>NC_087186.1:15486907-15501907 GCF_035594125.1 Scylla paramamosain | reverse complement strand
ACCATCAGGTCTAGACGTGGCAGTCCCTGTATGAAAAAAAATATCAATCTATTTCCACTATCATCTTAAATTTATGTTGTCTTTTAAATTTCTCTCATGACATCACTAACTACAATATTCATTTCCTATTTAGTTGACGGGACGAGTGTTTGGGTTGCATCTAGTCTTCGTCGGAGGCTCCCTAATGACTCAGCACTCCTAAATTTACCTAGTCTTCTTTTAAAATTCCCCTAATGACGCTAACCACAATATCCATTCCCTCTTCAGCTGACGAGACGCGAGTATTTGGGCTACAGACGGAGGAGATGGGGCCAGGGAGGAAGGACGTGTTCTTGAGGTACAACTTCGCCCAACAAAGGACCGGCGGGCAGCCTCGTACGCTTCAGGAAGTTTCGGTGTGCTACAGATTTCGGCTCGCGCGGTATCGGGAGGCTGGCTGCATGTTTTTCTCCTACGCCTACTCCGACACGATGGATAACGCTCTGCTTTTCTGTGAGTGCGCTGTAAAAGTAGTTTGTGTTAGGGGACTTACCGTTAGTTTAGGTGTGTCTACTGGTAAACAACTAATATTTCAAGTGTGATAGTGTTACGTGCTTATGGATTTATTCGTCATTATTTCTGCAGTTCGTTTTCTTATTTATTTATTTATTTATTTATTTTTATTTTTATGATTTTTTTTGTGCGTTTTCTCTCACTTTTCTTACGTATGTTTATCGTCTATCTGTTATTCTTTTCTTGTGGTCCATTTTCTTCGTTTTCTGTTATTAGTAGTTGTAGTAGTAGTAATAGTAGTAGTAGTAGTCGTAGTAGTAGTAGTCGTAGTAGTAGTAGTCGTAGTAGTAGTGTCATTATCATTATTATTATCTCGTTTTGTTATGTGCATTCATGTTTAATTTTCATCTCCCTTTTACTTTCTGTTCTTTTATCGTCGTGTGCTCTTGTTCAGTTCCCTACCTATTAGTAAAAATCTTGCCATATGACGGTCTTTCGTTTGCCGTCAATAAATAAATAGTATTTCTATTTGTACCTTTGTTTTCAGCCTTTGGTTGTAATTAACATGCCTGATTTTATTGCTAGCTTATTTATCAGTCTCGTTAATTGATCCATTGATGCAAATAAAAACTAAAGATGATTAGTTTTAACGAGTTGAGTGTGTGGATGTATTATTAAGAGTGCCAGAGCCTCACACACACACACACACACACACACACACACACACACACACACGTAAATTTCTCAAACTGGACCTTCCTTTCACGTATGCATTCTTCTGACCGTCGATTTGTATACATGAGGGATGATGTATGACCACTATACATTTTCCACCACAGGACAAAAGTAGGAAGTACGCACGCACGTTCTCCTGATCTGTGGTGGAGTGTGTGTGAAACATTGTGCAGGCTGGGGTGGTGGGGTCACTGCTGGGGTGGGCGGGGCTATGCTGAAGGGGAGCGTTAGGCTGTGTAGTACCTTATATCTCAGTCCCCCCCCTATAAAAGAACATATGTGTGTGTGTGTGTGTGTGTGTGTGTGTGTGTTTTTTCTCTGGTTTTCTTTCGTGGAACTTGTTTATCATTCTCTCTCTCTCTCTCTCTCTCTCTCTCTCTCTCTCTCTCTCTCTCTCTCTCTCTCTCTCTCTCTCTCTCTCTCTCTCTCTCTCTCTCTCTCTGGTTGTATACTATATTTCTTTTCCTTTTCTTTTTCATTTTTTTTCATGAGATTTTTTGTCATACGCACAATAGGATTTTCTTCTTTTCCTGTAGCTTGTCTGTCATGTCTTTGGTACTTCACGTGGATTTCTTCAAATGACAAGACTGGTTTCATTACACATTCTAACTTTCAATCTGTTTTCTGTCTCATTTTGCCTTAGAAAAGAATGCGTATGCTGTGTCTCCTTTCTTTCTCCTCCTCTCTTATATATCAACATAAACATTAGCTACCCATATTATTAAACCTTCTGTATATTTTCATATTAACTTAACCTTGGAAGAATATTTGCCATGATTTTTTTTTTTATTTTTTATCTCAGTTTTCTTTGGAATGTTTCACGTATGTATTCTTGTATGTGAATTTCATGTGTCCAGGAATTCTGATTTATGTCGCGTTATGATTAAACCTTCGTGTTTTCGTATTATCGACTTTACATTCTTGCTTTGCATAACGTATTTACCCACACCTCTTTTTTTTAAATAGTGCTCTGATATTTTAATGTTTTGCTCAGCACTCAGTGTTTTTGCACCGTTGACTGTGCAGTGGGTACAGTGTGCGGGTGCCCTCTTAACCTACTCACCTAATTTTTTTAGAGCCTCTGTACTCTCATATTTTATTTAATTCCTCATGTGCACTTTATGTAACACTGACTCTCATGACAGTTTTCTTTCTCCCTTCGCGTTCTTTAAAAAAATTTTGCCTCGCATGTTTCTGTTTTCAAATATATTTTCATATTTTTTTCCATCTGCTCTGGCCAGCTTTCCTCTCATGTACTCGAAAACAGCCTCCGTTATTATTTTGATGAAACAAGCCACACATTTTCATTTATTAACCCTCTAACTAAAAAAATATTTCGTATACTTAGCATAACTTTCTATCTTTATATTTGTAGCCCATATAGTTTTATATTTCAAACCCTCTTAGCCTCGCATTCTACATTATCATTAATATACATTATTTTATTTACCAACCCTCTTAACTTATCTATATTTCAAATATTTAACCTAACTTTGTCTTTATATTTCTAGCTCGTATAGTTTTATATCTCAAAGCCTCTTTCTTTTCCTCGTGTCGTCCTCGTGTCCTCGCCGTGATGTCCTCGTCCTCGTCGTTTTCAGTCCAGAACGGCGACAATCTCGAGTTCTATTACAACGATGTGAAGGAATCGGCGCAGCTTAACCTTCAGGTGGATGACACTCTAGGACTCTGGCACCACCACTGCTTTGTCTTCGCCCGCTCCACCTACAGGTCTGTATCCCTTCACACCACCCTAGCTGTCATTCCGTGTTGTGCAGGATTACATTAGTCAGTCCATCAGTTTGCTCGTTTTCTTTCATCTCTTCGTTTTCTTTCTGCTCAGACATAATTATTCTCTTTGCTCTCTTTGACCTTAGATTTTTTTTTTTCTTCTCTTTCTTCTTTCACGTTTCCTTCCTTTCTCTGTTTGTTCTTCTCATCTTCCTCGTTTTCCTCGCCCTCCCTTTCCTCTTCCTCTCTTTACTTTTCTCGTCCTTATTTTTTTGTATGTCTTTTAATGATTTATTTTAGTATTGTTTGTTTACTTTTGCTTTCTTCTTTTCTTGCTTCACCATATCAGTTTCTTCCTCATCTTCTCTTATTTTCTTTCTTTCTTTCCTCCCTCTACATTTCTCTTCCTCAATCCAATCAATCAGTTGTGAGTAATTTCGTGTGTGTGTGTGTGTGTGTGTGTGTGTGTGTGTGTGTGTGTGTGTGTGTGTGTGTGTGTAGAAATGTGTAAATGTGGGACGTGGCTGTTTAAACATGAGGTAGAAATAGAATGATAGATTAATATAGAAAGAGATAAATAAAGGAAAACTATAAATAGAAATATAAGTAAGTAAACAGAGAGGAGAGAATTGGAAGGAGATGGAAGAGGAAGAGGAAATAATTAAACCAAAGAAATAAAAACAAAAAGAACAACGACACCACCACCACCACCACCACCACCACCAGGGTAACCAATCTATATCCCATTTTCTATTTTCTACCTCACTGCCAGGGTCTATATTGACGGGGAGCTTCTGGCAGAGGGGCGGACTCAGACACAGCAGACGGATATTCCTCTCAACGGCACTCTGTACGTGGGGCAGGACCAGGATCGCTATGACGGAGGCCTCGACCCCTCCCAGTCCCTCAGCGCCCACGTGGCCCAGGTTAAGTGGCGCCCAGGTAGTTCCTTTTACCTGGGGAATGCTGATTAGTTGGTCCCTACTTTCTATATGAAGGGGGTGGAGAAAGGAGGAGAAGTAGGAAGTGATGTAAAGCCATAGAGGTCAGGATTGCTGGAAGACGAAGAGGAAGAGGAGGAGGAGGAGGGGGAGGAAAAGAAAAAAAGTTTTTCGTTTTTGTTTTTACGGTTCATGTCTGGTGGTGGTGGTGGTGGTGGTGACGGTAGTAGTATCAGCAGCAGCAGCAGCAGTAGTAGTAGTAGTAGTAGTAGTAGTAGTAGTAGTAGTAGTAGTAGTAGCAGTAACAGTAGTGGTAGTAGTAATAGTAGCAGCAGCAACAGGAATAACACATCTGCAGGTCAACATCTGGGACCACGCCCTCAGCCCTGCCACCATCAGGAGCGCCGCGCTGTGTGAGGACAACCCGAGAGGCAACGTGCTGTCCTTTGACCTGCAGGAGGCGGAGGAGGCCAACGTGACGGTGGAGGAGGCACACGTCACCACCTTCTGCAAGAGCAACCCGGAGGTCGTGGTGGTGCCCCAGTTGTCCTCGCTGCAGGAGGCGATGGCGTTCTGCGGCCTCATGAACGCGTCTCTTTACATCCCAGAGGACGAGGAGACGAACGGGAGACTGTTGAACCAGAGCCTTCAGTTCCTTGACATCTGTGGCGGCAGGAGCTACAGGCTGCTGTTCCTTGACGCCACTGATGCTGCCAAAGAGAACCACTGGGTGAGGGGGAGTAGCGGGCGCCCTCTAGCCTTCCACAACTGGGCGCCAGGGGAACCGAACGGCGGCAAGAAAGGAAACTGTGTGGTGATGCGGAAGTCAGACGGCAGGTGGGGCGACACGCTGTGCACGGAGAGTCACTGCTTCGCGTGTCTCAGAACCCACCGGGACTTTCTGATCCTGCGTGGCATGTGTGAGCCTCGGGAGGACATGCTTCGCTTCTACATAATGGGGTACGTCAACGAGAGGCCGTTCTTCAAGGGCTTCTACAAGTTCATGATCCACTACTCCGGCAACTCCTCGTGGCTACTCCGCGACACAAACAAAGACTTGGTCCTCGCCGCCTTCACCCCGAGCGAGGACGTGGAGTATCCTCTGGGGCGGCGGCAGTGGCAGGTCCTGAGCAAGTTCTGTAAGTACTCCGTGGGCTCCTTCATCAGTCTGGGCCTGTCCTCCTGCACCACCCACCACTTCATGTGCTCCGATGGGTCGTGTGTGGCGCGCGCCGTCCGCTGCAACCTTCAGGACGACTGCCTGGACGGGAGTGACGAGGAGCACTGCAGCATCGTGGAGTTCGGGGAGAAATACTTCAACTACCGCCCTCCCCCCAGCGGCACCTTTGGGAAGCCCCTCGGCGTGGAGCCTTTGGTCGATCTTGTGAGGTTCTCCAAGATCGACGACATCAACTTGGCCTTCAACGTTGAGATCGAGGTGACGTTGGCGTGGCGAGACCGAAACCTGCGGCTGAACAACGTGCGGAGCGAGGAGGGGAAGAACCGGCTGTCCAGGAAGCAGGTGAAGGAGGTGTGGACACCAGATGTGGAGTTCCTTAACATCTACGACGGCCAGCAGAAGAACCTGAAGCTGTCTGTGGTGGTGAGGGAGAACAGGCCCGCTGACCCCCCGCTCTTCAACGACGTCAGGATGGGTGAGGGGGGGGCAGGGGAAGAGGGTAAAGATGAGGAAGGGTTGCCAGCATGACTCAGAAGGGTACGAGAAGGAAGAGATTGATGGGTAATGAGTGAGGGATGCCAGCTAGAGTGAGAAAGGTAGAGAAGATAATGATGAGTAAGAGTAGTTGTGGTGTTTGTATGACCGACAAAGATAGAATCGGAAATATAATGATGGATGAGGCTGAATAAAGCGTACTAGCTAGAGTGAGAAAGGCTGAGGAGAAAAAGGTAGCGCTAGGTAATGGTGACTGATACGTTAGCATGACTTGGAAAGATAGAGGGAAGAGAATAACAAGGATGTGTGAGGGTATAGCAGTATTGAGAAAAAGTAAAAGGAGAGGAGATAAAGGACAAGAGTGAACTAGTAACGTGAAGGGAAAAAAATTATGAATAAGAACAAAAAATATATTAGAACGATTAAGGAAGATACACGAGACAGCTCCAGGAATCTTAACCCTTTCAGCACCAGAGACCATCCCTAGCTTTATAAAATATTCTATTACTCGTCAGAAAAAGAATAAAAGGAAATGATTATAGTGGATAAGTAGGCAGCGATGATTTTCAACGTTAGTATTTTATTGATACCCGGAATTAAATCAAACGGACATCTTGGTACTGAAAGGATAACTGCAATAATGTGTGTCCCCTGCAGTGCCCCTTCACTCCGCAGACACGGTGCACTCCCCCCTCAGCGCGCAGTTAGTGAAGCGGCAGCAGTACTCGGCAAGCTTCTCCTGCAACTTCCTCCTTTTCAACTACCCCTTCGATACCCAGAACTGCAGCATCCTTCTCCGTCTGTCCTCCGCCGATAATGAGGTGGTGGAGTTTCAAGTAAGTCCTCCTCCTCCTCCTCCTCCTCCTCCTCCTCCTCCTCCTCCTCCTCCTCCTCCTCCTGTTTCTTACCCTCTTCCTCCTCTTCCTTCTCCGTTTCTTTCTCATTTGTTCCTCATCTTTTTATTTTTATTTATTTATTTTTTTGTTCGTCCTCATCGTTTTCCTCCTCTTCTTCCTCCCCATTCTTCTAATTTTGATTCTCTCTCTCTCTCTCTCTCTCTCTCTCTCTCTCTCTCTCTCTCTCTCTCTCTCTCTCTCTCTCTCTCTCTCTCTCTCTCTCTCTCTCTCTCTCTCTCTCTCTCTCTCTCTCTCTCTCTCTCTCTCTCTCTCTCTCTCTCTCTCTCTCTCTCTCTCTCTCTCTCTCTCTCCTCATTTTGTTCCCAAGATATCGATAAGATTTCTGAGATGCAAATTATATAAAAATCTGAATATAGAACTTGCACAGAGGAACCGAAAGTAACGTGTGTGTGTGTGTGTGTGTGTGTGTGTGTGTGTGTGTGTGTGTGTGTGTGTGTGTGTGTGTGTGTGTGTGTGTGTGTGTGTGTGTGTGTGTGCAGAACGCGTCAGTGGTGTACAGAGGCATGAGAAACCTTCCCAAATTCACCATTCTGAACGAAAAGGTGACACTCCTGAGCAACACGCAATACTCCGTCATTCAGGTGAGGCCCCGGCAGGTGACGCCAACCAGCAGGTAAGGGGGAGATAATGTGCAAGGTATACAGGTGTGTCTCATCGTAAAGGTACATTATAGTATTTTTTTTTCTTTTTTCTTTTTAATGTGCTAGTTCCAGATGTCTCGTTAACCCTTTCACAGCAACAGTTCACAGCGCTAAAGGCAGTGAATGGAATAAAAGGATAAATTAGAGTACATTTTATCATTTCTAAGTAGTATAATGTTTGTAAGTGGATGTGAAACAAGAAAAGTTGTCTCAGAAGGGTTAGTAATTAAAGACAGGTGTGACGAGTAACAGTGGAAGGGTTAAGCTAGAGTATACAGGTACCCTCTCATTCTGACGGTACTTTACAGGTGTCCAATTAAAAGATTAGCTACAGGTGCTTCATATTAGACAAAGTTATACAAGTGTCCTTTATTCCTCATAATTATCCTTCGTTTCTTTTTTTTTTCACATTATATATAGGCGGCATTTATTTATTAGTAGTATCAACATCAGCATTGTTAGTCCTCATCTTTTTCCTCCTCTTCTTTCTCCTCATTCTCCTAATTCTGATCCCCCTCCTTGTCTTCCTCATCCTGTTTCTCCTCCTCCTCCTCATCATCATCTTGTATTATGATTGTTGTTACTATTATTTGTATTCATATTTTTTTACGTATATTTGTCCTTCACTTCAATTCTCGATGCTAAGTTATATTTTCATTTATTTCTTTTACCTTCCTTACAAGTTTTATCTGTTTTCCTCCTTTATTTGAAACACCTGTTACTATACGGAACTTCCCCTTCACTCTTGTTACCCTTTGTTAAAATCCTTCAGTATTACACATTTCCTTTAGTCCCCCCCTCGCCTTCCTCCCGTAGTTGTTGTTTCACTTCCTGCGGGTCTGCCGTGCCGTGTGTTGCAGGTTGAGTTTCAGCTGGAGCGTCGGTACAGCTTGCTCGTGCTCACCATCTTCGTCCCCACCTTCCTGCTGATCGGCGTCGGCTACACCACTCTGTACATCCAGCTGCCGGCCTTCCAGGTAAGTCAGGCCATCAACTAGGGTGTCTATTTTCTCCTCTTTGTGTATTTCTCCCCCATTATTCTATTTTTTCATCATCTTTGTTTTTGTTTTTTCTCATGTCTATGCACTGGGGCCTCTTACTACACGAAGAAAGATGAATGAATTTATCTACACCTCTTACATATTCAGGATTTATCAAGAAACCACAATAAGGCATAAGAGTGAAGAGAAAACGTATGTATGTATGCATCCTTTGAAATTAAGGAAGTTCTTTGATATAATTAGCAATGTTTTTAGGTCTCTTGGTGTGTATTATGTGCGTTTTTCACTATTTTGTTAGGTAGAGTATATGAATAGTGTCTTAAAGCTTTGTGGATTTAGTTTGTTTATAATATTTTGCTAGAGAATGTGAACGAGTGATATTTTTCTAAGTTACCTAAAGAATCTGCAGGTATATCCATTTTCTCTCGAGTAGACATCTCCATTCTCTTTCCCTTACCTCCGCTCTCTCTCTCTCTCTCTCTCTCTCTCTCTCTCTCTCTCTCTCTCTCTGCACTAATCACCCTCCATTCAACAGGTGCGCTCCATCATGACCCTCACCACAATGCTCGTCATGTACACGCTCTTTAACCAAGTGTCCAGCGGCCTCCCTGACACAGCCTATATCAAGATGCTAGATATGTGGTTCTTCTTCTGCATCTTCCTTATCCTGAGCATCATCGTCCTACACGTCACGGTGGAGCATCTGCCGGAGGGAAACGCAGCCCCGGTACCTCCTCCTCCCAAGTCCGTGCCATCGCCATTACAGGAAATACGGAATATATCAAGATTGTCCGTTGTGAAGGTTCGTCCCGTGGTGCCCGCTGACCTGTCTTACTCTCCGTCCGGTTCCTGGCAGGCAAAGTAAGTCGTTGGTTTTGGGTTTTACCTCCTCTTCGCTTACTTGTTGATAAATTATTATGTTCTTTGTTGTTTTCTCTCTTGTATCCTATTTGCATTTGTGTTCTCTTTCTATTTTGTTTGCTTTTTTTTCTATTTTATTTTTCTCATATTTTCTTCCCTTCATCGCCTTCCTCAGGTGGACGGCGCCCTGGGTGATGTTCATGGCGCGGACTGTGGTCTATCCCACCATCATCTTCACCTTCAACGCCATCTTCTGGAGCGTCATTGTCTTCGTGTACGAGTGACGCCACCCAGGTAGTCTTCTAAGCTGCCACATCTCCTGACGCTTGGTGACAGCCTTACGCACCTTTGGAAGAGTGCAGAAGCGTAAGGGAATGTCCACAAAATACTAACTGTAAGATTGATAAATTTCTTTAAAGTATTGCATCGTTTATATTTCCTCACATAGCAGGGAGGCGGGGCGGGGTGCAATAGTTATAATGACGAGCAGTATTGACAGCAGGTTACTTCTATATAAGACAAAAGTACGGGTTAAAATTCAAATAAACTTTCTGTGGACATTTAATATACGGGATGGAAGGAAAACGTAGGGTCGAAGTTAAAAGCACAAATATGATACACCGTTGGAAATGTAATTATGAAGACGCTCAAGATCAAGATCACACCACAGCGGTTTGTTTTCTTTCTGGTCAGTGTGGTGAGCTGTACCGGCCCATTTTTGCTTGTTTACACCGCAATACAAGTGTGTCTAGTGTCCCCTTAACGCCGCGTGGTGCAGTGTTACCCAGTATTCCATTCACCAAGTAGAGGAAGGTCCAGCAACTCGCCTTTACATACTGGGACAAGGTATAGTTGAAATTGAGTTGTCATTTTTTTTTTTCCATAATTATCTAAACAAACAGTTGGATCAATATGGGATTTTGGCACAGCTTGTTTGACACCGTGCCCTAATTCATGAGGCCACAGTGCATTGTCAAGTGTGTTTAGTGTAGGAGTTTAAGCTTTCAAGGGGAGGTTGGCAAGTGGTGAGCAGACACTGGGAGAGGGAGGGTTGTGTGTGACGTAGTTGTGACGTGTATCATTCGCCCACCTATCCCTCTACTCCCGGCTTCCCCTCCCTCCTTACCCCCGTCCTACCCACATTCTCTCTCTCTCTCTCTCTCTCTCTCTCTCTCTCTCTCTCTCTCTCTCTCTCTCTCTCTCTCTCTCTTGTGCAGTATACGAACCCATGCACACATTTCTTGCTTTTAATAGCAGATAATCCTGAAGTATTGTTGGATCGTTTATGCAAAGTATCGTGATGACAGTTTTACCTTGTCTGGTGGTGAAAAGTTAACGTGGTAACTCAAGGTTTAAGATATACCATTCCTTTCTGCAGAAGTATATATATTTTTTTTCATGATTTACACATAGGTACGTATTTACCTCATATCTCGGTTTTATCTGTACGTTCACATAATGGCGAGGAGGAAGCTGTCACAACTCGTTCACTCCTCACAAACACTCCAGTTCTCGGAGGAGACAGACAGAGAGAAATCCAATGAACATCAAACATCTCTCGTATCATGTTTCACTGTTTGAGTTTCCCGACAGTTATCACCGTCACTTCTGTCAACCCTCGTATTTCCTCTCTCACTCGGGCTTTCCTTGAAGTCCTCGCCGATGCGCAAAGACGAAGAGGAAAGAGCGGCAACGGGAATTAACGTTCGTGTCAGAATATCGACTTACACCCGCTACACTTTTCCGCCTCGTAGCGTCACTTGCTCACTTACACACGGATATCCACGTCTCCTCTAGGCAGTCCATACAGGTCACTTGGCAGCACCACTTGAAGCGACAGTTGCATTTCCGCGTCACCACCTCCCGCCGCTGGTCGTAGCCTCTCCCGCAGCAAAGCGTGTCGCAGGAGTCAGGCCCCGTGGAGGTTCGGTTGCAGTGGCGCCCCGTAGTTCCCGCCACCTCCAGCCGCGAGTCATTGTTGCAGTAAGTTGGCGAGCGTTCCACGAAGAGAAGCGGAGATTCCGGGCTGATTTCTCTGTCAGGGGTCAAAGAGGTGTTAGTGTGTGGGGTTGTGGTACTTGTGGTGGTGGTGGTGGTGGTGGTGTAAGTTACTGATATGATTACTAATACTACTTTGTGCCCTCCTCCTCCTCCACTTCTTTTTTTTTTCCTTCCTCCTCCTCCTCCTCCTCCTCCTCCTATTACTACTACTACTGCCACCACCACCGGCACCACCACCACCATTATCACTATCCTAGATGAAAATTAAAGACAAACAGTAACAACATAAACAGATACATAACACCTCGCTTATAGGAACAAACTGAAGCACCAAAAAAAAAAAAAAAAAAAAAAAGAAAAAGAAAATTAGAAGGAAAACACGTTAAACTCCCTCGCTCACCTCCTGACGGGGCGGTACTTTCGAGCTGTGTTGGCTGTGTTGCCGAAGACCTCAGCGGCGGCGGACTTGGCTTCCTCGTATTTCTCCTTGAGCATGTCCCCGACGCGGCGGAAGTCCGGGGCAGCCTTCCAGCAAGTCCTCACTTCGCACGATCCTGACATACCGTGACACTTGCACCGCACCTCCCTGTTTCGCCGCACCACCTGCAGAAAGGTACATGTGTGAGGCAGGTGCGTGGGTGACGGGGGGGGGGGGGAAGGTGTGAGACAGGTGTGTGAGGGGAGATGTGTGTGTGGGATGTGGGGTAAAAGGTGTAGGATTTGTAAGGAAAGTGAATGAGGAGGAGGATGTGTGTGTGTGTGTGTGTGTGTGTGTGTGTGTGTGTGTGTGTGTGGCCAGAGTGAAGAGCGTGTTTAACGGTATCAATGAAAGAAGTAGGGGGGATAAGAAGTGCGAGAGAGAGAGAGAGAGAGAGAGAGAGAGAGAGAGAGAGGAGAGAGAGAGAGAGAGAGAGAGAGAGAGAGAGAGAGAGAGAGAGAGAGAGAGAGAGAATGATAAAAGACAAAGAAAAAATAAGAAAAAAAAATACTCACGAAACAGGGAAAAAAATAGGGGAAAAAAAAACAACACCAAAACCATATCACCTCTTAATTTCCCATTTCCTAACCATCCATCAACATCCTCACCTGTAATCACCCGCATCGATCACCTGGGACGTTAATTACCTCTACCTGGGCACGGCGGGAGCTCACCTTTCTGCCGACCTCGTTGTTGTACAGGTGTGTGAAGGTGATCATGTCCCGCGCCCGCTCCTTCGCATCCAGGAACCGTCTGGAATAGCGGGCGCCGAAGCGGGTGTTGTCATGGCACCCACTCCACTTCCAGGCCCTCTTCCCCCGCACCTGAGGACGTGAGGGGAAGGGGTGTTAGGTGTGGTGGAGGTGGAAGGGGTATGGGAGGATGAGATGTTGAAGGACTGGAAAGGGGAAGGTTATGGGATGATGGAAAGATTGGGGGAAGATGAGGGGAGGATGTGAAGAGGTGTGAGAGTAAAGGAAAGGAAGGGAGAAGATACAGGAAGGATATCAAGAGGTGTTAGGTGTGGTGGAAGGGGGAAGGAGTATGAGTTGTTGAAGCTGGAAGGTGTGGAAGGAAGGAAGGGTGTTGAGGTGTTGAAGGACTGGATGTTGGAAAGAGGACTGGAGTGACAGACGATGGAAAGAAATGAGAGGATAGAATGGGATTTCGAGGACCTGAGAGACAGAGAGGGAGAGAGCAGTGACAGAGAGGCTTTTCTACGAGTGTGGAAAGAGAACGAGGAGTAATGGAGTAATGGAGCAGTCACCAATTATATGAGTCTTTAGGAGGCCAGGGGGAGTGGCGCACCCGTCAAGTTAATGGGAACAAATCACACTGGCGGAGAAAGAGCCATAGAGGCCACAGGGGAGCACAGAGGACAGGCCACAGGGCAGTAAAGGAACACAAGACCCCAGACCATTGCTCCCTCAGTGAAGTGACCCTGGGGTGCCCTAATTAGAGGCAGGTGACTAGGCAGGTAAGGGGCAGGTAAGGGCACACTCACCACGCCGCAGGAACAGTTGTAGAGGCGCCCCGCTGCGCATGCGCGGGCCACACTGTGTGTCACCCCGGCAGCGGTGATGGCGTGACCAAAGGCGCTCTCGCTGAACCCTGCAGGAGGAAAGGAGGCTGTAGTAATAGTAGTAGTAGGAGGAGGAGTAGACGAGTAATAATGATAAATATAGTAATAGGTGAAAGGAAGAGGAATAAGAGGCCGTTTGAAAGGATATAAGAGAAAGAGGAGGAAGGCGTCAGGAAGGCAAGAGGATGAAGAGGAAGAGTATGAAACAGAAGAGGAATAAGAGGAAGCTGTTAGAAATTTAGAAAGAGGAGAACGAGGAGGAGGAGGAAAAAGAAAAGCATCAAGACGGCAAGAGAAGGAGGAGGAGGATGAGAAATAATCATAAGGAGATGGAAGAAATCATGAGCAAAGCAGAAGAAAGAGAATGAGAGATGAGAAATCTTAAGGAGAAAAGAAAAAAGCAAAATTAGGAAGCTGCGTCCACCACTACCACTCACACACACACACACACACACACACACACACACGCGCGCGCTGGGTGGCCGCGGTACCATCCATCACCGCCCCCGCCCCCCCGCGCAGCACAACAATGCCACACCTTCGTCAGGGCTTCGCGGGCGGCTCCAAGGGGCACGTCCTTCCAGCACATTGGCGGCCCACACCTCCAGGGGGCGCCCACACAGCCAATCACACGGGGGAAGGCGTGGCTCTCTCTCTCTCTCTCTCTCTCTCTCTCTCTCTCTCTCTCTCTCTCTCTCTCTCTCTCTCTCTCTCTCTCTCTCTCTCTCTCTCTCTCTCTCTCTCTCTCTCTCTCTCTCTCTCTCTCTCTCTCTCTCTCTCTCTCTCTCTCTCTCTCTCTCTCTCTCTCTCTCATATTAAGTTGTCAAGTTTTCCTCCTCCTCCTCCTCCTCCTCCTCCTCCTCCTCCTCCTCCTCCTCCTCCTCCTCCTCCTCCTCCTTCACTATTATTCCCTTATCATTATCACCACCTTCACCAATGTTTTCTTTATATTTCAACCGAAGTGACCTGGTGCACTCTCTCTCTCTCTCTCTCTCTCTCTCTCTCTCTCTCTCTCTCTCTCTCTCTCTCTCTCTCTCTCTCTCTCTCTCTCTCTCTCTCTCTATCTCTCTCCTCAGGGCGGTCAGCGGCTGGCTTTCCTAATTAATAGAGTCATTAGAAAGCCTACCTGCCTTACCTGGACCACCTTAGCTCTCCGGCCACCCAGGACTCACCTCCCCCCACCCCATCACCCATCACCTGTAACCCTCACCTGTACACCTCCATGCCTCTATCACCTGTATATTCTATTAACCTATCCCCTTTATCCTTCATCTACTCATCTATCTACCCGTCTCTCTCTCTCTCTCTCTCTCTCTCTCTCTCTCTCTCTCTCTCTCTCTCTCTCTCTCTCTCTCTCTCTCTCTCTCTCTCTCTCTCTCTCTCTCTCTCTCTCTCTCTCTCTCTCTCTCTCATTTGTGTCATTGTTGTTATTCTGAGAAGGGTTTTGTGTGTCCGTGATTTGTGTGTGTGTGTGTGTGAGAGAGAGAGAGAGAGAGAGAGAGAGAGAGAGAGAGAGAGAGAGAGAGAGAGAGAGAGAGAGAGAGAGAGCAGACGTTGAAATCAGGCGTTTGATCCCCATAGTCTCTCTCTCTCTCTCTCTCTCTCTCTCTCTCTCTCTCTCTCTCTCTCTCTCTCTCTCTCTCTCTCTCTCTCTCTCTCTCTCTCTCTCTCTCTCTCTCTCTCTCTCTCTCTCTCTCTCTCTCTCTCTCTCTCTCTCTCTCTCTCTCTCTCTCTAGACCAATGGACGAGTGAGTGAGCGATAGAATCCTTTGAGTTTCGTTCACACTCCACCACCAAAGGGTTAATTTATTGGTAATACCCGGTGATCTTAATTTATGGATCATTTCCCTTATTGTTTCGAAAGGACACGCACTGGTGGAATGTTTAAGAGTGTACCTGTGCTAATGGCTGAAAGGGACAGGTTAATGAGTATATGTGTGAGCAG
>NC_087186.1:15476907-15484407 GCF_035594125.1 Scylla paramamosain | reverse complement strand
AGAGAGAGAGAGAGAGAGAGAGAGAGAGAGAGAGCATAATTGATACTTTCTAGCCAGTCAAAAGTGCAAAAAATAACACACACACACACACACACACACACACACACACACACACACACACACACACACACACACACACACACACACACACACACACATCGAGATCAAATTGTAGTTTTCTTTCTTTCATTCTCTCTTTGTTTCTTCATTTATTTCTTTTCCTTTATTTCATTTTCATTATTGTCCTGATTTTTATTATTTTTGCCCTCTTTCATTTTGTTTTCTTTGTTGTTGTGATGTATTTCATAATTGCTGTATTTGTATATTAATTTATCTATCTATCTGTCTATCTATCTATCTATCTATCTATCTATCTATCTATCTATCTATCTATCTATCTATTTATCTCTAACTTGCTACTTTAATTTTAGTCAAGTAATATTTCTAGTTCAACATCTTATAATTTTTCTTTTGTTGTATGTATGAATTTTTTTTTATCTAATGTCAGTTTCACCCCCCAAAAAAATATCGTTTCATTTTATTTTCCTCTTTTTTTTCTCCATTTATAAGTAGGAAATGACTGAGTACCTTTTTCTTCTTTTTTTTTCCTTTTGTTGTTGTTGTTGTGTGTGTGTGTGTGTGTGTGTGTGTGTGTGTGTGTGTAGTATTTCTTTTTTCTTATCTAATCTCAGTTTCACCCCCAAAAAATATCGTTTCATCTTATTTTCTTCTTTTTTTCCTCCATTTATAAGTAGGAAATGACTGAGTACGTTTTTTTCTCCCTTTTCTTCGCTAGGTAGTGAAGGAGAAGGATTATTTAGGATTACATGGGATTACATTGAAGGAGGAGGGGGAAGAAAAGGAAGGGATGGGAGGGAAGGGGGAAGAGACGCGGGGAGGAGAAGGAAGAGGGGAGGGGGTAGAATACTATGTGAAGGAATCTGTTTAAAGGAGCGGAGGAAGGGAGGGGAAGGATGGGATGAGGAGGAAGGGAGGTAGGGGATTAGTGATGGGGGAAGAAATGGGGGAGGGGGTTAATAAAGGTGTTAGGAAGGGAGGAGGGGGAGGGAAGATTAAGAGCGTCTTGGAAGTGAATGGGAGGGAGGTAAGAGGACTTATCTTGTCAATTTGAAGAGGAGGAGGAGGAGGAGGAGGAGAGAGAGAGACGTCACCCTGTACATTATCTAAGGTCCCGCCTTCATCATTCCTCCTCCTCCTCCTCCTCCTCCTCCTCCTCCTCCTCCTCCTCCTCCTCCTCCTCCTCCTTGTCTTTCATTTACGTTTCTTTATATATTTCATTTCAAACATTAAGAAAAAAAAACTTAATATTTTCCTTACATCTTAAAATTAATTGCCTTTTTCATTGTCTGCTTCTCCTTTTCCTTTTTTTTTCCTTTTGTTTTTTTTTTATTCACTTCTCTTGTCTCTCTTTTTCTCTCCCTCCTGATTCATTCTCTTTCCTCTTTCGTATTTCTCTTTTATATTGTTTGTCATTCACCTTACTCGTATTTCTTTTCCATTGTTTTCTATTCCTTCTCGCTTCCTTCTTTGTTTTTTTCCTGTGTCTTATTCTCTTCCTTCAAAAAATTTTTCATACTCTTTTTTTCAGTTTTTCTTTCGCTTCGTTCCTCTTCTCTCCTCTTTCTCCTCTTCCCGTCCTTTCTTTCCTCATCCCCTCTCTTCTTTCTTCATCTCTTACTTATTTCCTCTTCTCCATTCCGTTATCGTGTCTTTTGTACCTCTTCTCTCCTCTCTTCTCCTCTTCTCTTCTTTTCTCATCTCCACTTCATTTTCATATCCCACCTCACTCATCTCTATTTCCTCTCCTGTTTATTCTTTCTTTCCTCATGTCTCTCTTATTTTTCACATCTCTTCCTCTTCTCTATCCTCTTATCATCCCCTCCTCATCCCCTCCATCCTCTGGGAATCAACAGGTAAACTCCTCTCACTCTCTCTCACTCTACCTCTCCCTCTCTCCCCTCTGCTCTCTCTTATCCCTCATCTCCCTCCGTCAGGTAATAGGGGACAAGGATCAACAGGTGAGACAGGTGAGGACCCTCGCTACCTGCCTGTCGAAGGGGCGTGGCTCGTGTCCCTCTGCCGGCGGGGACCTGTTAGTGCTGTCCCGAGGGGCGTGGCTGCCGTAATGGAGGGGGAGGGGAAGGAGGAGTGTAGGAATGTATGTTAGGATGTTAGGAAGGAAGGAATGTGTAGAAGAAGGAAGATAGGATGGAAAGATGAAGGAAGAAATAAAAAGAGAAAGAAGATAGGGAGAAGGGAAGGAAAAAGAGAGAGACGAGATAGGAAACAGAGAAAAAGAGGAGGGAAGGGAGGAAGGTGGAGCAAGGTAGGAATGTATGTCAGGATGTGAAGGAAAGATGAAGGAAATAGATGGGGAGAGAGAGAGAGAGAGGAAGGAATGTGTATAAGAAGGGAAGAGAGTAAACGAGTGAAGGAAAGATGGAAAGATGAAAGAGGAAATAAAAGAAGTGAAGGAGGAGGGTAGGAAGAAGAGAAGGAAAGGAAAACTGAGATAGGAAATATGAGAGAAAGGAAGGAGAGAGAAAGATAGAGAGAGGAAGTTAAAGGGGAATGGAGAGAGGAGAGAATAAAGACTTTGAAGAAGGAAGAGAAAGAAATAAGGAATGAGAGAGGAATGAGGGAAGAAATAAAGGGTAGACGAAGAAATAGAAGATAAAGAAGAAAAATGAAAGTAAGAAGAAGGAAAACAAAGAAGTAAGAAATGAAAGAGGAATAATAGAAGCGATAAGCAGTCGACGAATAGTAATGATAATAAAAACAAGAAGAAAAAGAAGAGAAGAAGAAGAAAAAAAGGTAAGGAAGAAGGAAGAAAGGAACAAGAGGAAGAAAAACAAAAACAAGAACTAGAGAAGGAAAAAAATGAAAATGAACAACAATAACAACAAAAAAAATAACAATATGAAAAACAAAAACAAAAACAGAAAAAAAACAGAACAGCAATTAAATAGAAAGAGAGAGAGAAAAAAAGACCATAAAACATCCATCATTACTTCCCTAACTACCTAACAACCTAATTGACCTCACCTCGCGTCATGATGGCCGCCGTGTGGGGGTTGTTGGAGGGCGTGGTGAGCGCCGTGCAGTTCCAGCGGTGATTTGCGAATTGCCGCCGACACTCCCGCACCGCCAGCGTCAGTCCGATGGCCGCCGCCCCTGCGATGTCTCTGTTCCTGCAGGAGGGGGAGGAGGAGGAGGAGGAGGAAAACGTTGTAATTAGTAAAATCAGTTGTAAATTCGTTCTTTAATCTATTTTATTATTCTTTCTTTATTTATTCATTTTCTTGCACGATGGAAATTAATGCAAACAAAGACTAAGGATTCGTTGGAGGAAGAGAAGAAAGAAGAAAAATTAAAATAAATAGAGAAAGAGAGACTGCTTCACATACAGGACAGGAACAAACAACAAGGAGAAGGAAGCTTGAGGAGAAGAGGGAGAGAAAAATGAAGGAATGGGAAGAGAGGAAGAAGAGGAGACAAGGGGACAAAGAATAGAGAGAGGACATGTGGAGAGAAGGGAAGAGAAGAGGAGGAAAGGAAAGAAAGGGAATGGAGAGAAACAGAGAATGGAAAAAGTAGCGAAAACAAGTGAAGGGAAGAAATGGAAAGAAATGAAAGAGAAAGGAAGGAAATGAAGGTGAAAGAAAAGACAGGAAGTGGAATAGGTAGAGAGAATAGGTGAAGGAGAGAAAAGAAAGGAAAGAAAAGGAAAGTAAAAAAAAAAAGAGACAGAAAATGGAAGTCAGGAAAAAAACAGGAGAAAGAAAGAAGAAAAAAAAAAAGAAAGGACACGAAAGAAAACTGTCAAAACTACAACACAAACAACAGGTACGAGAAACACAGGTACATTAAAGGTGTTTCTAGGGAGCAAACTGCCGTGCCTTATAAACCTCGACTCTCCCTTAATGGCTGCATAGGGGAAGCGATGACCATATTAAGTACCCTCCCTTGCACCTTAACTCTCCCTTTAACCCTTTCCCTCTCCCTCCCTCGCCTCCTTAACTGGAATGGTGTTAAGGGAGAAGGTGTAAGATTGTTTGCCTTAATCCTTTTTAAGTAACCAAAACCCTTTTATGTCTTCCTCCAGACCCTTTCTCAATTACCTGTAGAAGTGAGAGAGAGAGAGAGAGAGAGAGAGAGAGAGAGAGAGAGAGAGAGAGAGAGAGAGAGAGAGAGAAAGAGAGATGGGGTGGGTGAGAAGGGTCCTGTGGGTTTGGAGATAAAGGGTTGTGGAGGATTGAAGAGAGGTGGTGGATGGTTGAAGAGTGTTTAGAAGCATGGAACAATGTTTTGGAAAGGATCTAGAAGAGTTTGGAAGGACTGAAAGGTGGAAAAGATCGGAAAGTGCCTGAAAAGGATTGCGGAGTGTTTGAGAAGGATCACACTATTAAAGAAAAGAATCGAATATTTCAAAAAGGATCTAACAATTTTGAAAAGGGTTAAAAGAATTACTGGTACGTTGATGAAGAGGTTAGCTAAGGAGATGAAAGAGGTAGTGAAGGTGTTAAGAATTTATTGAAGAGGAATTAGAAGGGCGTTGATGAAGTGAAGAATGAGGTATAGAAAGATAAGTAGCAGTAGTAGTAGTAGTAGTAATAGGAGGAGGAGGAGGAGTAATAGTAATAGTAGTAGTTAGTTAAGGGTTTTATCTCTTGTTTTAGTAGTAATAGTAATAGCGGTGGTGGTGGTGGTGGTGGTGGTGGTGGTGGTGGTGGTGGGGTGTTGGGGGGAAGGGGCGTTGTTTATCGCTTCACCCCGGCGTCGCATAATCAACAATAGCAATGGTTGGCTGCATCTTCTCTCTGCTTCCTGATCCTCTTAATTAGTGTTCATTCTCAGGTGTCCGCGGAATGCTAAGTCAGTGGTGTGTGTGTGTGTGTGTGTGTGTGTGTGTGTGTGTGTGTGTGTGTGTGTGTGTGTGTGTGTTTCGTTGTACGTCTCTTTCTTTCTCTTCACAATCTCTTACTTTAGATTAGACAGACTTAATACAAACATAAGATGAAATAGGGCATCAGTTTTGGCTTTCCTTTCTATTTTTTCCTTCATGTTCCTTTCTCTACGTCTCTCTCTCTCTCTCTCTCTCATTCTCTCTGACTACTTTACACTACCCAAACTAACCTAACCACATGAAACCAAACACACCAACAACTAACAACTTTGCCCTTCCTTTACATTCCTTTGTGTCGAGTAAGAAAGACAGAGAGAAAGAAAGAGAGAGGGTAGTAGAGGGTCCCCTTGCTGGAGCTCACCCCGGGCCCTGCACCTCATTAAGCCTGGCCACCCCGCGCATGTCAAAGAGCTCCCCGGCACAGAGACCCGCCAACATACGTAAGTGCTCAGTGGGAACATGTATTTAGGAGCACCCGCAGCATGCTCAGTCACTGCGGCGGCGGAGTCAAAGGCACCAGGGACCTATATGACCGTGCGGCGAGGCAAGGGCGGGTTAGTGAGACGAGCAGGTGTTTTGTCCCGTCTCCTGTGTCTACTTCTCTCTCTTTCTCTGCCTGTATCCTTTGCCTGTCTGCCTGCCTGCCGCTACTTTGTTGATATAGATGTTTTGTAAGTTCGTTTAGTGTTCGGGTGTTTTTTGTTTTTTTTGGTGTGTTTTTTTGGTGTTTTTTGGTTTTTGTTTTGTTTTTTTGTGTGCTTTTTGTTTTTACACGTGCTTTGTCTCGCTTTTCTCGCCTTCTGGTTCTTTGTACTGGTGTTTCGCACGTTTTCTTTATCGACTTTCTCTTTTCTTTTATCTGCGTGTGTTTTTGTCTCGCTTCTCTGGCCTTTCTTTGCTTTATGTAGGTGCTTTGTACTTCTAAAAACATGTCTTTTTTTCCATTTACGATTTTTTTATTTTATAAGGGAGATAAAATTTGGGATTTGTATGGGAGTATGTTGTACTGTTTAAGCTTTCTTTTTTTTTTTTTTACTTTTCTCACCCCTTTTCAATAGAGTATATACGTGCTTTCGTCCAGTTTTTTTTTTTTTCTTTTTTTTTTACTTGCATTCTGATAGCACACATATATACCTTTTTTTTTTTTTTTTTCCCCTTCCGATTCCTTATTTTATTTATCTTCTTGGTGGTGGTATGAAATTTAGTGTCCAGCAAAGAAATCTGGATAAACATCGCGTCTTTTCTATCTTAAATCAGTTACTCGTGATATTAATGAGACGTCCAGATTCCATTGTGATGCTGGAAAGTAGTCTGGATAGGCACAGGCATCGAGTGGTCATGAAAGAAAACTGGAAGAGGAGTGCTGGAAAACTTCGGTAATTAACTAAAGAAGCAAAGGGTGAAGGTAGACGATGCTATTAGGGGGACCAGCTTAGGGGAGGCAGGGGAGCAGTAGGAAGCAGGAGACATGGTTGGCGACAGAGGAAGGGGAAGGGGCCAGGGTTATAAGGGGACGGCAGGAGAGGGAGGGGCGTGTAAGGGCAGGGGCTCAAGGTGAGGGGGCGGTAGAGAAGTCAAGGTGAAGGGGGCGCCAGAGGGGTCAGGGGTAATTGAGTTATGGCGCAGCAACAAGGTCACGTGGCGCCAGGGAGGGTTTCAGAAGGGCGAGGCTGGGAGAGGGAAGAGGGAGAGGCAGAATCAGGTAGGGAGTTCCAGAGTTTACTTGGGATGAGTGGAAGTACTGGCTGAGTCTTGCATTGCTGAGATGGATGAGGTGAAGAGAAAGCGGAATGCGTGATGAAATTATTATGAACTTATTAGAATATCAACATGAACAGAACAATAATGAAAGAAAAAAATGGGTCAAGAGCTCCAGAGTTTACCAGTGGAAGGGATGAAAGAGTGGAAATACTGATTAAATCTTGCACTGATAAGGTGGACAGAACAATAGACGGAAAAGGAAAAAAGAATAAGATAGAGTTGCAGTTTATCAGTGAAAGGAATGAGAGAGTAAGGGTACTGGCTAACTCTTACATTGAACAGATGGACTGAACAATGATAGAAGGAAGAGCAAACAAAAAGGCAGAGTTGTAGAGCTTACCAGTGAAAAGAATGAGACAATGAAAATACCGACTCACTCTTACATTAGAAATAGACCAACAAGCGACACAAATACAAGAAAAAAAGAGAAAACACAAACAAGACACAACCCGCCCGTAGGCACAGCAAGACAGGATCAACACTCACCTATTGCACACCTGCAGCTGGGGCCTGGTGAGTCCCCCGAGGGTGCGGCACACATTGGGGTCCAGCGGCTGGTCCCACACTGCGGCGTCCCACGGGGTGACGAAGGTCTGGTTCACCACGTCATTGGGCGAGGACTCCACCACGGGGTATCCATAGTTAGGGTACCCCACCACAGTGTTCGGCGGGTACCCTACGTTACTCTCAGGGTACCCTATGTAATTCCCAGGGGCGTGATACTTGTGGTGGGTGGCCGGGGGCGTGTTGCCTTCCCTATTAGTGAGGTAGTCGAGGTACATGGGTGTGGCCTCCTTCCAGGGGTAGTGTGG
>NC_087186.1:15469407-15471907 GCF_035594125.1 Scylla paramamosain | reverse complement strand
TAATGTCATGTTATTAATACAATGTCTAACCCACCTGCACAAAGAAGATGTTGTCAGTGTACATAAGAGGAACACTGATGTGTTAATTGTCAATGTGTGACAATAATGTCATGTTATTAATACAATGTCTAACCCACCTGCACAAAGAAGATGTTGTCAGTGTACAAAAGAGGAACACAGATGTGTTAATTGTCAATGTGTGAGACAAAACAAAAAGTGTATAAATTGTAGAAAGGGAGATGGATGCCAAAACCCCCTGGGACGTGACCACCAGGGCAGTGAGAGGGAGGAGGAGCCAGAGGACAGCCAGGAATCCCAGCAGGATGAGGAACAAGAGCGAACGATGGAGACAGATATGGGAAGGAGGCTGCCCTGCCATCAACACCGTCACAACACGCCCCACCGCTACCGCAACACAATGTGTACGCCGCGAGACATACAAACGGGAGGAGAAACTTAGTCTGGAAAGGACTAACAGAAGAAGAAACAACCATGTGGGTGAACAACACTTACACAGAATCAGTTGGGTGGTCGACATGTCATCTGTTCGATCCACCAAAGTGTGCAAGCCACCAACAAAATTGTACAAGAGATGGTCATCCTCCTCAACAATTACTTACAAGAGTCACCCCTCGCACCGTATGCGATGAAATTATTCTTCACACTGCCAAAACTCTTCTTTCAAAAGACACATAGAAATGCGAAGGTGGCGGAAAACGTGAAAGCCGTCGCAAGAAGAGTGGGTCTATGGCAGAACAACCAACTGGATGAGCTCCTGGAGGAAGCCCGAGCCATCCAGAAGAGGCTGCCAAGGCCATCAAGAAACCAACAAGGGCAGGAAGACAAAGCCCGTAATTTCGCTGGCAATATGCGGCAAGGACAGGTGTCCAGGGCTCTGCGGGCACTTAATGAACAGCAGTCAGGTGGAGTGTTGCCCCTCACCAGGGAAACCATCCACCTGCTGAAGGAAAAAACATCCTCCCCCCAGTGACGAGGAGGGCCTCAGGATGCAGGGGCCTTTCCACAAGCCCAATGATGTCATCTACGAGGTGATTACTGGAGAGATGATCCGGAAGAAGTCTCTCCAGACACACGGCAGTGCTGGTCCCTCAGGACTAGACGCTAGAGGGTGGCGTCGCCTGTTGAGCGGCGCACTCTGTGGCAGCGCCGCTAACGACCTATGCGGCGCCCTGGCAGCACTGGCGAGGAAGCTTGCCACCACAAATTGTCACCACGTCGAGGCTCTCACCGCATGCCGATTAATTCCGCTGGACAAAAAGCCGGGGTGCAGACCAATTGGCATCGGCGAGGTGATAAGACGCATCGTGTGGGTAAATGCGTCATGACGGTGGTGAAGGACGACGTAAGGAGAACGGCGGGGGAACCTGCAAGTATGTGCAGGACAGCAGGCAGGAGGGGAAGCCGCCATCCACGCTATGAGGGAAATGTTCAGTGAAGACAATTGTGAAGCGGTGTTATTAGTGGACGCCAAAAACGCTTTCAACACTATTAACAGAAAAACAATGCTTCACAACATTCGAGTAAAATGTCCCTCTCTGGCACAATATGTAGAAAACACATATAGTGACCCCTCGGATTTGTACATATGTAGTAATTGTGGTAATAGTGTTAAGGTGTTAAAGTCCATGGAAGGGACAACACAAGGTGACCCAGTGGCCATGGCGATGTACGCCCTCGGACTTTCAGTGTTGCAACAAGTTATCTCATATGAGAAAACGAGTGTGAAGCAAGTGGCGTACGCGGATGACCTGTCAGGGGCCGGCAAAATAACAGACTTGAAAAAATGGTGGGGCTTAGTGAACGACAATGGTCCCATCATAGGGTACACACCCAATGCCGCTAAGTCCGTCCTTATTGTAAAGCCTGAACACTATGACAGTGCAGTGGATAGCTTCAGTGGCAGTGGAGTTATAATAACAAAGGATGGACAACGGCATCTGGGTGCTGTCATCGGAACAGAGGAGTTCAAGAAGGAGTACATAGGAGAAAAGGTGAAGGAGTGGATACATGAGGTGGAAGTCCTGTCTGACATGGCCAGGACTGAGCCTCATGCAGCCTACTCTGCCTACACCCACGGCTTGCAGCATCGATGGAGATTCGCCATGCACACCATCCCAGGCATCAGCCCTCTCCTTGCACCACTGGAGGTCTCGATAAGGAACACCTTCCTCCCAGCGTTACTGAGATACCACACCATCGGAGATGGGGAAAGGGCGCTGCTCGAACTTCCACCAAGACTGGGCGGGATGGGAATCACCTCCCCTGAGAAGTTGGCGACTGTGGAGAACCTCAACTCCCTCAAGCTCACCAGGTCCCTCACAGAGAAGATCATTGCTCAGGACGCACATGGTGAAATAGCCCAAAGTGCAGTCACTGAGCAAGGACGAATTATATCTAGAGATAGGCAACAACATCAACGAAACTGTCTCGAAGACCTGATAAACATCCTGCCTGCAACCACAGTGAGAAAAATCCTCAC
>NC_087186.1:15451907-15459407 GCF_035594125.1 Scylla paramamosain | reverse complement strand
CTGTATGTTTGTCTGTCTATATTTATCTTTATTTATCTGTCTGTCTGTCCGCCTGTGTATCTTTCTTTATTTCTGTATATCTATTTGTCTGTCTGTCTGTCTTGTGTGATATTTGAGCAGAACGATCCCAATATATTTTTTTCTTTTTTCTTTCTTTTTTGCTTCTTTCTTTTCTTGTTTCTTTATTTTTTTCTTTGTCTTCATCTTCTTTCTTTCATCTTTCCCTTTCATCTTTAGTTTGTATATCATGCTTAGTGTCTTTAATTTGATATTCTCTCTCTCTCTCTCTCTCTCTCTCTCTCTCTCTCTCTCTCTCTCTCTCTCTCTCTCTCTCTCTCTCTCTCTCTCTCTCTCTCTCACTAATTGCTTTTTTCTCGCTTTTATACAATTTTTTCATGATTTTAGTGTGTGTGTGTGTGTGTGAGAGAGAGAGAGAGAGAGAGAGAGAGAGAGAGAGAGAGAGAGAGAGAGAGAGAGAGAGAGAGAGAGAGAGAAGGTGCGTGAGTGTCTATGTGCGTGTGTGCTTGCCCAGTTTTATGTGTGTACGTGCAAGAATGCGTTATGTGTGCGTGTGTGTACGTGTGAATATTTCTCCATACTAAGGCAAGGAGGAAGGACGACAAGTTCATGATAGTGGTAGTGGTGGTGGTAGTAGTAGTAGTTGTAGTAGTAGTAGTAGTAGTAGTTGGTGTTGTTGTTGTAGTAGTAGTAGTAGTAAGAGTAATAGTAGTAGTAGTAACAGTCGTAATAGAAAAAATAATAGTAGGCGTAGTATAAGTAGTAGTAGTAGTAGTAGTAGCAGTAGTAGTAGTAGTAGTAGAAAAAATAAGAATAAGTGGATGTAATAGGTGTAATAGGTAGTAGTAGTAATAATAATAGTAGCAGTAGCAGTAGTAGTATTAGTAGTCTTTGTAGTAGTAGTAGTAGTAGTAGTAGTCTTTGTAGTAGTAGTAGTAGTAGCATGACAAGTAACAGAGGTCATACTCACGCAGTTAGAGTAGCGATGACGGAGGCGAGGACGACGAGAACGACTTGTAGATAGTTAGGTCGTAGCAGGAGCAGCGGGGACGGCGCCATGGTGGGCTGGTAGTAGTAGTAGTAGTAGTAGTAGTAGTAGTAGTAGTAGTGGCAGAGCTAAGGAGTCACTTCAACGACACACAGTACGACCATTGCCTCATGTCTCTTTACACGCCCGCACGCGCCCACACACACACACACACACACACACACACACACACACACACACACACACACACACACACACACACACACACACACACGTTTCCTGGTTCCTTTCTTATCGTGTTCCAAATGACGTGGATGATAAGTAGGTTTTTTTTTCTTTTAGGTTCAGTTTACCTTTTTTCCCCCTCTGTCTTATTTTTCTCTCTTTGTCCTGTTTTATCAAGGTTCTCTTATTTCTGGACCTTTTTTTTTCTAATCCGAGTTTATTTTTCAGTGGTTTTGTTTCTTAGTATTTTTTTTTCCATATAATTATTGGTGTTCAGTTTTTTTTTTCTCTCGCTTTTGTATTCTTTATATATTTTCTTTTCAACACTTTTTTTATATTCCTCAGTTAGTTTGACTCTCTCCTCTTTTCTTCCTTTCCTTCTTGTTCTCTTTCTTTCTTCTTTCTCCTTTTCTTCTAGTCTTTTGAACACTTAAAGGTCTCAGAACACTTTTTTTGTTCACTTAATGACGATTTTGTAAGTGACGTGGGTTTGTGAGAGTGTGTACGTGTGTGTGTATGTGTGTGCGTGTAATTGTGTTTGGTGGCGTGTATTGGCTTGAAAAATAAGTTAAATTGTTATATTCATTTATCAGAAGTGTATCGTGCAGTGTGTGTGTGTGTGTGTGTGTGTGTGGTGTGTGTGTGTGTGTGTGTGTGTGTGTGTGTGTGTGTGTGTGTGTGTGTGTGTGTGTGTGTGTGTGTGTCACCTCAGGCTTCACCAACGCACGTGTACCAGGCGCTGAGTCAAGTCACCGTGAGAAGGTCGGGAGGAGTAGGAGGAGGAGAGGAGAGGGAGGAGGAGGAGGAGGAGGAGACGGAGGAAGAGGAGAGGGAGGCGGAGGAGGAGCACCACGGCACCTTTCATCTCCCGCTACCCTCCGTCTTCGCCTCCCGCTGCGTTGGGTTATCGTCACGCCCTCGCGGCTCACCAGGGGCACGAGCCGTCCCTGCACTCATGTCTGCCCCCGCGCCGCGCCGCCCATCGCTGCTGAGTCTGTGCTGAGTCGTCTGGCACTGAACCACTGTCACCACTTGACGCCACGCACCGTAACCAGCAGCGATCAATCTCACTCGATACGACTAAATTTTTCACATCACCACTGTCTCGGTCAGGAGGAGGAGGAGGAGGAGGAGGAGGAGGAGGAGAGGGAAGGAGCGTGTGTGGGGTCCGTCCTTCCACAGGCACTTCTCCAGGCACTTCCACAGGCACTCCCCGAAGCACCACAGGCTACAGTCCGCGTCACACCACCGCTATTATGCCGCTGTCCGTCAGGCGAGGCTTCATCATACCTACTATTGACTTCCCGCGGACATGCGACGCGGTGTAAACAGCGTGTAAACAAGGCTCTCACCTATACGCCAACAGGTAGGTGTGGGGCGCTCACTGGCCTCCCCTCTGCGGCTACACGCGCCCCTGCCTCCTCCAGTCCCCGCCGCACTAATGGAGGAGGGCGGGAGGAGGTGTGTGGCGGGATGTGAGCGGCGGGGCGAGGGTGTGTGGCGGTGGGTTGGCGTGGCGGCCGCGTTTGATGAAGGGAGAATGTTGTACCCTTGTAAGTTCACCAGGTGTGCTCCGCCGCCGCCGCCGCCGCCGCTGATGGTGCGTGGCGTGCGTGCGTGCGTGGGTTAGGCGTGATCTGCTCCGGCGCGCGCCTTCTCCCGTGTTGCGTTATCGCCTCTTTTTGCACTCTTTTCCCCGTGTGGCGGCGCCCTTTGAGACAGCGAGACCCGGCGTGCGTCACCAGCCTCGTGCGTAACTGTGACGGTGATACGCCTTGTGCCGCGGGACCGAGAAATGTACGCATCTTCCCTAAGTTCCGTGACCTCGCGGTGGGCAGGAGGCGCGCCGCTCATTGGCTGGCGGGCCCTCACTGGAAAGCCCCGCCAGCCAATCAGGGCAAAGTGGGCTGCCCGTGAGCCACGGCCGCAGTGTTGCCAAGGCTGACGGTGCCGGGGAGGGATGCGCTCCCTCCTCCTCCTCCTCCTCCTCCTCCTCCTGCTGCGCCTCTTCCTCTTCCTCCTTCTCTTCCTTTTATTCCGTTTTCTTTTTTTCTTTACCTGGTTTTTTTTCATTTTGCCATCTTTTCCTATGCTATTCCTCCTCCTCCTCCTCCTCCTCCTCCTCCTCCTCCTCCTCCTCCTCCTCCTCCTTCCCTTGCTCTTCTTATTTATTACTTTCATTTCTTCATTTTTTTATGTACTCATCTTCTACTATTCCTCCTCTTCCTTCTCCCCTTCCTCCTTTTCCTCTTCCTCCTGCCATTCTTTCACTCCTTATTTATTTACCATTTTTGTTTTATCTTTTTTTTTTTTACTTATCTTCCTAATAACCTTAGACTCCTTCATTTTCCTCTTCCTCTTTCTCTTTTTTCTCTCTCTCTCTCTTCTTTTTCTTCATTTACTTCTTTTTACTTTACCGTTCTATTTTTCGTCCTCGTATTCATTCAGTTCTTCCTTCTTTTCCTCCTTCTCTTCTTTAATTTTGTTTATTTTGTGTATATTCCTATTCTTCATTATGTTCCTTCTCCTCCTCTTCCTCCTTTCTTTTTTGTTTCCTTTTTATGTTTTCTTTTCTTTCTTCTCTTCCTTATCCTCATATTTTCATTAATAATCAATCCGCTCTTCTTCTGTGCTTCCTCCTCCTCCTCCTCCTCCTCCTCCTCCTCCTCCTCCTCCTCCTCCTCCTGGGGATATTTTAGCGGCTATTAGATAATGGGCAGGAATGAGGCATCTTGGTGTCCCTAAACTTAATGGTTGGGGGGCTAACAGGGAGGGAAAGTGGGAGGGAGGAGGAGGGAGAGCGCGAGGGAGAGAGGGAGAGGGAATACTTACATTAGCTCCCTTTTTCCTTCCCCCTAATAACATTAATTGCTACTACTACTACTACTACTACTACTACTACTACTACTACTACTACTACTACTACTACTACTACTTTTTTTTACTTTTGCTTCTTTTCTAAGTTTTCATTATGTTCTCATCGTTATTTCCCTTTCTCTTCATTCTTCCTCTTCATTTATGGTGTTTTTTTCCCTCCTCCTTTTTATCAACTTTGTTTTTTTCTGCTTCTCCTCTTCCTTCTCTTTCTTTATTCTCGTTCTCTTCCTTTACTCCATTTTTTTCTTGCATTTTTTTCATCATCATCTTCTTCTTCTTCTTCTTCTCTTCTTCTTCTTCTTCTTCTTCTTCTTCTGCTTCTTCTTCTTCTTCTTCTTCTTCTTCTTCTTCTTCTTCTTCTTCTCGTAATTCATAAATATAAGTTAACAATATACACCACACATGAACACAAAGGAAGAACGAACAGCAGCATACTTATTGCTCCATTACGAGATATAGTTTCGAATATATAAATAAATCATAGAAAAAAAAAAACACAAAGGAACACAAGGACGAACAAACATCATCAACATTTTTTTTTTTTTTTTGCCCATTACGAGATAGAATAAGAGTTAGCAATAAAAACACAATGGAATACAAAGAACGAACAAAACAGCAGCAGACTTACTGGCCCATTACGAGGCAGCTTTTTCTGTGTATAAGTGAGACTGAACAGATAAAGCTTATGAGTCCCTTATGATTAGAGGCGCCCATGCCCGGTACACGTAAGACTTAATAGGTAATCATGAGTCTAATTAGCACTGCCCAGGTGTGGCCTTCCCCAGGTGCGCTTCCCCAGGTGTAAAAGTTCCCATAACAGGATTTGCATTGGTCTGAATTCTTAATGGAGACTTCGATCCTATATGTGTTGTAATTATAAAGGTTCAGGATAATTGCAGATGATCAGGAGTTATGTTCGGGATGAAAGGGCGTGTGTCTGACGTGCTGGTGATGGTGAGTGGCTGGTGCTGGGGGAGAGATGCTGAATGTGCTCACTAGAGAGGGATTATGTAAGAGTTATGTGGGATCTGAATGTGTTTGAGGGTAAATTGTAAAGAATATGTGTTGGGAAAATGTTGAGGGTTTGAATGTGTGTGTGTGTGTGTGTTTGAGTTGTGTTAGGAAGCTGTAAATAATGAAAGAATGATTGTGTTGCTAGAGAGAGAGAGAGAGAGAGAGAGAGAGAGAGAGAGAGAGGGAGAGAGAGAGAGAGAGAGAGAGAGAGAGAGAGGAGAGAGAGGAGAGAGAGAGAGAGAGAGATGTGAAGCAACGAAAATATATTAGAAAAATGTGTTATTAAGGGTTTGAAAATGTGTGTTTGAGACGAGCTAAGTAACTGTAAATGATATGAAAACGATAAATTGTGTAGAGATAAGAAAAAAAGAGAGAGAGAGAGAGAGAGAGAAAGAGAAAGAAAACAAGAATAATCAGTGATAAATTTGTGAGGAAAAATATAAGGCAAGGAAAATAAGTTAGAAAAAAGAAAATGCTCGATATTCACGTGGTATATGTCTGTGTCTTTGTCAATAGTGAATAAAAGAAAAGAATAAAAGAAAGAAATGTAAACTAAAACGAACACCAGATGCGGAAATAATGGAAAAAGAGACAGAGGGGGAAAAAAATGTTTGGAATGAAAACTCTACTGAAGGAAACAAAGAAGGAAAAAAAATAAAGGAAGGGAAGGGAAAGTGTGCTGTCCCTCCTCCTCCTCCTCCTCCTCCTCTTCCTCCAAGTATCAGGAAGAAAGAATGTTCCTCCAATACTCCTAATCCTATCTAATCCACAAATCCTATCTTCATTACGCCATTAGTCCTCCTCCTCCTCCTCCTCCTCCTCCTCCTCCTCCTCCTCCTCCTCCTCCTCCTCCTCCTACTCCTCCTCCTCCTCCTGGCGGTAAAAAAAGATAAGAAAAAAACACTTCCCACGAATATTTTAAGATCAGATTAGAAAGATTAAATATCTGTTCTGTGTTTATTCGTATCATCCCCCCTCCCCCCCTTCTCTCCCTCCTCTCTCCTCCTCTTCTCTCTTCTTCCTTTTCCTCCGCTTCTCTCTCTCTCTGTTATCATTATCGTTCTCTTCTCTTTGTGTTCTTCATTCGCCTTCTTTGTTTCTTCCTCTTCTTCTTCCTCTTCTCTCCCTCTTTACTTCTTAGTTTTCCTTCTCTCTCTTTCCCTTCTCTCCTTTATTTGATTTTCTTTATCTCCTAGTCTTCCTTTTGCTTTTCTTATGTACTCTCTTCTTTCTCTTTCTTTCATGTTTTTTTTTCTCTTCTTCGTTCTTCTTTCATTTTTTCTATCTTTTTTCGTGTTCCCTCCCTTTCTGTTTTCTTATTCCTTCTTCTTTTTTCTTTTTTCTTCTTTCTTTTTTCTTCTGTTCCTCCTGCTCCCATTTCATTCCTCCTTTTCTTCCTTTTTTTCTTCTTCCCTTTTTCCTCTTTCGTCACTTTCTCCCTTCAAGTTTCCTCCCTCTTCTCTCCATTTCTGTACTTCCCTCCCATCATCATTTCCTCCCTCCTTGTTTCTCATTTTCCTCCCTTTCCTCCAATCCTATCTTCTCCCTTCTGTATCTCCCCGTTTATCCTCCCTGTCTCCTTCTCCTCATCCTCCCTGCTTCTCTTACCCATCTCCTATCTCCCTCTCTTCTAATTCTCTTTTCTTTCTCCCTTCATCTTTATATTCTGTACATTACTTCCCTCCTTCCTCCATCCCTCCTCCTCTTCCTCCTCTTCTCTCCATCCCTATAACCTCCCTCCAGTCTTTCTCCCTTCTCTCTCTCATCCCCTTCCCATTCTTTACTTCCTACCCTCCCTCCCTCCCCCTTCCACTTCCTTCACTTGTGTCTCCCCCTCCCCCCTTCCCCTCCCCCCGACACACAGGTGAGCTCAACGCCTTCCTGCAGGTAATTACAGAAGGGGCGAGACAAGTCACCCTTCCCGATAACTCCATTGATCTCTCCCTTTCTCTCTCTCTCTCTCTCTCTCTCTCTCTCTCTCTCTCTCTCTCTCTCTCCTCTCTCTCTCTCTCCTCTCTCTCTCTCTCTCTCTCTCTCTCTCTCTCTCTCTCTCTCTCCTCTCTCTCTCTCTCCTCTCTCTCTCACTCTCTCTCTTTCTCTTTTTGCCTGCACTGGAGACGAGACGTGCTGGGAAGGGAGAGAGAGAGAGAGAGGGGGGGTAATGAAGGGAGGGAGGGATGGAAGATATAGGGAAGAAGGGAGTGAGTGAAATTGAAGTGTAAAGAAGGGAAGGAAAAAATGAGAAGAGGGAGAAAATAAGGGAGAATAGGAGGGAATAAGGGAGAATTGAGGGAAGGAGGGAAGATGCGGCAGGAGGGAAAAATGGAGAGGTATACGGAAGAAAGGGAGAGAAATTGGACTAAGGGAGAGGAGAGAGA
>NC_087186.1:15441907-15446907 GCF_035594125.1 Scylla paramamosain | reverse complement strand
ATAAAATAAAAACAAACTAAAAAAAAATTAAAATAAAATAAGTAGTTTGAATAGAAGGCTCCCATTGGCTCACCTGTACCTGCGTTCCTGGTGCTGATTGGCGGGACAATGGACAGGTAACAACGCCACCTGGCCGTAAGTAGCTTTTTGAAGGGGTAATTAATTAGTTGGCACAAGGTAGGCGCCAGGGAGGACAGGTGTGTGTGTGTGGAGGGGGAGGAAGGTGTGTGTGTGTGTGTGTGTGTGTGTGTGTGTGTGTGTGTGTGTGTGTGTGTGTGTTGTTGTTGTTGTTGTTGTTGTTGTTGTTGTTGTTTTTCTTCTTCTTCTTCTTCTTCTTCTTCTTCTTCTTCTTCTTCTTCTTCTTCTTCTTCTTCTTCTTCTTCTTCTTCTTCTTCTTCTTCTTCTTCTTCTTCTTCTTCTTCTTCTTCTTCTTCTTCTTCTTCTTCTTCTTCTTCTTCTTCTTCTTCTTCTTCTTCTTCTTCTTCTTCTTCTTCTTCTTCTTCTTCTTCTTCTTCTTCTGCTCCTCCTCCTCCTCCTCCTCCTCCTCCTCCTTCTCCTCCTCCTCCTCCTCCTCCTCCTCCTCCTCCTCCTCCTCCTCCTCCTCCTCCTCCTCCTCCTCCTCCTCCTCCTCTTCCTCTTTTTGCTCTCCCTCCTATTCTTATTCCTCTTCATTAAATGTTTAGGAAGAGGAGCAGGAAGAAGAGCAAGAACACACACACACACACACACACACACACACACACACACACACACACACACACACACACACACACACACACACAAGTTAATAATAAAAAAAATCTAAAAAAAGAAAGCGTAAATTGAAAAATATATAAAACGCTATGTAAAAAAAGTAGAGAGAGAGAGAGAGAGAGAGAGAGAGAGAGAGAGAGAGAGAGAGAGAGAGAGAGAGAGAGGGGCAAACCAATTAACATTTCCCTTTTAATTATATACATTAACATCACGAGTGGCGGGACACGTTACTGCAATCCCCCTGAAAGTACTGTGAATTTAATACCTTAATGGGAGGCGGCCCTGTGAGGAGGAGGAGGAGGAGGAGGAGGAGGAGGACAAAGAACGTGATAGGAAGTTGGAAAGGAGGAAGATGAGGAGGAGGTAATGATGGAGGAGCAGCAGGAGGAGGAGGAGAACAAAGCACTTGATAGGAAAAAGAGGAAAGGAGGAAAATGTGCAGGAGGAGGTGGAGGACATGGAGGAGGACAGAACAGACGAACAGCGTGATAGGAGGAATAGAAGGAAAAGGAGCTGATGGAGGAGGAAGCTGAGGAAAACAAAAAAAAAAAGCAGGGGGGAAAGGGAGATTAATAGAAAGAAGAGGAATAAAAATAAGATTACATGATAAAGAAGAAAAGAAAGGAAATAAGAAGAAGGAGGAGGAAAAAAGAGAAAAAGGAAAATTAAGAGAAAAGGAATTAGAATGGGAGAAAGAGGAAGAGGTTGACAAGGAAAGAAAAACAGGACGAAGAGGAAGAGGCGGTGAAAGAGAAAGGAGGAAGAGGAAGAGAAGAACAAATAAAACACCACAGAAATTGATGCCTGTCTGGACTAAAACCTTGGACATAACAAAGGAATTTCCCGTGTATTGAAACGTGTGTGTGTGTGTGTGTGTGTGTGTGTGTGTGTGTGTGTGTGTGTGTGTGTGTGTGTCAGTAGTGTGTGAGCGTGTGAGGTCCGGCTTAGCGTCCCCACACACACACACACACACACACACACACACACACACACACACACACACACACACACACACACACACACACACACACACACACACACACACACAGTTTCCTGGCTCTTCTTTTCTTAACATGACTACTTAATTAAGTGTAGTCACCTTTTGGTTCTGGCCGCCCGTGACGCCATTGTTCTAGGAGGAGGAGGAGGAGGAAGAGGAGGAGGAGGAAGAATAAGAATTGGCTAAAGGAATTACAGTGTTTTATGTGTAAAAGAGAAGGAGGAGGACTAGGAGGAGGACAAGGAGGAGGAGGAGGAGGAGGAGGAAATGAGTATATGGTTGAAAAGTAATTTATTATCCTTCTTTTGGTGAAGAAAATAAAGACTCGTAGGAATAGGTTAAATTTCTGCCTATTTAAGAGTAATGAGGGTAGGCCTATCAGAATTTGTATAGGCTCATGTGTGGTGCTGATAGGCTTAGGGACAAGGAGGCCTGCTGATTTATTGGTTTGTTGTTGTGTCTATTATTCCCTCTTTTGTCTTATTTTTTTCCTTTAATTTATCTCTTCCTTCCTTTATTCCCCTGTTTGTTATGATCTTTCTCTTTTATTTTACCTTATTCTCTTCCATATCTTCATTTTCTTTTCCTCTTCCTTTATTTTGATTTACTGGTTTATTCCTGTATCTATTCTTTATCCTTTTGTCTTTTGCTTCTCGTTGTTTTCTCTCTTCTTCCTTTATTCCCATTTATGTGCATCTTCCTCTTCGTTATTTTACCTTACTCTCTTCTGTCCTTTGATTTTCTTCTTCTTTCCTTTCTTTTTTTTATTTTTTATCTCCTTGTATCGTATTTTCCTTTTCCTTCTTGTCCTTCCCTTCTTTTCCTTTATTTTTTATCTTTTTTCTCCCTTTCTTTTATATTGTCTTTCATTCTCCCTTCCATCCCATTTCATTTGGTTTCTTTCATTTCCTTCTTTTTCTTCTTTCGCAATTTTCTTTTCCTTAATTTCTTACATCTTCTTCCTTCCTGTCTCTCCATTATTACCCCTTTTCCCTCTTCCCGTTTTCTACTTCCTTATTTATCTTCCCTTTTTCTTCCTGTTTAAATATCCCCTTTATTCCCCTCCCTTTCTCTTCCCCCTTCCTTCCTTTCCTCATTTAATTTTTTTCCCCTCCTTTTTGCAATGTTCCCATGCACTCTTCTCTCTCTTCCCATCTTCACTGCCTCTTCCCCTCCCTCTCTCCCTCTCTCTCCCTCTCCCTCTCCCTCTCCCTTCTCCCTTCAACAATAGTCCCTTTGAGTGTGTGTAATTAAGTGTGTTTCTCTCCCTTTGTTTTTATCTTGTGTTTTTATCTTCTTCACTTGGCCACACACACACACACACACACACACACACACACACACACACACACACACACACACACACACACACACACACACACACACACACACACACACACACACACACACACACACACACACACACACACACGTTCACCCGGTCAGTGCATATTTATTACATCAATTAAGAAGTAAAGGATTGGAAAAGGAAGTGATGATTATGAAGAGAAAGGGGAATGGAGAGGGAAAGGAGAATAATGTAAGGAGGAGGAGGAGGAGGAGGAGGAGGAGGAGGAGGAGGAAGAGGAGGAGAGGATAAACAAAGTGTGATGATTGTAAGGAGAAAGAGAGATGAGTTAGGAAGAAATGTAACAGAAGGAAGAGGAGGAGGAGGAGGAGAAGGAAGAGGAATATAATGAAGGAGGAGAGAAAATGTAAAGAAGAAAGAGGAGGATCGATAATAAATAAGTGTGAGAAGGAATATAGAAAAAGGAGAAGCAATAAAAATGAGGAACGAATGAAATGGAAAATGAAAGAAGAAAAGGAAGAAGAAAAAAGCAATGATTATAAGAAGATAAGGAAAAGAAGGAAGCGGAGAAAATAAAAGAAGTAAAAGAGGAAAAGGAAGACTGAGATAACATTATTGTTGTTGTTGTTGTTGTTGTTGTTGTTCTTGTTGTTGTTGTTCTTGTTGTTGTTGCTGTTGTTGTTGTTGTACTGGTTACTAACTCAATTATCAGTCGAAATCTCTCTCTCTCTCTCTCTCTCTCTCTCTCTCTCTCTCTCTCTCTCTCTCTCTCTCTCTCTCTCTCTCTCTCTCTTAGGTATCATATTTCACCAGTTTTGATCGTAACTTCCTTCTCTTTCTACTTATTGAAACGCTTCTCTTTTCATCCTCTTCCTCTTCCCCATTCTTCCTCCTGCCTCCCTTCTTCTGCCTGTCTTCCCTCCTCTCCTCCCGGTCTCTCCCTCTCCTCCCCTTTTTCTTCCCTCATTTTTTATTCCTCTTCCTCTTTTGTATTTTGTAAAGTCCTTATCTACTCCTTTATCTGAGAGAGAGAGAGAGAGAGAGAGAGAGAGAGAGAGAGAGAGAGAGAGAGAGAGAGAGAGAGAGAGAGAGAGAGAGAGAGAGAGAGAGACTGTACCTCCCACGAAACATTTCCTAGCTTTCCCTCTCCCTCCCCTCCTCCTCCTCCCCCTCCCCCTCCTTCTCCCTCCTCCCTCCTCTCCACGGGATGTAACGAAGAGGAGGAGGAGGAGGAGGGATAAAAAGTAGCAGTGTTGCCAGCGCCGCCATCGACCCCTTGCTATGTTATGACGCAGTGTTGCCAAGGCGGGAAATTTGAGAGGCTGATTCTGGCCACCTTATTCCAGAGAGAGAGAGAGAGAGAGAGAGAGAGAGAGAGAGAGAGAGAGAGAGAGAGAGAGAGAGAGAGAGAGAGAGAGAGAGAGAGAGAGAGAGAGATTTTCTTCGCATGTTGCCTCTACCTGTCAGGGTCGAGGATGGCTCTATCATGGCCCCCAGCCGAGAGAGAGAGAGAGAGAGAGAGAGAGAGAGAGAGAGAGAGAGAGAGAGAGAGAGAGAGAGAGAGAGGACAAATCTTATTAACCGGAACAGCTTCATAGCGACACCTCTCCCGCCACTGTGATCTCTCTCTCTCTCTCTCTCTCTCTCTCTCTCTCTCTCTCTCTCTCTCTCTCTCTCTCTCTCTCTCTTCTAACATTACCTTATTTCCTCCTTTATTAACCTTTTTTTGTCATTCTCCTTTACAACCATTATCATATTTTCACTTTCTTAAGCTATTCTCTCCTTCTATCACCCATTATTCTCATTACCTTATTCCTGAGCTTATTTTTTTTTATTACTATTTATTATTGTCCTCCTATTTACACCCTACCAATCATGCTTCCTATCACATCCTTTCACTTCTTACTTCCCATCACATTCTGTCCCCTTATCTCATTT
>NC_087186.1:15409407-15426907 GCF_035594125.1 Scylla paramamosain | reverse complement strand
TGTAGAAAAGGTGAATTTAATTAGTCTGTGACGAGTGGAGGAGAGAGAGAGAGAGAGAGAGAGAGAGAGAGAGAGAGAGAGAGAGAGAGAGAGAGAGAGAGAGAGAGAGAGAGAGAGAGAGGTAGTTAGTCTCTCTCTCTCTCTCTCTCTCTCTCTCTCTCTCTCTCTCTCTCTCTCTCTCTCTCTCTCTCTCTCTCTCTCTCTCTCTCTCTCTCTCAACATTCCTGCCTATCTGTTTACCTCAATTTTTACCTTGCTTCCCATTTTTATCTTTTTTCCTCCTTTTCTTTCTTTTATCAATGTATCTTATCTCCTTCCTTTCCCTCCCTCCCTCCCTCCCTCCCTCCCTCCCTCCCTCCCTCCCTCCACTAATACGTCTCTATCTATCCATCTTTTTCTTCCTCCTTCTCCCTCTTTTTCTTTCCTTCTCTTCCTTTTTCTCTCTTCTCATCATCTTCTTTCTTCTTCCCCTTCTCACCCCCTCTTTCTGTTATTCGTCTTTATCTTCTTCCTTCATTTGTTTATCCTCGTCTCCTCTCTCTTCTTCCTTCTCTCCATTCTCCTCCTTATCTTCCTCTCTTCTTCCCCTCTTCATTTCTTTTCCTCATCTTCTTTACCTTGTTTCCCTATCTCTTATCATTCATTTCCCTCTATTTCTCCTTCTTTATTCTACTCCTTTCCTATTCCTTTTTATTCACTCCTTCCCTCCTCCTGTTACTCTTTTCTCTCCCTCTCCTTTCTACTTCTTTCCTCCTCATCCTCCTCTTTCTCTTCTTATCCTCTCATTTCCCCGTTTTCTCCCTCCTCATTTCCTCTCCTTTCTTTCCCCCTTTTCATCTCTTTTCTCTTCTCCTCCTCTCCTCTCCCTCTTCCTCCATTTCCCTATTCACTCTTCTCCTTTCTTCCCTTCTTATCTTTTTACCTTTACTTCTCTTCCTCCGCTTTTTTATCTCTTATCCTTTCCTCCCTCCTTATCCTTATCTACTTCTTTCTCTTTTCTTTCTCTCCTTTTCTCCCCTTCTTTATCCTCTACTCCTCCCTTCCTATCATCTTCCTCTCTCTTCTCCCTCTCCCTCACCCTTCTCTATCCCACGCACGGCAGCCGCCCCACAGGTCCCCCCTCCCTCCCCGTGTTTACGTCCCCCCCATTACCGGGAACACGAGGGCGGTGTCCTGACGGCGGGTTAATTGCAGGTGTGGCTGCGGGATCCTCAGGTGAAAGAAGGTTACGATTATTTACAAGTAATACCGCGGTTCACCTGTCTCTAATTAACGGCAGGCTCAGGTGCGCTATTCGTGTGTGTTTGTGTGTGTGTGTGTGTTTGTGTGTGTATGTACTTTTAATTAATTTTTTTTTAATTTTTCGTGTTTTTTTAATTTTTTTTTATTTTTTTCTAATGTTTTCTTTTTTTTTCTCGTGTGTTTTTTTTATCATTATTTTTTTTTTATTGTTTGGGAGAAAGAGGAGGAGGAGGAGGAGGAAGAGAAGGAGGTGGAGGAGAAGGAGGAGGAGGAGAAGGAGGAGGAGGAGGAGGAGGAGGAGGAGAAAAATTGCAAACTTGGTGCGAAGTGATTCACCGCTATTCCTCCTCCTCCTCCTCCTCCTCCTCCTCCTCCTCCTCCTCCTCCTCCTCCTCCTCGCACCACCCACCGAGCTTCCTTCAAGACAAAAGAGGACATTCTTTCCTCCATCGTCACTCTGAAGACAAGACTAATGCCTCTCTCTCTCTCTCTCTCTCTCTCTCTCTCTCTCTCTCTCTCTCTCTCTCTCTCTCTCTCTCTCTCTCTCTCTCTCTCTCTCTTCTTTTTCTTTTTTTTGTCTTTCTGTCCCTGTATTCCTTTTTCTTTTCTCCTTTTCTTTTCTTTCACTTTGTTTTTCTTCCTTTCCTATCATCCTTTTCCTCTTCTCCCTTTTCTCCCTTTTTTTCTTCTCTTTCTTATTTCCCCTTTCCTCTTACTTTTCTTCCTGTCTTCCGTTTCCTTTGATTTCCCTTCCTTTTCTTTCGTTTTCTTACTTTTCCCAATCGTATCCTTTCATTTCACCACCTCACCTGTCTTTCATCATCTGTCTCTCTCCTTCTCTTCCTCATTATCGTATTTTCTTTCGTCACCTGTCTCTCTCATTCTCTTCTTCACTCTCGTATTTTCTTTATCATATCCTTTCATTTCACCACCTCACCTGTCTTTCGTCCCCTCTCTCTCTCTCTCTCCTCTCTCTGCATCAAGCACGCGGGAGAGGCGGGAGGGCTGGGAGAGGAGAGAGAGTAAGAGGCATCAGACCCTTCCCTGACAACCCTCCTCTCACCTTTGACAGAACCCTTCATTACATAACACTGATTTAACCTTTACCAGCGTGTTAGGTGGTCCGTTCCGACACCCTCGCTACATCTGGGATGATTAGCCGTCCACAGGTGCCCAGGTGGTGCTCAGGTGAGGCCCAGGTGGTGGTGATGTGATGTGTTGTGGTGTCAGGTGGTTTGTGTGTACGTACGTGTGTTGTTTTGTTTCTTTCTTTGTTTGTGGTCTGGTTTTCGTTGTTGTTTGAAATTTTTTTCTTCCTTTTTCATTTTTTTTTTTTTTTTTCGTATTTGTCGTCACTCTCTTGTTTATCTTCGTCCTCATCATTATTTTTTGTTCCTTTTTTCTCTTTTTTCTTTTTTGTTTTTTCTCACATTCTCTTCTTCATTCTCGTATTTTGTTTATCTTGGTTTTCGTCTTCTTCACTGTTATATTTACCTTGTCTAATCTCGTTTATTCATCTTTTTTTTAGTGCCTCATTCTTCATCTTGATCCTAATTTTCATCCCCTTCTTCATTCACTCCTCATTCGTTTCTCTTTCGCTTCTACTTCGTCATTGTCATCTTCCATCTTCATTTTCTTGAATTATTGTTCTTATCTTTATTACCTTTCCTCCCCTTCCTCTCATTTCCTTACCTTCCCCTTCCCCTTCCTTTCCTTTCTTTCTCTTGTCTTCTTTCCCCTTTCCTTCCCTTCCCTTCCCTTCATGACTTCTATCTTCTCTCCTCCACTCCACTCCACTCCACTCCAACCTCCCTTCCTCTCTCCCCTTCCCTCCATTCCTTTCCCTTTCCTTCTCCCGTCATCTCATCTCCCTCTCCACTCCAACCTTCCCTCCCTTTCCTCCCCATCCCCTGCTTCTCCTGCTCTCCCCTGGCTTCCCCTGCCCTCACCTGTCCGTCCCTACCCCAATCACACCTTCCCTGCCTTACCTGTCACCTGTGGGACAAGTTCATCACGTCAAACACCTGGATTATCAACTTAATTTGCACTCAGGTGGGCCAGCGCGACCAATACCTGTGTTTACCTCATGCCAGCTGACTAGGGGGAAGGGGAAGGGGAGGGGAGGGGGTACGAAGGATGAGGTGGAGAAGAACAAGGAGAGGAGGAGTGTTTGAGGTGAGGAAAGAATAAGATAGACAAGAATGAGGAAGAGAGGAAAGATAAGGATTAAATAAAGTGAAGGGAAGGGAGTGTACGAAGAATGAAGTGAAGAATAAGGAGAGAAATAGTTTGGGGCGAGGAAGGAATAGGATAGGAAAGAGGAACGAGGAAGGGAGGAGAAGTAAGGATCAAACAATATGAAAGCTAAGTGAAAATAGTTAGATAAGGCGTAAAAGAAAGAGACAAATTAGAGTATCTGAGCGAAACTTTATGGTAACTTACGTGCAGTTCAGTTCCATTAACACATTCGTCAAAAAAAAAGAAAAAAAAAGTGTTCTGTGTTTTTATTATTTCTTATTATTTTTGTTTAATTGAAATCGTCAGAGGTGAGTCAGTCCGCGGCTCAGGTACAGGTGGAGAGATGAAGGCGTGTTGATTGGCTGGCTGGCTGGCTGGGTGACTGGCTGGCTAATTGGCTGGCTGACTGATTGGTTTCACTGATTGACTTGCTGGCTGACTGATTGATTGACTAATTGACTGACTGACTGAATTGGTAAGTGGTGGTTTATTAGTTGACTGAATACATAACTAACCAACTGACTGACTGATTAAGTAGGTGATAAACAAACAGACGTATTAAATGACTGAGTAAATGAATGATTAATTAAACTATACTATCTTGGTTTATTTCCTAGTACACTTGACCTAAGCCAACCCAGCCCAACCCAGCCCAACCCAACCAAAATTTAACCTAATCTGACCTAACCTAACTTAACCTAACCTAACCTAACCTAACCTAACCTATCCTAACTTAACCTAACCCAACACCACCTACCCTTGCTCACCTCACCTCCCACAGATAATATGCACCACCACCACCACCACCACCACCACCAGGAGCATTGCCTCGAGGAACAGATGGTTGCACAATTATAGCCAGGGAGAGAGAGAGAGAGAAAGAGAGAGGGGGGAGAGTGTAACAAATGGACATAGAAATTAGGGAGAAATTAGTGTAATCATGATAAAGGGAGAGAGAGAGAGAGAGAGAGAGAGAGAGAGAGAGAGAGAGAGAGAGAGAGAGAGAGAGAGAGAGAGAGAGAGAGAGAGAGAGAGGAGGATATAAGGAAGGATGAAAAACAAAAGAAAACAAGGATAAACACAAACAAAAAATTATAAAATCGTAGTTACAAAGAAATAGAAACACTAAATCTCTCTCTCTCTCTCTCTCTCTCTCTCTCTCTCTCTCTCTCTCTCTCTCTCTCTCTCTCTCTCTCTCTCTCTCTCTCTCTCTCTCTCTCTCTCTCTCTCTCTCTCTCTCTCTCTCGCGTGACGGCAGCTGATTGGCTCTCGTCCCCACATCACTCATATGTCACGTCACAGGTGTCATGGCGGCTACCTGAGGGGGAGAGGAATAGGAGGAGGAGGAGGAGGAGGAGGAGGAGGAGGAGGAGGAGGAGGAAGAGAGGTAGACTGAGACTAGACTGCAAATTCTTGGGTGTGTGTTTGTACGTGTGTGTGTGTGTGTGTGTGTGTGTGTGTGTGTGTGTGTGTGTGTGTGTGTGTGTGTGTGTGTGTGTGTGTGTTCTATCATCTTTATCTCTCACAATGTTTTTATTTTCTTTTATTTCTCTCTCTCTCTCTCTCTCTCTCTCTCTCTCTCTCTCTCTCTCTCTCTCTCTCTCTCTCTCTCTCTCTCTCTCTCTCTCTCTCTCTCTCTCTCTCATCCCCTCACCATCCCATCACCCCCCACACCCCTCCCATCACCACCCATCACTCCTCCCCTCCCTTCGCTTATCACCAGCTCCTCCTCCCATTCCTCCCCACCCATTAATCCTGGAGTCCCGTCACTACAATCAGTATTCGTGGATTATACTCATCTTCCTATTACACACACACACACACACACACACACACACACACACACACACACACACACACACACACACACAGGCAGACAGGCCATGGTGTCGGAATGGGCGGGTGATGGGTGATGATAGGCAGGTGTGGGATGGGTGTAGTGAGGCATGGGTGATGGGGAGTGTATTTTGATTTATGGGTAAAGTTAGGTCAGGTTTGGTTTGGTTTTGGTTAGGTTAGGTTAAGTTAGGTTTGGTTTGGTTTGGTTAGGTTTGGTTTGGTTTTGGTTAGGTTAGGTTTGGTTGGGTTAGGTTAGGTTAGGTTAGGTTTGGTTAGGTTAGGTTAGGTTGGGTTAGGTTAGGTTTGGTTTGGTTAGGTTTGGTTTGGTTAAGTTAGGTTTGGTTTGGTTAGGTTAGGTTAGGTTTGGGTGTGGATGGTTCGAAATGAATGGGAAACTGAATAGAAATCAATGTTTGTGAGTTTTTATTATATTTTATGAAGGAAAGTTATTTATTTATTTATTTATTCATCTATTTATTTATTTATTTATTTATTTATTTTTATTTATTTATTTTTTATTTATTTATTTTTATTTTTATTTATTTATTTATTTTTTTGCATTAATATTTCACTGTATATGTATCTCACCTCTCCCAGCCTCTCTGTGCCCCTCACCTGCCCTCACCTGCCACGTGTTCTTAAAGAGTTGAAATGGAAGAGAAACTGAATATAAATGAATGACTAGATTTTGTATGAATGTTATGGTTTTATGGTGGAAAGACAGTCTTCTTGCATTAGTATCGCATCATATTTGTCTGTCACCTCTCCCAGCCTCTCACCTGCTCCTCTGAAATCATAAGTTGAAATAGAAACCGATATGAGTGTTTTTTTTCAATGAGATTTATGAAAGAGAGACGCTTCCATGCCCTGTCTGTCCGTCCATCACCTCCCCCAGCCTCTCCCAGCCTCTCCCAGCCTCTCACCCGCCCTCCTCACCTGACATGTGTTCTTTAAGGATGATATTAGCAATGTTTCACGGGCGTGTGGTGCAGGTGTCCCGGGATGGTAGGTGGGCGGCCTCCGGGTGTGTTCTGTCCCCTGCCCCGCCTGCCTTACCCTGCCTGCCTCCCTTCCCGTGCTCTCCCTGCCTCACCCTGCCTGTCCTAACCTGCCAGACTTTCTTTACCTCCTCTTACTCTTCCTTCCTCGCCTTACTCTGCCTGTCTTTGTCTTGTCTTTACTTGTCTTCTCTCTCTCTCTCTCTCTCTCTCTCTCTCTCTCTCTCTCTCTCTCTCTCTCTCTCTCTCTCTCTCTCTCTCTCTCGTTTACTTAGTCGTTCAGCAGTGGAAGTAAAGAAGAAGAAGAAGAAGAAGACGACCATCTCTCTTAATCACTCAGTAACTCATTCGTTCATCTATTCACTCTCATTCACTTTCTCTTATTTATTAATGTATTGTGTTTTTTTTTTTGTCTGCTTTCACTCACTGACTCATAAATTGTGGTGTTTCGATTCCAAATTCTCTCACTCACTCACTCACTCACTCACTCACTCATCTATCCCTTCATTTAGTCCATCAGTTGTAGTGGTGGTGGTGGTGGTGGTGTGAGTAATGGCGGAGGTGGTGGCTGGAGGTAACAATAATGAGTTGCGTCAAATATTTATCTTCTATCAGGACGGAGGGAAGGAGAAAAAAGTAATAATATGTAGATGCAATAATTTTAAGGGTAATCACGTGTTTTGGGCGAGATTTACAACATGGCGCCCGGTGAATCTTGTCTCGTCTCTGCATATTGAATTAGCTCACATTTTTAGTTTTCTTTTTTTCTTTTTTTTCATTTTTTTTTATTTATTTACTTTTTGTGATGAAAATGTGTGGATTTTTTTTCTTCTTCATCTTTTATCCTTTTCTTTTTCATTTTTTCTTTTATTTCTTTGTTTTGTTTTTTTTTGTTATTGTCTTGTTTTTTCTTCGTTATTATTTTTTTTCTTTTCCCTATTTTGTTATTCTGTGGTTTGGCTTTTTATTCTCTCTCTCTCTCTCTCTCTCTCTCTCTCTCTCTCTCTCTCTCTCTCTCTCTCTCTCTCTCTCTCTCTCTCTCTCTCTCTCTCTCTCTCTCTCTCTCTCTCTCTCTCATCACCTTTATCACTATCCATCTCCTCTCCTCCCTTTAATATCCCTCTTGCTCTTCTTCTCTTTCATTACATTTGCATAACATCCTTCTCTCTTTCTCCCTTCCCATCCTCTTTCTCCTCTTCCCCCACCTTTATCCTCCCCCCTTATTACCTGTTCGTCTCCAGGTAACCCTTTCTCCGTTCCTCCACACCCTCTTTTATCAGGTTTTATTCCTACTCCCTGCTACGTTGAGTGTCCTATTTTTTTTTATCTCTCGCTCTCTCTCTCTTAACCCTTTCTTCCTCTTTCTCATCCTCTCTTTCTTCGCGTGAAATCGGATGAGTGCACACATTAAATAGGGAGAGAATGTACTGGAAATAGCAACGAGGGATGAGAGGGAAAGAGAGAGAGAGAGAGGGAAGGGCCGGTGAGAAAGAGAGAGAGAGAGAGAGAGAGAGAGAGAGAGAGAGAGAGAGAGAGAGAGAGAGAGAGAGAGAGAGAGAGATACTGACATGGAAGGAAGATGTCAATTTTAAGCATCGTCACACACACACACACACACACGAACACACTCACACGAACACACGGACATACAGACACATTTTTTTCTTTCTTTCTTTTTTCTCTTTCATATCTCTCTCTTCTTTACGGGTGTTCTCTTCTCCAGCTGCGTCTTAATCCATCTCCTACAGCGCCTGCCGGAGGAGATTGGGCCGCAGGGGTAGTAAAACCTCTCTCTCTCTCTCTCTCTCTCTCTCTCTCTCTCTCTCTCTCTCTCTCTCTCTCTCTCTCTCTCTCTCTCTCTCTCTCTCTGGTGTCATATCATTTATCGTTTTTTCTCCCGCGCCACGATCTCCGCTCCCTCTCGCGGCCTCAGCCCAGGTAGTCACTAAATGAAGTAATCTGAGGGGCACCTACCTGTGTGTGTGTGTGTGTGTGTGTGTGTGTGTGTGTGTGTGTGTGTGTGTGTGTGTGTGTGCACGCGGGAAGACTCAAGACTGCGTGTGAGGTCCTCCCTGCTTCTCTTCCCGCTCTTCCCACTCTTCTCTTCTCACGTCCTCCATTCCTCCTCCTCCTCCTCCTCCTCCTCCTCCTCCTCCTCCTACTCCTACTCCTCCTCCTCCTCTTCCTGCAGCTGTAGTTAAAATCAAAACCTAAAAGTGAGGCAGGGAAGACATGGCTACTTTACTGCCTGGAAAAGTAGGGGGAGGAGGAGGAAGAGGAGGAGGAGAGGAGGAGGAGGAGGAGGAGGAGGAGGAGGAGGAGAAGGAGGGGGAGGAGGAGGAGGAGGAGGAGCGCCGTGTGGGGTCCTCCAGCTCCGCCATGTTGCCCGGCCCCGCGCTTGCACCACCGTGACCAATCAGACAGCCACAATGTGTAGTGAGCGGCAGAGTGGGCCACCCGCGTCCCGCACCCTTCCTTCCTCCTTGCGCCCCTCGCCCCTCGCCCCTCACCCCGACCCTCCATCTGTACCGGGGAGGAGGAGAAAGAAGAGAAGGAATCTATGAAAAGGAAAACGTGTCTGGAAAAGAAAAATGAGTAAGAGTTTGACGAAGAAGAAAAGGAGGAGCTGAAGAGAGAAGAGGAGAAGGAATCTATGAAAACGAAAAGGTGTCTGGAAAAGAAGGAAAAGGAGTTAGGTAAAGAGGAAGAGAATGGGAAAAGTATGAAGAGAAGACATCTGGAAAAGGAGGAAGAGGAAGAGGAATGCATAAGAACGTATACCAGGAGAGAAAGAGGAGAAGGAGGAGGAGGAGGAGGAGGAGGGAGAAAGTAAGAAAAGGGAAGGAAGATAATTGCAGAAGAGGGAAGAAGTATGAAAAAAAAGGAAAGATATCCGGAAGAAGAATTAAACTAGATACACAGATAAACAAAACAAAACAAACAAAATAAAAAAAACAGACAGAAATAGAGAAAAAAATAAGAAAACCTAAATCAATTAACAGGTAAACACAGATCAACAGTCAGTCACACCTGTACACTCTCATCTCAGGTGCGCGTCCTCTCCTCACCTTACCTGTGCTACCTCGATCATTACCTTTTGGCGGCGGAACCTGTGCCGGCGGCGGGTGGGGTGGGATGGGAGGAGGGAGGGGGGAATGGGGGAAGGGATGGGGCATTTTTTGTGTCTGGGTGAGAAATGGTGCTGAGATAGTCTGGGTGATGGTGGTGTCAGGTGAGAAGTGTGTGTGTGTGTGTGTGTGTGTGTGTGTGTGTGTGTTCGTTTTTTTTTTCGTTTCTTTTCTTGATTTTTCCATTTTCTTTCTTTCCTCATCTTAAATTTGTCATCGTGTGTGTCTGGTTTTTCGTTTTCTTTCGTTTCTTTTTTCTTTTCATAGTTTTCCTGTTTTTTTTCTTTTTTTCTTTAATTTGTCATTTATTTCTTGTCTCCTATGCTTGTCTGTGTTCATTTCTCGCTCTTTTTGTATTCTTACCTAATTCTCGTTCATCTCTCTCTCTCTCTCTCTCTCTCTCTCTCTCTCTCTCTCTCTCTCTCTCTCTCTCTCTCTCTCTCTCTCTCTCTCTCTCTCTCTCCTCTCCTCTCCTCTCCTCTCCCTTCCCTCCCTCCCTGAATTAAACCCATTTCTCTAGCCATTCCTGTGTAAATGCATATATGTATGTATGTATGTATGTAGTCAGTAAAATATATTATAGTATGCACTTAACCTACGTACGTGCGCGCGTGTGTGTGTGTGTATGTATGTGTGTGTGTTACCTTAACGTCGGCAGGCATAGGTGAGTCTTTGAAGTTGACCAGGTGAAACGGCCAGGTGTTGCCTTCTAATTAAATCAGTGTTGGCGGCGGGGCTGCGTGACACGGGTGACAAGTGAAGGGGTTGGAGTGAGGTTGGGGGTGAGGGGTTGGGTGTGTTGGGGTAAGAGGGGTGAGGCTACCTGGGAACCCCTCACTGCCCTTACCTGCATGCTTATGATGACCCGACACAAGCACCTGAAGCCACCGTGTTACCTGTTTTTGGTGGTGGTGGTGGTGGTGGTGGTTGTGCGTGTGTGTGTGTGTGTGTGTGTGTGTGTGTGTTGTGGTGGTGAATATTCCGTGATGGGTGTGATGTTTGTGGTGAGAACTGTTTGTGATGATTGTGGTGATGGTGGTGGTGACAGTATGCGTTAATGGTGAAAATACTTGTTCTGGTGGTGATAGTGGTGACGGTGATGATGTTAGTAACGATATATGTTGTGATGAGAGAGAAAAATCCTGATGGTGGTGATTGTGGTCATTTCAACACACATACACATACACACATATATACAGACACACCACACTCATACCTATTTGCCCCCCACCCCCCCACCCAATCACCGCACACAGGAAGGAGATAATCAGAATATTAATGGGTAATAATGCGTTATTACTACTAACTAATCACCCTCCCTCGTCCGCCTCTGTCTTACTGAGTGGTAGAGGAGAAACTTGAGCATACTGATTAAACTCCCGCGGCTGTGTGCTATGAAATAATAATGGTGTGGGTAATGGTGGTGGTGGTGGTGGTGGTGGTGGTGGTAATGGTTGGTCATTCTTGTTCTTGTTCTTGATCTTGTTTTTTTTTTCTGGTTTCTTTTTTTTTATCTTGTCTTTTCTTTCTTTCTTTCTTTCTTTCTTTCTTTCTTTCTTTCTTTCTTTTTTCTTCTTCTTCTTCTTCTTCTTCTTCTTCTTCTTCTTCTTCTTCTTCTTCTTCTTCTTCTTCTTCTTCTTCTTCCACCACTTCTCATTCCCCTCCACCATCCCCGTTTCCTTTCTTCGTCCTCCTCCTCCTCCTCCTCCTCCTCCATCCCCCTTCCCTTTCCACCTCCTCCTTCTTGTCCACCTCTCACTAAATCATTATTATTCCAATTCTCCACCACCACCACCACCACCACTGCCACCACCCCCTCCTTCTCCTCCTCCTCATCCTCCTCCTAAGGGACGGCTGTGCATAATCAAGTGTGAGGGTTACCTGCCATTAAGAGCCAAGGGTCGGTGCGTTATAATGGGACACTAGCTATTGTGGAGTTTAATTACCTGGCCGGGGCGAGGGGGAGGCCAGGGGGAGGAGTGGAAGGGTGAAAAAATGTCGTGGTGGTGGTGGTGGTGGTGGTGGTGATAGTAGTTGTAGAAGTAGCAAGAGATCAAGGAAGAGTTTTATTAAGAGTTATTACTACTATTTCTACTGTTACTACTACTACTACTCTTGTTGTTGTTGTTTTCTGGTTACTGTCTTTTTGTATTGCTAGATGGCTGTCTGTCTAGCTATCTGTCTGACTCTGGCTGGCTGACTTATTTACTGACTGACTGATTGACTGGGCTGGTTGGCTGGCTGACTGGATCGTTGGATGATTATCTAAGTTACTGACTGTCTAAGTGCATAACCGGCTGACTGCCTTTATGTCTGCGTTACTGATTGACTGATTGGCTGGTTTGGTTAGGTTATTGACTGTCTGGCTGGCTGATTGGCTTACAGACTGACTGGTTGGCCGACTAGCTGACTGGCTGGTTGACTTCCTGGGCTACTGACTAGCTGAATGACTGGCTGACTGGCTGACTGGCTGACCTGCTGCCCCTCATTCCCTAGGTAATCGAGGCAAGGTTTCCACAGCACGCCTGACAAGACGGCCTAAGGAGAGTACATGATGGGGCGGAATTGAGCCAGCGGGAGTGAAGTGGTGCGGCTTTTGGCGAGTAGTTATTAATGGCATGTTGTGAAAGGGCTTCGTTAGCAGAATTAGGGTCGATCAGGATAAATTACCGTAAGTCTAGGAGAAAATGAGGGAAAATGAGGGTAAAACAGAGTGACAAAGAGGATGACAAAGAGAGTGACGCTGGTGTGACTTCAGGCAGTTTTAGCTCAGTGAAGTGAGAGGGAGAATGTGAAATTGTTAAAGTAAGATTATAAAAGTGTTGGTTAATAAAGTATAATTGTGTGAAAAGTGAAAATATTGAATTGTTAGGGCATGAATGTAAAAAAAGTGCTGATAATTAAATGAAACGTAAGAAAAGTGAAAATATTAGATTGTAAAGGAAGAATATATAAGTATAAATAGATAAAGTGAAATTATAAAAAGAGAAAATATTAAATTGTTATAAAAAGCAAGAATATAAAAGTGTTAAGTACATGAAAAAAAATATATAAAAAATAGTAATTCTTAAAAGCAAGATATGTAAGTATAAATAAACAAATAAGTGGAAATATGAAAATGATTATAAACGAACAGATAAATACAACAAATACTGAAACGTTCGTGGAATTAATCTGAAACAGTGTTAAAGAAAAACAAAAGAAATGAAAATATTAATGTGAAATAAAAACAAATTAAACTCATACCAGAAAATCATGCAAAAATTCTTCCAAGACAAAGAAAAGGAATGGTGACCTGCGACATTAAGCAGTGCACGTGTGTGATAACGAGGTAATTGGATAGTTAGTCATACTTTGCAGGCAATTACGAAAAAAAAAAATGAATAAACGAGAGGAAAATGAGAGAGAGAGAGAGAGAGAGAGAGAGAGAGAGAGAGAGAGAGAGAGAGAGAGAGAGAGAGAGAGAGAGAGAGAGAGAGTAGTAACAAAAACATAGGGAAAATAAGGTCAAACGCGAAATGGAATGAAAAAGGAAGAAATGAAATAGAAGCTAAAGAAAAAAGTAAGGAAAAAAATAATGAGAAACAACAACAACAACAACAACAACAAACAATACAGAGTGACACAGAAAAAAACAATAACAAATACAATACAACAACATCCAATTAAAAAAAAGACGAAAAAAAAGAAAACAATAACAAGGAAGAAATTTGTGCACCACCCTGTAGATAGCGGATAGGTGGCCTCCTCCTCCTCCTCCTCCTCCTCCTCCTCCTCCTCTCCTCCTCCTCCTCCTCCTCCTTGTGATGGATGTCTTCAGGTCACACCTCTCGTAATAATGAAGGAGGTTTTATTCAGACGACAAAAATTTAGATAATCTGTTTACTGCAGGGAGAGGGGAGGGAGGGTGAGGGAGAGGGGAGAGTGAGGGGTATTGTGGGGGAGTAATAGGAAGGGGTATGAGGGAGAGGTGTAGGAGATGGGGTGAGGGAGAGAGGAATGAGGAGAGAGAGAGGGAGGGTTTTGTGGGGGTGTAGGAGGGGAAGGAGGGAATGTGAAGAGGGGAATGTGTGTGTGTGTGTGTGTGTGTGTGTGTGTGTGTGTAGGGAACATAAAATTACTAATGATAAATGAATATACAGATAATTCTCTCTCTCTCTCTCTCTCTCTCTCTCTCTCTCTCTCTCTCTCTCTCTCTCTCTCTCTCTCTCTCTCTCTCTCTCTCTGGGAAGAAGGAATTAGCCCACTCTTCCTCTCAACTGATCCCGGCCACCCACAGTCAGGAGGAGGAGGAGGAGGAGGAGGAGGAGGAGGAGGAGGAGGAGGAGGAGGAGGAGGAGGAGATGATGAGTATAGACTTAGTAGGCTAATCTTAGGCCCAAGTGATTAGCAAAACAATAATAACATGTATGAGAGAGAGAGAGAGAGAGAGAGAGAGAGAGAGAGAGAGAGAGAGAGAGAGAGAGAGAGAGAGAGAGAGAGAGAGAGATATTATTATTATTGTTCATTATTATATTTTGGGTGTGTGAACGAAAATATAATGGTAACTCTCTCTCTCTCTCTCTCTCTCTCTCTCTCTCTCTCTCTCTCTCTCTCTCTCTCTCTCTCTCTCTCTCTCTCTCTCTCTCTCTCTCTCTCTCTCTCTCTCTCTCTCTCTCTCTCTCTCTCTCTCTCTCTCTCTCTGATGGGTATACTCCGTCGACTTTTCACACACACACACACACACACACACACACACACACACACACACACACACACACACACGCGGTAGAAAATTAATACATACATGCACACCGTGGAATTAATAAAACCAATACATAATCATTTGTATATAAATAAAAAAATAACAGAAGATTTTGTATTTTTTCCCTAATTACGTGTGAAAGTTAGTTAATTAAATATACCCCTCCATTAACTAACAGTGGGAAATGAAAACAAAACGATGCTGAATTAATAGTACAACTTATATATATTTTTTTCTCTTCCTCATGATTCGATTTACAGTCCTATTTTTCTTAACATTTTCCATTATTTTTATTATTTATTTAGTTTTAGTTAAGTTTTGTCACCTGTGTGTGTGTGTGTGTGTGTGTGTGTGTGTGTGTGTGTGTGTGTGTGTGTGTGTGTGTGTGTGTGTGTGTGTGTGTGTGTGTGTCGGAGGAGAAGATGACAGATAGACAAAGGATAGAGGAGGTAACAGAAGAGGAGGAGGAGGAGGAAGAGGAGGAGGGGGAGGAGGAGAAGGAAGCTGTTGTATCAGTAAATATATAAACAATACTTGCTTTTTCTTCTTCATCCTTCCTTCTTCCTCCATCTTCCTTTCTTCGTCCTCCTCTTCCTCCTCTTCCTCCTCTTCACCCTTACTCTCACCCCATGTCTCTTACCTCTCACTCCCTGCTCCCTGTCTCTCTCTCTCTCTCTCTCTCTCTCTCTCTCTCTCTCTCTCTCTCTCTCTCTCTCTCTCTCTCTAATCGAGGGCGTAGCGTAAAAACCTCCCTCCCTCTCCCTTTCTCCCTTTTCACGTGTTATTTTGACTTAAGAGAGTAGAAGAGCGTTGGGTCAGGTCACAGGGTCGAGGGGTCACGTGATGGGCTGTCCGTCTCTGTCTGCCCACATAAGGACGCCCTTCGAGTGTTGCGTGTCCCCTTGGCGCCCTACGTGGCCCTACAGTGGCGCCAGGAAACGCCCTTATACTTCCAGACGTCCCGTGAGGTCTGTCAGAGGGTTGATGGAGCGGTGAACGGCCCACAACACAACATGAGCCGAGTAACGCGTATTGAGTCAAGTAATGCGGGGTTTTAGTGGTTTTTTGAGGGTGTGTGTAAAGAAAGGTTCAGATATTCGCGTGTTGGAAGGCATGAGGGTTTGAAGTAAAGAAAACGGGTGAAGTGACACAGGACTCTTCTTCGTATTCTTGATAAACTCTATTTTCTTCGTTTCCTCAGTGGGAGTGTTTGCAAAGACCAGCGAGGAGTTACATCGTGTTTTTTTTTTATGAGTGTTTTACCAGTTGACAATACAGAATGCGTGCTAGATTATTGCCAGTGTCATGAAAACACTCCTGAAAGCCCCAAGGAACTTCCCCGATAACCCGTTGGAAGTTGTCGAGATAAGACGTGGGGAAGTTCAAGTATGGTATTCAGTGTCGCGCTAGACGGATGAGGCGGCGCGGACTGAAACGGATCCTAAGCGTCTCTGCGTCTGATACCGGCCACTTCTAACACGCTGTAGTGGACGTTACTGGAGTTCTCAAGGGTAATTTTAGAGGGAGATTAATAGAGTAAGAGGAGGAGAGGGAAGAAAAACACCTATGAAAAATTGATGGAGTTCCTAAGGGTGATTTTAGTGGGAGTTTAACAAAGAATGCGTACTAGCGGAGGGTAAAAGAAGATAAGTGAGGAAGGACAAGTGTAGTGAAGGGGGAAGGTGGATGGAAAGGATGAAACAGCTGAGGACTTAAGGATATCTGGTGATGCTTTCGTTCGTAATTCTACTTAATGCAGTAACGAGTATGTAAGTGTAAGAAATGTTTGGGAAATAACTGAGATTCTGATTCCTGTAAAGCACCACCGGTTCGTCAACATGGAAGTAAATGAAAAAGGGAAAAGGGAATTAAAAGGGAAATGAAAACAAATATATTCTCTAACTTCTAGCCAGTTTAAAAGAAGTACCACGTTTTCTTAGCCATGAAAATAAGGAAAAGGCGAAGATAATAAAAGAAGGGACTAAAAAGAACATATTTTACAATTTCTAGCCAGTTTCAGAAGCATCAGAGTGAATTGTGACTAGGAAGATGCAGCAGATAGTGACTAAAGGGTTAAGGTAGTGGTTATAACACTTCTTGCAACTTCCCTTACTTTCTTTTGTTCTTATATTCTTACTTCTCTCCTTCCCCTCCTTCTTATCAGTCTATCAGCTTCCTTCCTCCTTCTTATCCATCTCTCCCGCTTCCTTCCCCTGCCCTCCCCTGCCCACCACACCCCTGACCCCTGCCAGGACGCTGATGAGGCAAGGAAGTCCACACCATAAACTTCACCACCGCGTTGACACGACACACAAGACAATACACTTACTGATAACCACTTATTTGCACGCCACTTCACACCTCCTCCTCCTCCTCCTCCTCCTCCTCCTCCTCCTCCTCCTCCTCCTCCTCCTCCTCCTCTTACTCCTCCTACTTCTCCTCTTCTTCTTTTCATCTTCTTCGTTCTCCTTTGCCTCTCCTTCCTCCTCCATCTCATCTTCGTTCTCTTTTTCCTTCTCCTGTATGTCTTCTTCCTTCTCTCTCTCTCTCTCTCTCTCTCTCTCTCTCTCTCTCTCTCTCTCTCTCTCTCTCTCTCTCTCTCTCTCTCTTCTCCTCTGTGTATTTTAAGTCTAGTCCTCCTCCTCCTCCTCCTCCTCCTCCTCCTCCTCCTCCTCCTCCTCCTCCTCCTCCTCCTCCTCCTCCTCCTCCTCCTTCTACCTTCCTTGTTCCTTCTGTCTGTCATCTTCCCCTTTCCTCCCTCTCCTTTTATCTCTGTTTCGTCATCCTCCTTCATCTCCTCCTTCTCTTCATTTTCTTCCTCCTCCTCCTCCTCCTCCTCCTCCTCCTCCTCCTCCTCCTCCTCCTCCTCCTCCTCCTCCTCCTCCTCCTCCTCCTCCTCTCTATTTGCATTTACTTATGTTTCTCATTTTATCGTTTATTTATTTATTTATTTATTTATTTATTTATTTATTTATTTATTATTTTGTCACCTTGTCTGTCTTGCTTTCTCTCTCAGTAAGTGGCGCTGGATAGTCTACATTAGATCCCCCTTTGAATAGCGATGATCCTAAGAAAAGAAAACGGGTCGTGAATGTTGCCACTTCCCATCCTCTGTGCTGTGCTGTGCTGTGTGTGTGTGTGTGTGTGTGTGTGTGTGTGTGTGTGTGTGTGTGTGTGTGTGTGTGTGTGTGTGTGTGTGTACTAATCTTTACAAGTGTTTTTATGTTTATCCTCAAACTTTGCCTCCTCATCTGTGTTTATAATGATGAAGATCTGGCTTATGAAGAGGAATTGTTTGTAGTAATGACAGA
>NC_087186.1:15389407-15404407 GCF_035594125.1 Scylla paramamosain | reverse complement strand
GTTAATTAGCTTCTTAAGTTGCTGGCTAACTAAATGACTTGCTTCTTCTTTACTTACTTTGTTTGTTTAGTTGTTCATTTACTTGATGAATAAATAAGTAAATAAAATTATATCATAAGCCAGTAAACTTATTTTTTGTTATTATTCCTTTCCTTATTTTTCTTTTATTCTTTATTCATTTATTTTCTTCATTCCTCTTTCCTTCATTATCTTCAATTTTCTATCTCATTTTTTTTTTTTTTTCCCGTGCTAAGGAGTCTTGTAAACGGATACAAATTATTAAAGAAATTACCCAACCATCTGAGTAACTACGTGTATCTTATTATCTAACTACCGAACGAACCAACTACACAAATGAATAACTGACTCAGCAACTAAAGAAGGCCACCTCGAAATCCCAGCTCAAAAAAATATATCAATTACGACGCTAGAGTTACAAAAGAAAGTTGACTTGTTCAGTTCGCCAGGTGTGTTGGTGTTGGTGCTCGTCTTGTGTGTAGCTTGTATTAGGTCATCTGTGTGTGTTTTATCCATCAAGACTCTGGCCAAGGGAAAAAAAAGATGTAATTAAAGCCGACTCATTTTTTCCCACAGTTTTTTTTTTCTCTCTCTCTTCTTATCCTCCTCCTTCACGTCAGAAAACAGAACAAAGGTTTCGAAAGAGTGGAAATAAATGAAGGAGGATAAAGAACAGATGTAAATAAAGTAATAGGTACGTAGATTGAATGAATGAATGAATGAATGAATGAAGTAAGGAAGGAAGTAAGGAAGGAAACCACTACTTGATATTATAGAAAAGTTTAAAAATGTCTAATCTCAGAACTACCCCGCCCCAAAAAAAAAAAATGAATGAATAGATAGATAGATAGATAAACAAATAAACAAATAAGATCACTGACACCACAAAATCCAAACAACTTTACAAACACCCACAAAAAAAAATAATAAAAATAATAAATAAACAATAACCACATCAACAACGCACTAGAAAACAAACACCCACAAAAACATCAAAACAAAAACAACGATATCAAGCAAAATAACAATAAAACTACTAGCTGGAGGATTGCTGCGGTGTCACGAACTGAATGGAGAAAGGGAGAGAGAGGAACAACAGTACAGTATTTTTGCTTCATCAGTTTATCTCTGGGTTTCTCGCGTGTCAGGCCCACAAGTAGCAGACGAGTGTTTGTTTATCTTGTGATGTGTTTACGCTGTGCACTTAATTAAACGCCAGGTCAGCCCCTCCTGTGCTTGCTAAGTGTGTGTGGGGGTGTGCAGGAGGTGGAAGGGGGGTGTATGCAATAGGAATGTTCAATGAGGTTTTTTATGATGGTCGTGGTGGTGGTGGTGGTTGTGGTGGTGGTGATAGTAGTAGTAGCAGTAGTAGAAGTAGTTGTAGTAGTTGTAATAGTAGTAGTAGTAGTAGTAATAGTAGTGGTAAGTAGTAGTAGTAGTAGTAGTAGTAGTAGTAGTAGTATAGTAGTAGTAGTAGTGGTGGTGTTAATAATAATGATGATTAATAGTAATAATAATAAGAACAACAACAACAACAACAACAACAATAATAACAAAAACAAGAACAAGAAAAAGATGATGATGAAGAAATTAAAATTCATTATTATTATTACTATTATTATTATTATTATCATCATCATCATCATCATCATCATCATCATCACCACCACCACCACCACCACCACCACCACCACCACCACCACCACCACCACCACCACACACAAACCCCGGGAACACAACCCAAACACAAATCGATCCAAAAGATAAACTATAAAATCTTACCCTCACTTTTTCCTCTATCCAGGTGAGGCAAGGGACGCGGAGGGTGTTAATGACTCCCACACCTGCGCGTCCACACCTCGCACACCTGTCCCAAAAGCGGCGCGGGAACGGGGCCGCAAAAAGTGACGTAAAGTAGCAAAAAGATTCAATTCCTTATCAGTGGAACCTTAAATCTCCGAAACGTGATAATTGAACCGAATGCGAATGAGCTGATTTGAATATTTACCTCATCAGGCGATATATGAAAAGTCTCTCTATCATAAAAACTTCACTTCTCTTTCTGTATAGTCATGTCCGTAAGTCGTAAGCTCTCCTTCTCACTTTCCACTCTGTCCTCTATCTCCCTGCAATGTTGAAAGTTACCTAGTGTGCTGAAATGTATGTTTTTGTCACGTTTTCTATGACTCAGTGGATCAGAGGGGTTAATAATGAAGGAAGAAAACGGTAAAGGGAAGAACAGAACAGTGGAGGGAAGAAGAGAACACAGTGGAGGAAAGAACAGAACAGTGGAGGGAAGGTAGAACAAAATACAATGGAAAGAAGGAAAAACAAAAAAATAAGGAAAGGAAGAACAGAACAATGAAGGAAGGAAGAACAAAACAAAGAAGAAAAGAACAGAACAAAAGAGGAAAGAACAAAACACAGTGAAAGGAAGAAAGAACAAAACACAATAGAGAAAATAAAATAATAGCAAGAGAGAGAAAAGGAAAGAACACAACAGAAGAGAGAAGAACAACACAATAAAGAGAACATAACAGTGGAAGTGAACACAAGTTACCTTCACTTTACCTGGTGTTAACTCTTTGGTCCCCCCACTCACCTGACGGGGCTCGAACCTTCCCTGAGTTGTGAAGGTTGTGGCTTCATTTTTCCGAGTACGTGTAGGAGTGTAAGATTTGAAAAGTCACAGGGTACGAAGTGGTGGGATTTAGAAGTGAATTATTTATTATTATTATTATATGTTCACACCTTCAGTTACCCTCACCTGTATTGTTTTATGCGTCACTCTTTCGAGGTTTTATTTGTTTTCGTCATATTCATCATTCAGTCCAGTTATTTTTATTGTTTACGAGTGTTTCCATCATTCGGTTGTCATACGAGTTAGAGTGAGTCAGTTAAGCTGCTACATTGGGTTAGGTTAAGTTAGGTTTACTTACGTTAGGTTAGGTTGTTAGTTCAGTTAAGTCTCGTTAGGTTAGGTTAGGTTAGATTAAATTAGGTTTGGTTTAGTTAGGTTAAACTGTGCTACGCTAGAAGTTGCGTTATTTTTAGTTAGGTTAGTGAAAGTCATAGTGGACACACAGACACACTGGACACGCTAAGAGAGCCTGTCTAGATAGAGTAAGACTGTAAGTATGCGTGTGTCCTCCTCCCGCTGACAGGCAGAGGTGCGCTTGTCTGTCTGCCAAGTGGTGGTCGTGCCTCACACCTCGCGGCCAGGTGCGGCAGGCCAGGTGTGAGGGGATCTGTTTTTGTTGCGTATTTCCATGTGTTTCCCCTTTTAAATGAAGACAAGTTGAATTAATGAGGGAACTGCCTGTTTTTTATTGTTTTTCAATGTGTTTTTCCTTTTCAGTGAGGGACAAGTTGAATTAATGAGAAAATTACCATGTTTTTTATTGTTTATTTCAATGTGTTTCCCCCTTTAAATGAAGACAAGTTTAATTAAGGCGAAGATTAGCAGGTTTTTTTTTTTGTGTGTGTATTTAGTTTTTTTTTTTTTTCTTTCCTCTCTTTAAATGAAGCTAAGTTTTCACAGCTATACATTTTTTACCCTAACTCCTTTGTACCATTCTAGTGGCATTGCTTTTTCTTCCACTCCTCCTGTTCTTCTCCTTCCTCGTTTTTCGAAGAGTGAGGGGTTGGCGCCATGTACAAATCTCCTACAATTGCTTCTGTCCCTTGCATCTTCCCCTGTGACTCCCATCCTTTGCGGTTTTGCACTTTTTTTTCTACTACAGCCCCTTAAATTAATTAGTCTGGAAAAACAAATAATTAACAATCTATTCTGCATTCCTTCTACTGTGTGTCCATCAAACATCCTTCATAGTACCCAGTGAAAGGGTTAATGGGAAGCTGTTTTTCTTACGTATTTCAATGTTTTTTTTCTTTTCTTTTAAAATGGAGACAAATTGAAGTGGAGATGCTAGCTAAGTGTAAAGGGGGACGAGGATAAGTACTTGTTTTAAGGGACGAGGGAAGGGAAAGGAGGTGAAATAAAGGTGTTTGTGTGTCTGTGTGGTGTTGCTTATGGCATTGTGTCATTGTAAGATTGTAATGAAATGTACTTGGCTTGTACTGAATTTATGTTATATGTTGTAGTACATATTCGTTCCAGATAGTCATGATTCTGTAGTCAATACTTGCTTACTTACTTACTGTGTGTGTGTGTGTGTGTGTGTGTGTGTGTGTGTGTGTGTGTGTGTGTGTGTGGCGGAGGCTGTGGCTCGCTGCTTGGGTTGTATGAGTGTATGAGTGACACTGATGAGAGGAGGAGGAGGAGGAAGAGGAAGAAGTAATGTCCCCATGTTGCTACTGTAAACAATGCTAATAATAGAGGAGACGCAGTAGTAGTAGTAGTAGTAAAAGTAGTAGTAGTAGTAGTAGTAGTAGTAGTAGTAGTAGTAGTAGTAGTAGTAGTAGTAGTAGTGGCAGCAGCAGTAGTAGTAAAATATGAGAAGCATGCAAAAAAAAAAGAACACACACCACACACACACACACACAACACACACACACACACACACACACACACACACACACACACACACACACACACACACACACACACACACACACACACCTGCACACTCCTCATCACACCTCCTATCTCCTGCACACGGCTGGCTACCCTACCCTCCTTCATCACACTGGGGGAGGGGGGAGGGAGAAGGGGGGGCAGGCAGATAAGTAAGTCCTCGTAAGTAACACGCGCACCACTACGTCAGGTGAGGGCATTAGAGCACCTGGGAATACCTGCGAGGGGCGTAGAGTAATTTAGTGTTAATAATGTAGAAGTAGTCTGGATATAAAATACTCTTAATTAGCAGGAGTGTGACGTGAGGTGAGACCAGGTGTGTTTTCTCATTACCTGCCGGGGCGTGTGGGGGTGTGAGGGGAAGGGAAGTTACGTGGATCAGTTAAATTTGGGCGGGGAGAGGCAGGGAGGGTGTCGGGTGAAGGGGGCCGGTTTGAGGAGGGGCGGGTGGCGGTGGTGGTGGTAGTAGTGGCGGTGGTGGTAGTGGTGGTGGTGGTGGTTCACAGCCAGCCACACTCACTCCCTCCTGAGCTACCGATTCGAACCTTCGCCCCGCGCTAGTTCCCGGCACCATCCACCTCGTGCCGCGCCCCTCCTGCCGCCACGCCTACAGTCACGCTACCCACGGCCGCCCACACGCTCGCTCCCACTCGCACTCACGAACATGAGCTTGAGGGAGGCGAGAGCTGAGTGGCTGGCGAGGGGACGAGGAACCTGTGCCGTCCGCTGAGTGAGGAGGCAAGGACGAGGATGGGGACGAGGTGCGCGCGAGATCGTGGCGCCCTTGGTGGTGAGAGAGCGAGAGACGTGTTGGCTCGGGCACGGCAGAGATGCTTTGGTGTTCTGACGTGTTACTGATGTGTTTCTGGTGTGTTTGTTCTTGTGACGTGTTGCTGAGGTGCTGGTGTGTTGCTTCTGTGTTCTGAGGTGCTAATGGCTTCCTGAAGTCTTCCTGTGGTGCTCAAGAAGTGTTATCGTCTTCCTGAAGTCTTCCTAATGTGCTGATGGCTTTATATTAATGAAGTGCTGCTGACATCAATGTGCCAGCGTGCCAAACATCCCTATCGTGGTGTGGTTACTAGTCCTCTGTGAAATGGTACGGTGCTCCTGGTCCAAGGTGCTGCTGTCCTGAGGTGCTTCCGCCTCTCACGTGCTCAGAAGATACCTGAGTAACACGTGGACACTTAAGTTCGGTTAAATGCATCAAGTTCGCGAGTCTATGATGGAGAGTGGCAGGACTTGAGTGTCGCGGGGAAGAGGAAACTGACAAGGAAAAGGGGTCTTGCTCGAAGCTGAGTGAGTGAGAGCGAGGAAAACGATAAGAACATAAGAACATTAAAAAGGGAAACTGCAGTGATTAGAACTTAAAAATAAAAATAAAAAAAAATAAAAAAACGAAAGCTGCAAGACGCCATCAGGCTTACACGTGGCAGTCCCCGAGGCCAGTGAGGGAGTGAAACTGACTGGTTCGGAACGGATCGATAAGGAACGAAACTTATAAAGAAAACTATACAAACTGTGGTACATTTTTTTCTTTTCCGTCTGCGTGAGTGAATGTGAAGGGGAAAAGCGAAGCGAAGAGACTGTGGAAGTGAAACCGAGACAAGGAGTGGAACAGTGAATGAAACAGCGAGACAAGGAGTGGAACAGCGAGTGAAACAGTGAGCGGCTCGTAGCGTGTGTCTGAGGAGAGACGCTTGCAGGAACACGATATAAACTGATATTTTTTTTCGATATTTTTTTTTCTTGTGTCTGTCTTTCTCCTGCGTTCTGTTTCGGAGAGAGAGAGAGAGAGAGAGAGAGAGAGAGAGAGAGAGAGAGAGAGAGAGAGTGTTGTAATTCTACCGAGAAGAGATTTCTTGGGAGGAGCTGAAGGGACCGTGTGTGTGTGTGTGTGTGTGTGTGTGTGTCAGAGGGTAACATAAACATTAGAACAGCCACTAATACAAAGTCCATTCAAGAGAACCATGAGGTAGACAAATAGAAGTAAACAAACCAGCACCGCCACCACCAACCGCCACCGCCACCACCGCCAGCCCTACAAACACACAGACTATGGCCCCGTCGTCCCTCCTCCTGTGCCTCCTGCTGCTGTGTCTGTCCCTGTGTCACCTCGCGCACGCCCTGTGGTGGTAAGTATTCCCTCCACCTGTCTAATTAATGCACCTGTTACTCCTTACCTGTCTTAACTTAGGAAATATTTGCAACTCACACCCAACTCCTTAATTCTGTTCCCTTCTCCCTCCTCCTCCTCTTCCTCCTCCTCCCTGTTTATCCCCCCATCAGCCACGGCAAGGATAGTGTTACTTCCCGTCTGTCGTCTGTGTCTGTCTGTCCGTCTGTCTGTGCAGGGTAACCCGAGGAGGGAGAGAAGAGGCTGGCGATGAACCTTCTCTAGCTTGAGTTTGTGTTGTGGTGAAGGTTGTTAATGTTGGTATATGCTAATTGTTTTATTTATATGCGTGACTTCATGTGTGTGTGTGTGTGTGTGTGTGTGTGTGTGTGTGTGTGTGTGTGTGTGTGTTAGGGTACGTGCTTACTTGCAGGTGTTACGTATTGAAGTAAAGGCGTAAACACACACACACACACACACACACACACACACACACACACACACACACACACACACACACACACACACACACACACACACTCACACACACACACACACACACACACACACACACACACACACACACACGTAACTCATCCAAGATTCATCATATACTTCCTCATCTCCTCCTCCTCCTCCTCCTCCTCCTCCTCCTCCTCCTCCTCCTCCTCCTCCTCCTCCTCCTCCTCCTCCTCCTCCTCGTCTACGTAACCTATCCTCGCGATCTCAAACACACACACACACACACACACACACACACACACACACACACACACACACACACGGCCGCAACATATAGCCCAAAAAACCGCACAACGCCTCGTTAAATAGCCCAAGATCAGCGGGAGGTGAAAACGGTAATGCCCTCGCTAATAAAAGGGAGGGGGGGGAGGGGACAGGGTCTAGGGAGGGTAAGGGACGGAAGGGGAATGGAGGTAAGAAAATGGGTGAAGGGAGGAAGATGTATTAGACCCTGACGAGGAGGAGGAGGAGGAGGAGGAGGTAGGGATGGTTGGAGTGGTGGTGGTGGTGGTGGTGGAATACAAAGGAAGTCCAAACAGCAACTGACTCTGGCGTCCTTACAAGGTTGTTTAGGTGAGTATCCCGCGTTGTTTGTGAGACAGACAGGATAGAACAGAAGAAGGCTCCTCCCCCACCCACCCGCCCCTCCAGTCGATGCAGAGGCCGAAGAAGCATGGAGAAGAGAAAAAGATCAATAAAAAGAAGAAAAAGATTAAAAGGGAAGGAAAAGAAAAGAAGCAGTAGAAGACAAAAGGAAGAAAATAAAAAAGAAAAAGGAAAATATAAAACAAGAGTAAAGAAAAGACAAAAAAAATAGAAAAGAAGAGAAAAGGACGAAGAGAAGAAAAGAAGAAAAGGGGAAAAGAAGAAGATTGCATGAAATAATTAGATAACTGTGTGTGGGGAAAAAAACAAAAGGGAGTAAAAGAAAGAAAAGAAAGGAAGGGAAGATAAATGAGGGAAAGGGAGATGGGAAAGAAGAGATTAGAGAGTCATTTAGTAACCACATATTATCTCTCTCTCTCTCTCTCTCTCTCTCTCTCTCTCTCTCTCTCTCTCTCTCTCTCTCTCTCTCTCTCTCTCTCTCTCTCTCTCTCTCTCTCTCTCTCTCTTACCATTAATTAGTGTTCTGTTTGCTTATGATTATTTTCTTTATTATTATTTTTGCATCATTATTACATACTTAGAGTTAATGATGTATGTGAACGGAACTGTGTGTGTGTGTGTGTGTGTGTGTGTGTGTGTGTGTGTGTGTGTGTGTGTGTGTGTGTGTGTGTGTTACATAGAGAAACGCAATATGGAAGAAAAAAAGATAAATTAAGGTTTGTTAAAGGAAGAAGGAAGGAAGGCAAGGAAAACGGAAAAGAAAACAGGGAGGAAGGAAAGGAGATAATTAAAAGGAAGAAAGTAAAGAAAGGAAGGAAGAAAGAAAGAAAGAGGAAGGAAGGAAGGAAGGAAGGAACTAAATCTGCCAGGAGGTGAAGCATATGAGGAAGAAAACTTGGAGGAGGAGGAGGAGGAGGAGGAGGAGGAGGAGGAGGAGGGCAAAGTGACTACTGATAAGATGAACCTGTTTCGTCACTAAGGAGGAGGAGAAGGAAGAGGAGGAGGAGGAGGAGGAGGAGGAGGAAAAATGGGTAACGTGTACTCTTCAGATTATATTTTCTGGCTTAGGTTTCCCTGTACATTAGAAAGAGGAGGAGGAGGAGGAGGAGGAGGAGGAGGAGGAGGAAGTGATGGAGGAGGAGGAGAAGGAGAAAAAGAGATGTGTGCGATGGAGAGAGAGAGAGAGAGAGAGAGAGAGAGAGAGAGAGAGAGAGAGAGAGAGAGAGAGAGAGAGAGAGAGACGAGGTAGTAAACGTACGGCTGTTTATTTCTTTGTAATGTTTTGTCTCTCTCTCTCTCTCTCTCTCTCTCTCTCTCTCTCTCTCTCTCTCTCTCTCTCTCTCTCTCTCTCTCTCTCTCTCTCTCTCTCCTTAGCTTTCCTACTTTTGATTATCCTCCTCCTCCTCCTCCTCCTCCTCCTCCTCCTCCTCTCTTCTCGTCTTTCACCATCTTGTCATTTTTCTTACTCAATCTTTCTCTCACTTCTCTTTTTCCTTGCCTTTTTCCTTTACTTTTTTCCTTTACTTTTTTTCCTTGACTTTTTTACCTTGACTTTTTTTTCCCTTACTTTTTAACCAGAAGTGTATCGCATTGCATTGCCGCTTACCTTTCATTCTGTATATTGTTGTTTGTTTGCTTTAGTTCTCTTTCTTCATTCACTTTTTCCCCCACTCCTGTATCTGCGTGTGTATTTAACTCGTATGTGTGTTTGTTTGTGCAGCGTGTGTGAATGTGTGTCAGGAGAGACGCACACACAGACACACAGAGGGAGACACAGACAGACAGACAGACAGAGATAGAGACAGTTTAGTAGTAGTAGTAGTAGTAGTAGTAGTAGTAGGAGGAGGAGGAGGAGGAGGAGGAGGAGGAGGAGGAGGAGGAGGAGGGTTACAAAGGATTATACAGGGTAGCTAAACAGCAGCAGACGTGCAGGTCCTTGCTAGGCGGCCTGGGAAGAGGAGGAGGAGGAGGAGGAAGAGGAGTAATAATAGTAGTAAGAATAATAGTAGTAGTAGTAGTAGGAGAAGGAGGAGGAGGAGGAAAAAGATTATGATGATATGATGAAGTTTAGAGTAGTAGTAGTAGTAGTAGTAGTAGTAGTAGTAGTAGTAGTAGTAATAACATGAAACCACATTAACTCATCTAAACACACACACACACACACACACACACACACGCAGCAGCAGCAGCAGAGGAGCGCGTGTTTTCATGTGCTTGTGGGAGTGGAGAGCGGCAGAGAGAGAGTGAGAGGGGCAGGGAGAGAGTGAGAGGGGCAGGGAGAGAGTGAGAGCGGCAGGGGGCTGGAATCAAAGAGGAAACTTGTTGATACTAAGGCAGGCTGTGAGAGGAGAGAGGGAGAGGGGAGAAGAGATAAGGGAGAGGGAGATGGAGATGATAGGTGGGGGGGGGTTGACTAGATGAGGGAGAGCGGGGAGCCTTGAGAGGGTTGAGGGAAGAGAGAGAGGAGTGAGAGGGGGTGAGGGAAGAGAGAGAGGAGTGAGAGGGGGTGAGGGAAGAGAGAGAGAGAGAGAGAGAGAGAGAGAGAGAGAGAGAGAGAGAGAGAGAGAGAGAGAGAGAGAGAGAGAGAGAGAGGAGTGAGAGGTGAGGGAAGGTTTAGTGCTGTTCTAGTCCCCTTAAAACGTTTATGAGGTCACTCTCACACTCTCTCACACTCTCTCACTCTCTCTCTCTCTCTCTCTCTCTCTCTCTCTCTCTCTCTCTCTCTCTCTCTCTCTCTCTCTCTCTCTCTCTCTACGCACACACACACCTGGCCGTCTTGAAATATGGAAAGAGAGAGAGAGAGAGAGAGAGAGAGAGAGAGAGAGAGAGAGAGAGAGAGAGAGAGAGAGAGAGAAAGAAAGAGAGAGGGTGTGTGTGTGTGTGTGTGTGTGTGTGTGTGTGTGTGTGTGTGTATACCAACGAAAAAAAAAAGAAACAGGAAGAAAAGTAGAAAAATAAAAAACGAAGGAATGAAAAAAAACACGAGAGAGAGAGAGAGAGAGAGAGAGAGAGAGAGAGAGAGAGAGAGAGAGAGAGAGAGAGAGAGAGAGAGAGAGAGAGAATCACCACACCACACCACGCCACAAGCACCACTGAGTGACGGGAACATCGCTGTGACGTCAGGGTGAGGGTTGTGGACGCGGGAGATAGGAAGAGTGAGAGGGAGAGGGGAGAGAGAGAGAGGGAGAGGGAGAGAGAGAGGGAGAGGGGTGGTGAACGGGGTGGTTAAGGCACTAAATGTGTTCTTATTGAGAAGTTTGAGCCCCGTCAGCTGTCGCCTAAATTTAGGAGAAAGATGCTACCAGATTATCTCAGTGCCCCCTCATGCCATCTCTCGCTCCCTTTTCTTCTTCGTTTTCTTTTCCTTCCCTTTCTCGTCTTTCTTTGATTTCTTTTTTATCTTCCTTCCTTCCTTCCTTTTCTCGTGTTCTTTTCTTTCTTTGCCTCTTCCTAACGTTCCTTCTCTTCCGCCTTTTCTGTTTGTTTTTATTCATTTGTTTTATTTTATTTTATTTTTATATTTTCGTTTTTTTTTCCTTTCTGACTTTTTCTCCTTTCTAGTTTAGTTTTGCTGTTTTTTTTTCTCTTCTTTTCTTCTTTCTTACTTTTTTTGTCCTTGCTTAGTTTTGTTTGATTTCTTTCCCCGTTTTCTGCTTCCTTTTCTTCTCTTTTCTCTTTTATTTTCTTTCTTCCTTTCTCTATCGTTTAGTTTTGCGGTTTCTCTTCTTTTTCTCTTCCTTTTTATCAATTTCTCTTTCTCCTCGTTTAGTTTTGTTTTCATTTTTCTGTCTTTTCTTTTGTCTCCTTTTTTTCTTACTTTCTTACTTCCTTTCTCTCTCTTGTTTTTTTTCGTTTTCTTTTCCTTTCCATCTTTCTTTCTTATTTAGTTTTTTTTCTTCTCCTTTTTCTTCTTCCCTTTCTCACTTTTTTTCCCTTCTTAACTTTCTCTTTCCTCAGTTTGTTATCTTTCTCCTTCTTTTCTTCTCCTTTCTCTTCCTAGTTTCCTTCATTCTTCTCTCCTTTTCCTTTTTTCTCCTTCCATTTTTCTTTCTCTCCTTAGTTTTGCTGTATTCCTCCTTCCTTTCCTTCATTTTTCTTCCTCTTCTCCTTCCTTCCTTCCTTCCTTCCTTCCTCTCTCTCTCTCTCTCTCTCTCTCTCTCTCTCTCTCTCTCTCTCTCTCTCTCTCTCTCTCTCTCTCTCTCTCTCTCTCTCTCTCTCTCTAATTAATGAGGAAGGGAGGGAATTTTTTCTGCAAGGATGTCTGCAAAAATGGAGAGAAAAAGGGAAGGAAGGAAAGAAGAAAGAGAAGGAAGTCACGCTAAACATGTACATAATGAAGACAGGGAAGGAAGGAAGTAAGGAAATTAAGGAAGGGAGAGAAGAAGAGAGGGAGAGTGAAGGAAAGGATTACAGCGAAGGATGGAGGAGAGAGATAACGAATGGGAGGGAGAAAGAGAGGGGGAGGGAGGAAAGGGAGGTTGAGTAAGGGAGGAATAGGAAAAAGACGATGATGGAGAGGAGGGAATGAGGGATGGAGGTGGAGTGAAGGGAGGGACGGAGGAGGGAGGAAGGGGGGAGGGAGGAAAGGGAGGAGAGAGTAAATCTAGGAATAGGTAAGGAGGGAAAGAAATTTAAGGAAAGCATTAGGCAAGAGAGGAAATGGAGGAATGATTCATCTTCCTCCTCCTCCTCCTCCTCCTCCTCCTCCTCCTCCTCCTCCACGTACCCTTCCTCTCATAACGTGTTCACAAAGCATTAAGTCAACATGAGAGAGAGAGAGAGAGAGAGAGAGAGAGAGAGAGAGAGAGAGAGAGAGATAGTGCACTTAAGTCATATCAAGTTATACGTAAACCTGACTACTACTACTACTACTACTACTACTACTACTACCACTACCCCTCCCATTACCTTGTCCACGTCAGTATTCACCCGCCCTTGTTTCACGCACCTTCCGGCAAACACACAGAGACAGGGAGAGCAGGGGCGCGTGTGTTCTCCCTCAAGGCCGCCAAATACGGGTAACCGAAAAAGCACTGTTACCCTCTTCCATTCCCTTCAAGCTTATCACACATCAGAACCCAAGCAGAGGACAGGGAGTGGGTGAAGCGAAAAGGTGATAAGCGTGATAGGAAAGTTGGAAAGTGTTTGTAAAGGTGTGTTTATGTAAAGGTGTGTTTAGAGTGTTTTTTCATATTTTTTCGTGTTTTTCCTATTTATTTTATTTTTTTATATTAGTGGTATCATTTATTTATTTTTTTATTTTTTCTTCGTGTGTGTTTGTAAAGAGAGTGAGAAGGAAAACAGTGATAAGAAAAGTGAAGTGTGGTGTTTCTAAGGTAAATTTTCTAAGTATTATTATTATTTTTTTTTCTTTGAGCAAATGTTGAGAATTCCTGATTATTATATACTTGTTTATTTATTTATTCGTTTACTTATCTTTTGCATTTGTAGGTAAAGAGGATTAGGAAGGAATAAGAAAGACAGGAGGGGAATGAATAGATGGGATGATTAGATGTTAAGAGATGATAGAGAGTGAGTGTGATGGATAAGAAAGGAAGGAAGGAGAGAAGGAGGGAATAGAGATAGTGATGAATAAGAAAGGAAGGAATGAGAGGAGGAGGGAATAGAGGAGAGTGAGGTGTTAATTTTCTCTCTGTCTCTGTTTATCTTTTTGCCTGTCTGTCTTCCTCTTCTTCTCCCTTCCTTTCTCTTTCTCGTCTTATTTTCCTTTTTCTCCCTCTCCCTTAATTTCCTCACTCCTTTTATAAATATTCATTCATTCTTTTTCTTTCTTTCTTTCGTTCTTTTCTTTTAAATCACTGAACCAAGTAAACAAGACAATGAACTTAGAGAACTGAATACACACACACACACACACACACACACACACACACACACACACACACCATCCCCCCTCCCCCTCCCCCAACCGGCACACATACAACCCCCCCCCTCCCTCTACACATGCAATAAGGTCAAGAGTAAGTATAAATGGTCCCAAAAATTCTCTCTCTCTCTCTCTCTCTCTCTCTCTCTCTCTCTCTCTCTCTCTCTCTCTCTCTCTCTCTCTCTCTCTCTCTCTCTGAGGTGTCTTTGCGGCTTCCTTTCCTTGAACTTGCTTTTAGGAGTGTGTAAACAGGACGCGTGTCAGTCTTCCTCCTCCTCCTCCTCCTCCTCCTCCTCCTCCTCCTCCACGTCGTTAATCTCGTCCTCCTCGTCCTCGTCCTCCAAAACGTCTATCTCCTCCTCCTCCTCCTCTTCCTCCTACTCCTCCTACTCCTCCTCCTCCTCCTCCTCCTCCTCCTCCTCCTCCTCCTCCTCCTCCTCCTCCTCCTCCTCCTCCTCCTTCTTTTGATGTTATTTGGAAGGATTACAGAAGATTACCAAATAACAACAAGCTGTTTGGTAACTACTCGTAGTTTTAACATCAACAACACCAAACAAACAAACAAACAAACAAACAAACAAACAAACAAAACAACAATTATAACACAACAACAAAAACCCGAGACAGAAAAAGCAAGAGAGAGAGAGAGAGAGAGAGAGAGAGAGAGAGAGAGAGAGAGAGAGAGAGAGAGAGAGAGAGAGAGAGAGAGAGAGAGAGAGGAAAAAAAAGAAATAACACTTAAATTAACCACACACACACACACACACACACACACACACACACACACACACACACACACACACACACACACACACACACACACACACACACACACACACACACACACCTGCATACCCACTTCTACGAAAGCCGGAGGAGGAGGACGGGAGGGGAGACGAGGACGGGGAGAGAGAGAGAGAGGAGAGAGAGGGAGAGGGAGAGGGAGAGGGGACAGAGAGAGGAACCAAGAAATAAGATGAGAAGAGTCCTTGTTAAGAATTAAGTGGTGTAAGAGAGAGTTTCATTATCTGTCTCTCTGCTCGGGGCTCGGCGGGGCACAGGGGCGGGGCACAGGGGCGGGACACAGGGGCGGGACACAGCATGGTCTCTGTGGCCGTGGCTGCGCTGTGCTATGCCAAGAATGCTAAGAGATGTATCATTTGCAGTAGTGCCTTAGATAATCTTCGTGTGTGTGTGTTTGTTTGTGTATGTGTGTGTGGGTATATGGGTGGGTATATGGGTGGGTAGGTGGGTTGGGTGTTTTCTTCCTCTTTCTCTCAGTCTCGAGGAAGGAAAGGGAAGGACGAAGGGAGGAAA
>NC_087186.1:15376907-15379407 GCF_035594125.1 Scylla paramamosain | reverse complement strand
ATCATTATGTGTTAGTTAGCGTGAGTGTGTGTGTGTGTGTGTGTGTGTGTGTGTGTGTGTGTGTGTGTGTGTGTGTGTGTTCTTTTATTGGTGTGTTAGTCAAATGTGATGTTTTTATACTTATTTGTTTTCATGTTTTCAAAATTCCCAAAACATTTTAACTATTTTTTTTTTTCATGATCTTTTGTTCTTTAGTCTTATTTTTTTTTTCCCAAGTCTTTCCCCGAACGCTTTCCCTGGCATCTTTCATAAACGTTCCTCTAAGTGCCAACGTTTTGGCAGCATGTTGGCCAAACGTTACTCTGTCCTTCCTCTTTTTTTTTTTTTTTTTTTTTTTTTTTCCATGAGCGTCTCTCCAAACTTTTTTTTTTTCTATCTTCTTGAAAGTTTTATTAGCATCTTGGGTGATCAGATAGGTTCTTATGGCAGTTTTTTTTTTTTTTTTCTTTCTCTCTCTTTAATGACAAAGAATCCTTGTTAAACTTATACTATCATAAAACGTCCTTTAAAATTCCGCTGCATTTAGTCTTATTGACTGGTTTACAATCACTCGGTACTGGGGCGGGTGGTACTCTGACACTTGGTACCCAAACCACTTGGTCCCCAAAATGTCTCTAGACTCAGACGTCTGGACTACAGGCTTCGTGAAGGCACCACGTGGATCCACACACACTAATGTAATGTTCACAAACTCGTCCACAATTGGTGTTACATTTCACTTTTGGCGAATAGTGAACGGTGAATAGTGAACTCTGGGCACTGTACGAAAAAGTGTTTCAGACCCCCACACTTCGCCTCACAATCAGGCTGTTAGTGCTGAGTCATTAGGAAGCTTGAGAGATCAGACACTCATGGACGAGAATGACAGCTTGACAACTGTACGTGTAGACCTGACGGTGTCTTGCAGGTTCCCTTGTTTCCCTTATGTTCTTATGAATCACTAGAGAGATTTAAAAGATCAGACAGATTCATGGAGGAGGATGATAGTGGAAATAGATAGTTACCTTTCATACAGGGACTGCCACGTGTAGTCATGATGGTTTCTTTCAGCTTTCCTTGTTTTCCTATTCTTTAACGCCTCCTTCCCCTCCCAGACACCCCGGAGACGGCCTTTCTGAACGCCGTGGTGTCTGCCGGCGTCACCCACGAGATCACGGCGGCGTGCTCCAGGGGGGACCTCCTTCAGTGCTCCTGCAGCAGAAACTCTCTCGGCTCCACGCAGCTCGGTAATGGCTGTGGCTGTCAGAGTGGGGAGTTCAGTTAATCTCTGTTTATAAAGGAAGTTTGTCACGTCTCTGTGTTTGCAAGGAATTCATTTTTTTTTTTCCTCTCTGTTTATAAAGGAAGTTTGTCCTGTCTCTGTGTCTATAAGGAACGATTCAGCTTTATCTCTGTTTATAAAGAAAATTTGATCTGTCTCTGTGTTTTTAAGGAATTATTCAGTTTTTACTCTCTGTCTTTGTCGTTTTATCTATCTGGAGTTCACTAACTTTATTTATGTCTACAGGGAATTAAGTAGCTTGTTCAATCTCTGTGTCTACAACGAGTTAACAAGCTTTTATGTCTTTGTGTCTCGTTTTATCTGTCTGTCTTCACGGCTTCAAATCTTTTTCTTTGACTTCAGTAGCAATAAGTCTACCCAATATAACATACACTCTAAATTAACACAACATCCTCTTACAACACAAACTTTTTTTTTCTGCACTGAAATTTTTTTTTACCATTTAAAAGTTCTTCACCACAAAATTTCCCTGCAACACCAAACACTTCCCTGCAGCACCAAAAACTTCCCTGCAACACCAAACACTTCCCTGCAACACCAAACACTTCCCTGCAACACCAAACACTTCCCTGCAACACCAAACACTTCCCTGCAACACCAAACACTTCCCTGCAACACCAAACACTTCCCTGCAACACCAAACACTTCCCTGCAACACCAAACACTTCCCTGCAACGCCAGAAACTTCCCTGAAACACCAAAAACTTCCCTGAAACACCAGAAACTTCCCTGAAACACCAGAAACTTCCCTGAAACACCAGAAACTTCCCTGAAACACCAGAAACTTCCCTAAAACACCAAAAAACTTCCCTGCAACACCAAAAACTTCCCTGAAATGCACAAACACACAAAAAAACACAAAAGATACCAAACAACACTAAATAAAAACACAAAAAATTCCCTACCAACACAACAACACACCAAACTTCCCCACATGCCTGACACCTCGTTTTCTTTCAGGGACAAGGAGGCGGAAGAGACCGAGGAAGGAGAGACTTAACAGAATCGAAAACAGGAGCCGAAGCAGAGAACGATATGAGGGAAGGAAGAAGAAGAGAGGAAGAAGAAGACAGAACATACGGTTTAGCGAGGAGAGATGGAATGAGAGGGAGAACTGGAGGGAGAATACACACCAAACACCCCAAGCGCGCGAAACACACAACTTCCCAGCGGTTTCAGAGGGAGAAGCAGGAGTTGGCGTGTCTGGAGTGCCTGAAG
>NC_087186.1:15369407-15371907 GCF_035594125.1 Scylla paramamosain | reverse complement strand
CCTAACCTAACCTAACCCAACCCAACCCAACCCAACCCAACCCAACCCAACCCAACCCAACCCAACCCAACCCAACCCAACCCAATCTAACCTAACTTAATGTAACCTAACTTAACGTAACCTAACCAAACGTAACCCATCCTAATGTAACCTAACCTAACCTAACCTAACTTAATATAATCTAACCTAAGGTAACCCAACCTAACCTAACGTAATCTAACCTAACCTAACCTAACTTAACTTAATCTAACCTAACCTAATTGATTTTTTTTTTTTTAGATTAAGAAAAAGAGAGACATATACGAGGCCAAGAGAGACAGGGGGAGATAGATACAGAACATATCAATACCATTTTTTAGTTAAGATAGGTGAAAAAGAAGAGATAAACAGAAAAGATAGATTGACATTAGAGGAGACAGACAGACAGACAGACATATGATGTGATTGATAGACAGATAAACAAACAGAAAAGGAGGCAAAGAAAACAAAACGAGGAAAAAACACAACACACCCAAAACATACTTTAGACAAACAAAAAGATGGATATATATACAAAAAAAGACAGACTGACAGACAGGTAAACAGACACAAAAAAGGCGAAAACACAGCAAAGCAACAAAAAATAAATAAACTTGACAAAAGAACATTAAAACACACACACACACACACACACACACACACACACACAGAAAAAAAAAACTTACATAAACGAAAAAAAATAAGTAGATAAAAAGAGATAAACGAAAAAAAAAAAATAAAAAAAATAATGAAAAGAAATGAAGATAGAAAATTCAAGATACAAACACCTAACCACAGCACCACCTAAACAACCCTTTCCAATCAACAGGTGGAGGAGAACTGCAGGTGTCGCTTCAAGTACTGCTGTGAGGTGACCTGCGAGACTTGCCGGGTGAAGCGTGTCACGGCTCGCTGCAGATAATACAAGATTGTGGCGGTGATAACAGTTAACAAGAGAAGGAAGGAAGACAAGGAGGAAGAGAAGGAAGGACGATAAGGAGATAAGATAGTCATTCAGCGGAAGAGAAGGAGGAATGAGGCAAGAAAGGGGAGGAAAGAAAGGAAGGTGAAAGAGAAGGAGGGTGAAAGAGAAGGAGGGTGAAAGGGAAGAGAGGAGGTAAAGGACGTGGAGAAGGAAGAATGCAGGAGGTTAAGGGTCATACAGCAGAAGGAAGAGAAGGAAGTGAAGGAAAGAAAAAAAAAACGGAATAAGAGTAACACAGCACCACGAAGGAAGGGAAGGAAAGGAAGAAGAGAAAGGAAGGAATTAAGTCATACACGAAGGAAGTGAAGTAAATGAAGGAAGGATGAAGGAGACAAGGGTTACGAGTGAAGTTAGGGAAGAAAAGGATAGAGATAAGGGTCACGAAGGAAGGAAGGGAAGGAATTAAGGATCATACGAGTACACGAAGGAAGGTGAAGGAAAGAAGGAAAGAAAAGAGATAAGGATCGAGGAAGAAGGAAAGGAAATATATTAGGTTACGAAGGAAGGGAAGGAAGGAATTAAGGGTTAAGCAGAAAGGGAAGGAGGGAAGGAAGGATGCAGGAGGCGTGGCGTGGTGCGTGTGTATCCCTTCTGCTTGTTTTCTGGGTAATGAGACGCCCTTGTTTACCCTGCACTGTGTTTTCGTCGAAGGCGTTGAGAAAAAAAGGGGAAGAGAAGAGAAAAAAGTAGGAAGGGAGGGCTGTGTGTGTGTGTGTGTGTGTGTGTGTGTGTGTGTGTGTGTGTGTGTGTGTGTAGGGGGCGGGGGGGCGGTTAGCAGATATAGATACGTACAGATGTGTATAGCGATGAAATGTAACCACAACACACACACACACACACACACACACACACACACACACACACACACACACACACACACACACACACACACTTCACCACCCCTACCCACCACCCCCATGAAGTGTAGCATAGTGTACCATAGTGAAGTGTAGATAAGTGTAGCGTGAAGCCTTAGTAGCGTATGTGAGGCCGTGAGGTCCTGGTGAAAAAGAGTCACTGTTTAGTCCTCTGGTTCAGCTTTAAGGTAACACGGGTAGGAGCAAAGAGACTCATCTGCCGTGTGTTACCAGTCATCCGTGTGTGTGTGTGTGTGTGTGTGTGTGTGTAGTGGTGGTCTAGTTATCCTTACGTTTTTTTTTTTTTTTTCTTTATTCGTTTGTTTTTTGGTGGTTTTCCCTTTTAATTTGTGTGTGTGTGTGTGTGTGTGTGTGTGTGTGTTTGTGTGTGTGCGCAGCGTGATTATAGCTACTATGCTTATTTTTTCTTCTTTTTTGTTTTATTTCTATTCACTATTCTTTTTTTGTTATTTTCTCTCCTGTTTTGCTTTTTCTTTATTCATGTATTTTCTTTTTTTTTCCCTCTTCTTTACGTTTTGATTCACGTGTTTATCAATTTTCTTGGCTCTTTTTACGGTTTCCCTCTTTTCATACTTTTCACATTTTTTTCATATTCTCTTTCATGTTTCTTTTTACGTCT
>NC_087186.1:15351907-15364407 GCF_035594125.1 Scylla paramamosain | reverse complement strand
AATAAATAAATAAATAAATAATAAGCTTACAATTAAGGCATATACAAATTTTTAATCCGGGAAGTTAACACATTCAAAAAAATAAATAGATAAATAGATAAGCGGGAAAAAAATAAATAAATAAATAAACAAGCAGTAATATGAATACACAAAATTATCTTAAACTGGTTTGAGAGAGAAAAAAAAAAAAAGAGAATAAAGAAAATGAAGAAAAACGTAAGAAAAAAAATATATTCACAACGTTCATCTCACTAAAACATCTATCTTATCTAACTATCTATCTATATGTTCGTCTGTTTGTTTATCTGTCTATCTATCTATCTATCGATCTATCTACTACCTACCTACCTACCTACCTAACTAACCACCAACATACGTACATACAAACACGTTACCTGTCTACCTGTCTGCACATCCGCCCTTTGTTACCCTCCTGCTTTCCTCTCTCTCGATCCTATGGGGGAAATTTAAAATCATCAAGGGCGAGCTGAGGTCAAGGTGTCACGTCTTCCTCCGCCATTACCTGTTAATTAGGCGAGAAAGGTGTGTACAGGTGCTCTTGACACCCTCTCGACACCTGGATTAATGTAATTAGGCTCACCTGTGCTGTTTTGTGGACGAGAGAGAGAGAGAGAGAGAGAGAGAGAGAGAGAGAGAGAGAGAGAGAGAGAGAGAGAGAGAGAGAGAGAGAGAGAGGGAGAAAATTAGACATACATACATACATACAAAGACAGACATACAGACAGACAGACAGCTCTAAGGTAAACGCCAGGTGTGTATTAGAACTCCAGCATTTACAACATCCCTACACCTTCGGGTCACCTTAATTGGTTTGTGAATTCCCCCCCCTCCCTCCCTCCCCCCCCATACGTGTCCCCAGGTAGGCTTTTAGCACCTGTCCGAGGCTCAGTTTATATCCCCTAATCTTGTGGCAGGGGGATTTCATCGGTACAAACAGAGCAAGGCTGAGTCTGCCTGGCCGCGGGAGGACCTGTAGAAATTAGCCTCAAGAATGTGTGTGTGTGTGTGTGTGTGTGTGTGTGTGTTTACTTTTTTGTGACGTGTTAGGCTAGGTGTGTGTGTGTGTGTGTGTGTGTGTGAGAGGGGTGATCTAGTCAAGGTTATCACAAAAGACTTAAAGAACGGCCCGTTGACATGAGATAGTAAATGAGATGAAAAATATGTTATGATAGGCTACATTGAGATTATTTTACTAATATTTCTGCTATAATAGGCTGCACTAGGTCGATTTTATATTTATGTTTTGATAGGCTATGCTAGAATGATTTACTAGTCTTTCTGCTATGAGAGGCTGCATTAGGATAATATACTAGTATTTTCTTATGGGTGGTTGATGCATTAAATGTTAAGTTAGGTTGAGTTTCAATGCATTTTCTTGGCCATGGATTTATCATGAGAGTATGCTGAAGTGTCTTACGAGATTTAACCAAGGATAGTGTTAGGTGGGATAGAGCACGGTGTTGTGTCTTGCTGTTGTTTGATATCGTATTTTGTACCATTATATATCTCCTTGTCTTCATATTTCGTCTCTGTACTGGTTAAGTAAAGCCAGGATGGAGACTGACAGCTGTGAGAAAAATATTATGAGACTTACACTGGCGCGTGTGTCCTCGCCAACGAGCCTATAGCATAGACGTGTTTTATTATATTTTAAAATACATGTACTAAACCAAAAAAAAAAAAAAAAAAACATATAAGAAACAAAATAAAAATCAGGGAAACAATTTACGACCACCTGTAAGTTTTTTTTTTTTTTCTATTCATAATTAAAAATACCGGAATTGGAAAAGAATGTAGGCTCGTCGGGCGGATGTAAACAGTCCCACCATCACTAATACCTCCCCACCGCCTCGTATTAGTCGCATTTCCTCTGTGCCCTGGATGATCCCCGCCTTGATAACCCGTGTCATAAACGCCATTAGGAAGTGTGACGCGCCTTGGCCACCGTGACCTGACGATAATAGCGAGGGAGAGGAGATAAGAGACAGCTGCTGGGTGAGTATGTGTGTGTGTTTGTGTGTGTGTGTGTGTGTGTGTGTGTGTGTGTGTGTGTTCTGCTCTTCCTCTTTCTTTTCCGCAGTAGAGATGAAGTAGTGGGCTTTGTGGTGTGCGTAGCTAAGAGGGCAGGACCGGTTGTTATATGGGTAATTATATAAGGGAGGGGGGGCTTGTGGGGGTTGTGGGTGGGGGAGGAAACCACGTGGTTAGCCCGAGAAGGAAGTCAATGTAACCTAACCTGAGCCGACCTTATCTAACCTGACTTGATCTGCATTAACTTAACCAAACCTAAAGTGACCTGACCTAACGTAACCTGTCTTAACCTTTCCTAAACTGGCCTGACCTGTCTTTATCTGATTTAACCTAATCTAACATAAGCTGACGTGACTTAACCTGACCTAAGCTAACCAGATCTAACCTAATACTACTATTTCGACCCATTTCAAATTTAGACCATTAGTAACGATCCACTGCTAACTCGGGCTATTAACAACTCGGCCCTTTGCTAACTCGACCCACTGCTAACTCGGCCCACTGCTAACTCGGACCATTAATAATTCGGCCCATTGCTAACTCGGCCCACTGCTAACTCGGACCATTAATTATTCGGCCCACTGCTAACTCGGACCACTAATAACGACCTATTGCTAACTCGGCCCTTTGTTAACTCACCTCTTTGTTAACTCGTCCCAGTGTCTTCTTAATGTTGAGATATTAATGTGCACTTCATAATGTTCCTCAAAAAATATGGTTTGAAATGTTATAAGTGTATTTTCTACTTCTTTTAGTGTGTTAATATTGAAATTGCTTTGTTTATCTGTTGTGTTGACTTGGGCGTAACTTGAGTACATTTATAAGTTTATTAATTCTAGTAAGTTATATTGGTGATCTGAAGTACGTAAGTTGTAATATATATATATATATATATATATACGCACCACTATATATATATATATATATTCTTTTTCGTAATATATATATATAAACTTATTATTATTATTATTATATATATATATATATATATATATATATATATTATTATTATTATGTGAATTGATGAATGGTGGATGAAAGTAAAACAGGAAGCAGCATCAAGATATTTTATTGTGGATGACAGGTAATGCATTGAGAGAGAGAGAGAGAGAGAGAGAGAGAGAGAGAGAGAGAGAGAGAGAGAGAGAGAGAGAGAGAGAGAGAGAGAGAATCAGACAAAACATAGGGAATATAACTTACAAAAAATGTCCTAAATAAAGCAAGCAGACTCATCAGAAGTAAATGAAATAATAATATGTACAACTTGCAATCCCCCGGGACGCGTGTGGCGGCGGCTGAGGCTGGAGGCACACTGAGGGGCTGGCGCGGCGGGAACATAAAGATATACGTAAATGAAAGAAATCACGAAGGTATCACGCATTTCACAGGTTTATTTATTTATTTATTTATTTATTTTGTAGGTATTTCTGTTGAATGACTAATGTAGATCAATTATAAGTATAATTAAGAATGTGAGGACAAGAGAAATATAACGATAAAATAGAAAATAGCATTGAAAATAAGAATTTATCACAAATTTTAATATGTCTTACACATTTTTCTCTGTAATGTAATTAAATAGACTCTAATATAGACTGAAAATAATGCATATGAAAAAAAAATAAAAATGAAAATAAGATTATCGTCAGTATTGCAGATTTACTCACAAATTTTGTTTTCTTTTTATCTAAGAAATCAGTTTTATACCAAGAATTCTCAAAAAATCTTATACATTAGTAATAAATCATGTTGTTGAGTGACATAAAAAAAATCACATTCATTTCCATTTTCCGTGCGTATGACTTCCCCTCACTAAGTAAACTGTAACCCTTCAAAGACGTGATAAACTTCTTTCTTCATGGACACGTAAACTCACTTGTGCATCGCGTATGTTGTTGTCCACGCGGGAGGTGGAAGCGTCGGCCAGTCCCTCAGTCCTGCAGCGGCCAGGGCGGCTACGTCTTTGGTTCTACAGCATATAGTTCATCAAGAAAGTATCCACCACCCTGGCGTGCCAAGAATTATGGAACATGGACGAAAACACAAGCGACATACGCAAGATTAGCAGGGCATACTGTCCGTGCCTTTCGTTCATTCTCAATTCCTTCGGTCACAAGTGTTCGATAGTTTTGCTTAATCGTACCTCAGGCTGAGTCTCAAGCTGGGAGAAGACAAGAACATGATACTCTACATTAGCTGGGCGTCCATTCGTATAAATATTGGATACATACAAAAAAAAAAAAAAAGTAAGAACCTACAAGCTGGACTGAAGCAACGAGCAGGGGAATTTAAGAGACCCAAGTTTATATTCAAAGACCTTCAGTGCACGTCAGGAAGTCAGAAGGGGTGGATGTGCTATCTCCTGCTCTCCACATTAGGTCTGCTGTCTGCATGTCCATCTATCACACCCGAATTTGGACTTTGCTTGGGGAATAAAAGGATCACGTGTTGCAGTCCCCGCCAATTAACAGGACTAGGTAGGCAGATATAGGCTGAGGACGTCACCTTTTGGCCCTCCTCTCCGTGGCTGGTAACAATTTAATTTAGTATTCCCCGGACAAGATGAGAGACGCGTGTGGACTGTGGCTATGCAGGCGCAGCGGGGGAGGGTCACAGTGTTAGCGAGACGGAGGGAGGGAAGGTGAGGGAAGGGGAGGTAAGGAAGAGATTAGGGAGCAAGTGGGTGGTTGTTCAGATATTTAATCATACATTTACTCCATGACTCACCAATGCACTTATCACATGTTTACTTATTCACTCTCTCACTTTCTCACTCAGCTATAAAATAACGTAAAAAAAAAAGAAAAGAGAAAAGAAGTACAAGAAGGAAAACATCTTCTTGCACTCGCTCACTCTCTCTTCACCTCAACGATTCTCATGCGCCACGTGACTCATTAGAAGAAGAAAGAAGAGGAGGAGGAGGAGGAAAACAAAAAAATAAGAAATAAATAAATAAAAAAATAAATGGAGACAAATGAATACAAACAAAAAGAAAGAAACAGAACTCCAATCCATGAATGAACTGCACCATCCAGCATTACCAATCCAGAGTGTTAGATGTAGGATAATAAAGGCGAAGGCTCCTCCCCACCCACCCGCGCGTCAGTCCAGCAGCAGCAGCGCCAGTGATCTGTCTATAAGGCAACGGTGACTAGCAGCGGGTATCGTATGTAACTATCATCCTAACAAAGGTGTGTGTGTGTGTGTGTGTGTGTGTGTGTGTGTGTGTGTGTGTGTGTGTGTGTGTGTGTGTGTGTGTGTGTGTGTGTACTTAAGGTTTACTGTACATTCTATTTCCTATCTTTATCGTAATTTTCGCTTCTTACGCACTTTATTTTTTTTGTTTTATTTGTTAATGTTCAGAAAATTTCATCTTTTTTCTTCTTCTTCGTCGTCGTCTTTTCCTTCTTCTTCTTGTTCGTCTTGTTCTTGTTCTTGTTCTGCTTCTTCTTCTTTGCTTCTTCTTTTTCTTCTTTTTCTTCTTCTGTATCCAATTTGGTCCAGTTTCACTTTCATTACAATGTATATTACCTTCCCTTTCCTTATTTATATATATATATTTTTTTTTTTTAATTCCTTCGGTTTACATTTGTAGAAATAAAAGAATAATGGTAATAATAATCTTGTATTCCATTGATTTTAAAGTGTACAAGATTATTATTATCATTATTATTATTATTATTATTATTATTATTATTATTATTATTATTATTATTATTATTATTATTATTGTAATTATTATTATCATCATTATTAACTTCAAAATGTTGACGTGGTTTTCTGAAGTTTTTATTACATTTATTTTTCTTCCATCTTCCTTCTCTTAAAAAAAAAAAATCTAAAACCGGTTAGCCTCTTTCCTGCTTAACAGACAAACACACACACACACACACACACACACACACACACACACACACACACACACACACACACACACACACACACACACACACACACACACACACACACACACACACACACACACACACACACACACACACACACGCAATATACGTATATATTTATGCTAAATTACAAGAAAAGTACAAAAGAATATTGATAATTGGAGAGATCAGCATAACTCAGCGTCGTCTGTGATCAGCATTCGTCCCTTGTGCTGAGCTCAGATTCTGGTGTTCCTGGTATCTGATTTCTAACGTCTTATTTTTCTGATTTTTTTAATCGTTGTTGTTGTTGTTGTTGTTGTTGTTTTAAGATATGGGGTTTTGTCAATATCGTGATGTTCGGATTTTTATCTATTTTCGGTATTTTCTCCGGATTTCTTGGTGCTTCAGATTTCTGTTTCCTCAGAATTTATTTATTTTCGGTATTTTTCTCCGGATTTCTTGATGCTCCAGATTTCTGTTGCCTCAGATTTCTGTTGTTTTCGGTTTTCTGATCTTACGTTGCCTTTTTTTTTTTTTTTCCTTCACGTGTCCTGTTGTTCTCTTAAATTCACAGTTTCTTCGTTGTTGAGAAGATTTCCTGTATTGCTTTTCATTTATTACGAAAAACACAGGAGGAGAGGCACAAGGAATACAAGAGACGGAGATAAGAAGGAAGGAAAGGGAGAGGGAGAGAAAGAGAAAATACATGTCTTCCCTTTCTTCTCATCGCTTCCTCCTCTCATCTCCCTTACCACCTCGCGATCCACACCTGTTCACTTTTCTCACACACCTGTCACCTTCAGTCATTAGGAACAGGTGGGTCTCAGTTTTTCTCTCCATATCTTAACTTTTCCAGTACACCTGACACTCCAAGTCATTAAGAGCAGGTGTGCATGTCATTTTCTTTCAACAGTTATCAATTATCTTCCACACCTGTCGCCTCCAAGTCATTAAGGACAGGTGTGTTTGTGCCACTGCTTTGCTTTCCACATCTGCGACCTGTTCTCTGACACACTTATCACCTTCATCATTTGACACAGGTGTTCATGTCCCTTCACACCTGCCATGCCACTTTTCTCACACCTGTTGCCTTCAGTTAATTAAGAGCAGGTGTGGAAACCGTTGTATTTCCCTCCATACACCTTTAATTTTTTCCTTACACACCTGCCACCTTCAAAAGTCATTAACAGCAGGTATGAAGCGCCACTACCTTTCTCTCCACACCTGTCACGAAGGCCATTAACAATATTTTTCCTTACACCTGTCATCGTAAGGTCATTAACAACAGGTGTCAAGTAGCGCTGTCTTTCACCCCACACCTTTCATCTCCCTCCCGTCACACCTGTCTTTTCTACACCTGTCACCTTTAAAGTCATCAGCAACAGATACACCACTAAATTTCCTTTCACTGAACGTTTTTACACCTTTTCTCACACACCTTTCATCCCTCCACACCTCCCATCACCTCCCATCACACCTCAGACCTCTTCCCACGCACACCTGTCACCGGAGTCATTAAGAACAGGTGTGAACGGTCCTCATGTACTTGCACGTCTTGCACTTCACCACGCAGCACCACTGGAAGGTACACGAACACCTCTCTTCCACCTCTACCACCTGTGTGTGATGCTCCCGCCCGCAGCACATCAGGTCACACCCATCCAGGCCGATGCTGGTTCTGTTACACTCCCGCCCCCGCGTCCCGATGATGCCTGTGGGAGGAGAGAGAGAGGGAGAGGGGTGCCGAGAGAGAGAGGGGGGGGAGATGGAGTAAGTGGAAAAGGAAATAAAGGAGAAGGAAATGACGGAAATGTGTTAGATAAAAAGTGAATATTAAGAGAGAGAGAGAGAGAGAGAGAGAGAGAGAGAGAGAGAGAGAGAGAGAGAGAGAGAGAGAGAGAGAGAGAGAGAGAGAATCATTAGTCGCCATAATAGGTTTGTGGGAGGGAAAGTTACCTATGTAGCTATCCTCTACTTCTAAATCCTTCTACCAAGAGTCCCACACGAGTCCTACATTGTATCCTTCAGTCATCCCTCAAATTGTATCGGAGTTAGGATACTATTAAAAAATCCTATGAAAACATCCTTAACTGTAATAAATCACCTCGTGGAGTCCTACGAGGAATCCTTCTCTTCATTCATCAACATAATTTTCCGTTTCAGTCCCACAGTGAGTCCTACAACTTATCCTTCAATCCTACACGCCCTTAACTCAATTTCCTGCGCCTCCACTTCCACAGAATCCTTCACTATCCTTCGGTCCTTCACGCTCTTGACTCAACTTCCTTCACCTCCACTTCAAGAGTCCTACAGCTTATCCTTCAATCCTTCACGCCCTTGACTTACCCAATTTCCTGTTCCTGACGCAGAAATCCGGGGACTCCTCCAAGTACACCAGGTCCTTCTTGGAGGGCGGCTTGTGGTCAGGGTTGTAAGGGCGGAACAGGCGGTAGGACTTCCTCTTTCTTCTCTTGTTCTTCCTCCGCATGTTAGGGCGGCGGGCATTGGGCGTCCTGGTATTGCCCTGGCTTCGTATCAACACCCGGGAGGCGCCGTCGAAGCGATCCTGCAGAAGGGGAAGAAGGAGGAGAGAAGGATGTTAGTGGTAGGATTTTTGTTTTTTGTTTTGTTTTTTGTCACTCCTGTAGAAGGGGAAGGAGGGGACGGTTGAAGGATGTGATGTCAGTTGTAGGATTTTTGCCTCCCCTGCAGAAGGGAAGGGAAGTAAGAGAAGTGTGTTAGTGGTAGGATATTTTTTTTATCTCTCCTACAGAAGGGGAAGAAGGAGGAAGGAGAGATGCTGGAAATATTTTTTCTTCTGCAGGAGGGAAGAAAAGGAAGAAAAAGATATTGGTGGTAGGAGGAAAGGAAAGGAAGGGAAGGGTTGAAGGATACATGAGTAGTAGGATATTGTGTCTCCTGAAGAAGGGAAGGAGTTACGAGAGGAGGATGTGAGTGGTAGGATCTCTCTCTTTCCCTCTCTCCCTTTCCCTCCCATCCACACGCACCTTGAGCACATCCCCGACTCTCCTGAAGTAGGGGAGGCGCCACCAGCAGGTCTTGACGGTGCAGGAGCCGGACATCCCGTGGCACTTGCACTCCTTCCTCATGTTGTCCCGTACGTGCTGCAGGGAGGGCGGAGAAGGAACTTAAAACACGAAGAAATTAGGCCTGGGGAAGGGTGAGGAAAGGCTTAGGGAGGCAGTGAAGGGCAGTGTTTATAGATGCAGAGGAGGAAGACTTGCTTGTAATGGGTGTGGCTGGGGAAGGCACAGAAAACCCAGTGCATTAGTGAAGGCTGATTTGATGTGGCGACTTTGAATGGGAGAAGCTGAAAGAAGAGGAAGAAGAAGAAGAAGAAGAGGAACAAAAAACGAGATAATTAAACAGAAACTCGAAAAGGATAGTGTCAGCAGGTAGATTAAATAAATGAATACAAAAAAAAAGAAACAAGAGAATTTTAAACCACAAAACAAATTAGTTACAAAACACTCACCAAGGCAATAATTAAGAGTTATGAGAAAAAAAAAGGAGGGACAGATGAGAGGGAATGTGGAAACTGAGAGGAAGGAGACGAGAGGGAAAGTGGAAAGATGAGAGGTAACAGGATAGATAGATGTATTATAAAGATTTGCCACGTGTAGGCCTAGTGAATTCTTGCAGCTTCCCTTGTACTCTGAGGTTGTTAAGCTGTAATAGAGTGGCTGAAGGAATGTAAGGAAGAAGGAACATGAAATCTGAGATGAGAAAAGGGAAAGGGGATAAGTGAGAGAAAGGGAGATGACGAAGGAAAGAAAAGTAGAGAGGAAGGAAAGGCGATTAGGAGAGGGAGGAAAGGAAAGGAAATGAGAGGAGCGAAAGAAAAGAAAATAATGATAAGGAAAGAGAAATATAAGAAGAGGGAAAGAAAAGATAATAAGGAGAGTAATGAAAGAGAAGGAAATGATGAAGAAACAAAATGAGAAAAAAGAAAAAGGAAAGGAAATGAGAAGAAAGAAAATGAAAGGAAACGAACGAAATAAAAAAAAATAAGGAAAGGAATTAGAGGGAAGAAAAGGAAAAGAAAAATGAGGAGGAAAAGAAAACAAGGAGAAGGAACGGAAAAGAAAATAAGAAGAGGAAGGAGAGGAAAGAAACAGAGGAGAAAAACGAAAGAAAAAAAAAGGAAAAGGATAATTGAAAAAAAAAACAAATAGGTTATATATACTCTCTCTCTCTCTCTCTCTCTCTCTCTCTCTCTCGCCAGGTTGGGAGCGGGGCGGCCAGTCAGCGGCCTCGTCTGTTGCGGGTTCTCGAGGTAACTAAGAACAGAATTAGAGGGAGCATCTCTCGGGGTATAATTAAAACGTTAGGTTCAGGCAGGCGCGTAATTTAGGGTGAAAGCTGGAGGTGAGGGAGGTGAGGGAGGATGTGAAGGGCACGTTGACCACCCCTACTCTCATCCCTCTTTCTCTCTTTCTTTCTCTCTCTTTCTTTCTCTCTATCTTCCAGTCCCAGCCTACTTCGCCACCCACCTTGCTTATTTCCTCCTCCTCCTCTTCTTCCTCTTTCCTAATCCTCCTCCTTTTCTGGCTTGTCTAGTGGTTGTAGTGATTATAGTAGTAGTAGTAGTAGTAGTAGTAGTAGTAATAGCAGCAGTAGTAGTAGTTATTTAAAGCTTTTCTGTTCCTTTAATTGCTTATATCCTTTTTTTTTCGTCTACCTCCTCCTCCACACCTCCTCCTCCTCCTCTTCGTGTAATAAGTGGAGAGGGGAGGGGTGTAAAGGGCCCGCCCATCAGGGTGTGGGCGGGGGAGGGTAGTTCACTTCTCACAACCACTAGTGCCTATTACCTCCTCCTCCTCCTCCTCCTCCTCCTCCTCCTCCTCCTCCTCCTCCTCCTCCTCTTTGTTTCTCCATCCTTCTCTCCCTTATGATCCTTCTCCAACATATTAAGAACTCCTCCTCCTCCTCCTCCTCCTCCTCCTCCTCCTCCTCCTCCCCCAGGCTTAGGACCACCCTGTAGGCGTCGCTATCTCACTCCAGCACGTGGTCACGCCCTTCAAAGCTCCTTCGTGTGTGTGTGTGTGTGTGTGTGTGTATGTGTGTGAATGAACCAGGTGAAGGGCGGCGGTTCAGGTGAGGAAATTAAGAGCGACCACACCTTTTCTCTCCCCCTCTTCCCCTTCCCTTCCCCTTTTCTCTCCATCACTTCCCTTCTCCCCGTCTCCCCCACCCCTCTCCCCCTCAGCCACACCCGGTATATAAATGCCACACTTCCACAACCACATTTCTTCATTACTAGCGTCTTTGCGCCCACCCACTCCCCTACCCACCCCCCGCCCACCCCCCCACGCCCACGCTCCAGCCCGCCCACGGTACCTCAGATGGGCGTGGGGAGCTAAGAAATATCCACCCCAGTGACTCCCACAATGCCTTTCTCCCCGGAAGTCATAAATGCTTTGAAAATTAACCAATTAACCAAGTTGTAGTGAGTGTGTAGGTAACCAACCCCGCTAACACCACCTGCTACGCCCACACCTACGCCCACACGCCCACAGTCACCACCCGTATTTGTGTTTCAGTACCGAGGCTTCATTTTCGTTCAAGGAGGTTTCGGTGTTGAGGGGTTCGTATGCTGTGAATCCTCTATAAAGTCAGTATAAGGGTGTTGAATCCTCTATAAAGTCAGTATAAGGGTGTTGGATCCTCTTTACGGGCTCTGTTACTATAAGGAGCGTAAGGGCAGTGAGTATCAGGGCAGCCATCTTGACCCTCCTTCAGGTAGTGTTGATTCCTTGTGATTTGGCTGCACTGTTTAACTTCGCTTTGATTCTCTCTCTCTCTCTCTCTCTCTCTCTCTCTCTCTCTCTCTCTCTCTCTCTCTCTCTCTCTCTCTCTCTCTCTCTCTCTCTCTCTCTCTCTCTCTCTCTCTCTCTCTCTCTCTCTCTCTCTCTCTCTCTCTCTCTCTCTCTCTCTCTCTCTCTCTCTCTCTCTCTCTTTTGTAGACCCCCAGTGTGTGTGTGTGTGTGTGTGTGTGTGGCAGGAACAGGTGTGCGCGGATGAGTGTTGCCAACTATGCCCTACACACACACACACACACACACACACACACACACACACACACACACACACACACGTAAATCTGTTATGTGTGACTTAACTTCAGAAATATGTTTACAATCTATAAATTACCTCATTCAATTTATATGCATGAACTCTTGGAGGAGGAGGAGGAGGAGGAGGAGGAGGGATAAAACCATCGCTGTTTAGAGTAAAAATAAATAAAAATAAAAGAATAAAACACAAGGAAGAGAGAGAAAAAGAGTGATAATGGAAAGGAGTAAGAAATAGAGGATGATAAAGGAGACATAAATAAACGGTCACGATAAAAGTGGAAGAGGAGAAAGAGGAAAAAGAGAAAGAATAAGATAACAAGATAAAGAAGAGAGATTAAAACACTAATTGAATACGAGAAGGGAAATTAGAAGAGAGAGAGAGAGAGAGAGAGAGAGAGAGAGAGAGAGAGAGAGAGAGAGAGAGAGAGAGAGAGAGAGAGAGAGAGAGAGAGAGAGAGAGAGA
>NC_087186.1:15341907-15349407 GCF_035594125.1 Scylla paramamosain | reverse complement strand
GAGAGAGAGAGAGAGAGAGAGATTAAATAGGAAGAGGAGGAGAAATGAAGAAAATAAGAGAACCGAAGAGGAGTGATAGAAGAAATGGAGGAGAATTAGGTAGAGGAAGGAAAAATGAAGAAAAAAATGGAGAAAAAACAAGAGAAATGATAGACGGAAGAGAAGAAAGAGGAGAAAGAAAGAAAGGAAGGAAGAAAGAAGAGGAACACCTAACATAAAAAGAGAAGAGGAAGAGGAAGACAACGAAGAAAAATAAAAAAAGCTCACCAAAAAAAAAAAAGTAAGGGCCAACAGGTTAGGGTGAGGGAGCTGCCCAGATTAGGGTGATAAATGTCAGTAATTAGTGTGAGAGGTGTTGAGATGCAGGTGATAGCAGCGGTGGTGGTGGTGGTGGTGGTGGCGGAGGCAGGTGTGTGGGAAGCAGGGAGTAGCTTCACGTGTGGTTAATGTGAGAAAGGTTAAGATTAGGGTGATAGGGAGTGTCAGGCAGGGTGAGAGGCCCTCTGAAGATTACACTGACAGCTGATACGAGGGTGAGTGTCAGGAGGAGGAGGAGGAGGAGGAGGAGGGAAATAAAATGAAGGTGGAAGGTGATGATGAAAACTTAAATAAATTGGTGGATTAAGAGGAGAAGAAGAAGAAGAAGAAGGAGAAGAAGGAGGAGGACAAGGACAAGGAGAAGAAAGGAAGAATAAAAATAAAATAAAATGAAATAATGGAAGTTAACGATAAAAAAAAGTGCGAGGAGAAGGAAGAAGAAGAAGAAGAAGAAGAACACGAAGAAGAAGAAGAGAAGAGAATAAAATGAAACATGAAAGTTAATGATGAAAGCAGGGAGAAGGAAGAAGAAGAAGAAAAAGAAGGGCAAGGAGGAAGAGGAGGAGGAGGAGGAGAAGGAGAAGAAGGAGGAGGAGGAGGAGGAAAAGAAAATGTAATGATGGAAACTAATGACGGAAGATAGAACATGGAGAAGGAAGAACAAGAAGAAGGAAGAAGAAGAGGAGGAGGAGGAGGAGAAAGAACAAGAAGAAGGAAGAAGAGGAGGAGGAGGAGGAGGAGGAGGAGGAGGAGGTCATGAAGGATATTACAATATATTTATTCTGGGTGTTGAGTGGGTGTGGCAGGGAGGAGGAGGAGGAGGAGGAGGAGGAGGAGGAGGAGGAGGAGGAGGAGGAGGAGGAGGAGGAGGAGGAGGAAGAAGAAGAAGAAGAAGAGATTATGGTGAGGTGTGTGGTGGAGGAAGACAACCACACTAAGAAGAAGAAGAAGAAGAAGAAGAAGAATGGTAGAGATATGGTAGGGTATGGGGAGGGGGGTATGGTTTATGGCAGGGAGAGGGGGGAGGGAGGGGCATTGGGGGGTCAAGCCTAATTAGTTTACCTGAATCTACCTACAGCCTCTTTTGTTGTTAAATGAAGGGGGGAGAAGGAGGGGAAGAGGAGGAGGAGGAGGAGGAGGAGGAGGAGGAGGAGGAGGAGGAGGAGGAGGAGGAGGAGGAGGAGGTGTTATTTAAAGGAAGAGAAATTAGTTGAGAAGGGAGAAGCTAGGGATGGAGAGAGAGAGAGAGAGAGAGAGAGAGAGAGAGAGAGAGAGAGAGAGAGAGAGAGAGAGAGAGAGAGAGAGAGAGAGAGAGAGAGAGAGAGAGAGAGATGTGGTTGGAGATAATAGCTCTCACTTAAGGTTCCTCCTCCTCCTCCTCCTCCTCCTCCTCCTCCTCCTCCTCCTCCTCCTTCCATTACGACCAAAGTGTGAAGATAATTAGAACTTTCCTGTTTATTTATTTATTTATTTATTTATTTATTTATTTATTTATTTATTTATTTAGTTCCTGATCTTTTATCTTGTTTCATCGTTTCTCTTTGGCGTTCTTTTATTCCTTATTTCTCTTCTTCCTTTTTTTATCATTTATTTATTTACTTCCTGTCTTTTCTCTCGTTTCATCATTTCTCTTAGGTATTCTTTATTTTTCTTTATTTTCCTCCTTCCTTTTTTTTTTATAGCATTTTCTTCTCTTCCAGACACCCGCTTTTAAATACCACGACCAAAAAAATAAATAAATATGTAAATTTGAGAGAGAAAACAGGGAATCCCGCCACACACACACACACACACACACACACACACACACACACACACACACACACACACACACACACACACCGCTGTTGTTCCACCTCCTTTCCGTTTTCTTTTTCCGTTCTACTGCGTTGGTGCTTCATAATTTCTTCACTTACCTATTAATCTGAGAAGAAGAAGAACGTACTCCCTATTCACACACTCTCACGCACAAACGCACTTACACTAAGGGGGACTCATGGAAACACTCAAAAACCTTAATCACGCAAATCACAGAAAAAACATAATTTCACACACATACCATCATTTTAAAACACAAACACATATACGAGTACACACAAACACCCCAAAACACCATCAACAACCCCGGCACCTCCCCTAACACACACACACACACACACACACACACACACACACACAGAGAGACTCACCAATCTGCCGACCTCGTTGTTATGAAGGTCAATAGAGAAACGCGGGTCCCTTCCTTTCATTCCCGCATCCACGAAGAGGCGAGAGAACTTGCTGCCAAAATCGATGTTGTCGGAGCACCCGCCCCACTCCCAGTCCAGCCCTGTAGAGAGAGAGAGAGAGAGAGAGAGAGAGAGAGAGAGAGAGAGAGAGAGAGAGAGGTGGAAGAATAGATATAGGATAGGAAAGAAATTAAATGTAGGAGAGTAGGAAAAGAAGAGAAATGGTAATGAAAAAGGGTGGGAGGGGATGGGGGAGTCAGGGAAGTAAGAGAGGGAGAAGGGGAAGAAGAAAATGATAGATGGGATGAAGAAAGGCACAAGAAAGGAGGGAAGGAAGATGAGAGGAAAGGAATGGTCAGGAGGAAAAAAGAGAGGAGAGGAGGAAAGGAATAGCGAAGAGGGAGGAAAAGGAGATAAAGGAATGAGGAAAGGGAGATAGAAGAGAAGGGAAAGAAAGAAGGGAAAATACTTTATTATTATTATTATTATTATTATTATTATTATTATTATTATTATTATTATTATTATTATTATTGTCAGCGATAACATTGACATCACCTTATTTTTTGTAACTATTTTTCCCCTCATTATCATATTTTCCTCATAAACCTTCGCATTTTTGTATTTTTCCTTCATATTTTCTTTTCCCGTGGCGCGCAGGTAGCTAATTAAAGTTGCGGCGGGCAGGTGAGGTGAAGGTGATTAATGGCACAGGTGAGGGACAGGTGAAGGTGAGGTTGTGCTGCTTTTATGTACCTTCCTAACTTCACTTCTAACTTCTAATTTTTCTCTCCTAACTTAACTAAACTTGCCATTTTGTAGTTCTGCTAAATTACTTTCCTAATTTATCCTAACTTCACTTCCTAACTGCTAACTTATACTTCTAACTTACCCTAACTTATCCCTTTCTAATTGTTCTAACTTATTATTCTGACTTCATATAACACACTTTCTTAATTCACCTAACCGTCAGCTCACATTCCCAATTCTTCCCCTCCTAACTTCAAATAAACCATAACTTACCTCTCCCTCATAACTTAAACATCTAACTCCTCTTACAACTTACCTGTAACTATCATAATCTAACACTCTAACTTTTACTAACAATATTTTTACTCACCTTCATAACACATCACTCGCTCTCCCATGCTTCTGTGACTCACCTTTGGGACCCTTGGCGCGGTAGTCACAGTTGCAGGAGTCTATGGTTCCCTCTGTGCAGGCCCTGGTCACTGTGTGGGTCACTGCTGCTGAGGTGAGGGCGAAAAGGAAGGCCACCTCTCGACACGCTGCAAGGAAAATTGAGGTTGGGTTAGGTTAGGTTAAGTTTGGTTAGGTTAGGTTTGGTTAGGTTACGTTAGGTTAGGTTCGGTTAAGTTAAGTTTGGTTAGGTTAGGTTATATTAATTTAGGTATGGTTTGGTTTAGTTAGGTTAAATTTGCGTTGCGTTAGGCTGAGTTAGTTAGGTTAAGTTGGTTACATCAAGTTTGGTTAGGTAAGATTACGTTAGGTCAGGTTAAGTTAGTGTTGGTTAAGTTTATTCTCAAGTTAGGTTAGGTTAGTGTTAAAGACTGATTAGATAAGGAGAGTGAGATGAGGAAGCGTGTATGGTGGACAGGGGAGGGTGAGAGGGTGAGGGCATGGGAGGCGGGGAGTGAGGGAAGGGTGTGAGAGGGCAGGAGGTCAAGGAAATGAAGAAAGGGAAGAAGGGAAAAAAATAAAAGATTGTGTAAGTTTGGAGTGTGGAAGTGTGTGGTAATTGTACACACACACACACACACACACACACACACACACACACACACACACACACACACACACACACACACACACACACAGAGAGAGAGAGAGAGAGAGAGAGAGAGAGAGAGAGAGAGAGAGAGAGAGAGAGAGAGAGAGAGAGAGAGAGAGAGAGAGAGAGAGAGAGAGAGAGAGAGAGAGAGAGAGATCACTCCTCCTCCTCCTCCTCTTCACCACCACCACAACCACCACCACCTCCACAAACAAACACACCCACAAAAGAAAAAAATACCACCACCACCACCACCACCACCACCACCCTGGGATTGCTTCTTACTCCCCCATCAAAATTCCCCGGGTGAGCGACGCGAGCGGTTTTATGGTCCCTGGCAGGCTGGCCGCGCTGGGTAATGGCCGCCTTGCTCCTGGATATTGATTATTTGACTTCAATTTATAGTCTCTCTGGCATTCATCCCACACTCTACTCAGGAGGCGTTGCGACACCCACATCCTCTCTCTCACACACACGCACACACACACATACAGATACATAGGTAAATTTTCAGAATACCAGACTCTATGGACGTACAGACAGGTAGGCAGATACAAAGGTAAATCCACAGGTTAATACGCAGGTAGATAGATAGTCAGACCGTCTTAGCCACGCAGACACACAGATATACAGGTAGGTAGATACTAAGACTCACACACAGATACACAGACAAGTGGGTAGGTTCTCATTCAGACTCTCTCTCTCTCTCTCTCTCTCTCTCTCTCTCTCTCTCTCTCTCTCTCTCTCTCTCTCTCTCTCTCTCTCTCTCTCTCTCTCTCTCTCTCTCTCTCTCTCTCTCTCTCTCTCTCTCTCTCTCTCTCTCTCTCTCGTTCTGATTTACGTAAACTGTTTTGTGTTGAGTTTTTGTGTATTTTCTTCCTCTTCTTTTTTTCTGTTCGTATTTCTGTTCTTATTCCTATCCTTTTCTCCTCCTCCTCCTCCTCCTCCTCCTCCTCCTCCTCCTCCTCCTCCTTGTATCATTCTCTCTCTCTTGCATCATTTCCAGATCAACATGCATTCCCTCCTAATAAACTAAAATCTCTCGAGAAAAGAGAGAGAGACAGAGAGAGAGAGAGAGAGAGAGAGAGTGAGAGGGACACCCAGGTCACTCTCCCAGCCTGCTCTCACCGTTCCATCAGGGCCAGATAAACAATGATAAGGAAGGTATGTTTTCCCACAGACTCCTCTCATTACCTCTCATTATCATATCGTAGTCAGCCCTTGATTCTTGCCATAGTGACTGACATGCCGGGGAGAGCTGGCGCGTCTCTCTCCTCGCACCTGCCCTGCCCTGACGTGGGAGAGCGGCTGGAGAATGGGTGGGAAAGGGTGTGGGTGTGTGTGGAGGGAATGGTAAGGTAGGGAGTGTGTACAAGGACTGTTATCATTGCCAGGTGGAATATTGGTGGTGGTGGTGGTGGTGGTGGTGGTGGTACTACTACTACTACTACTACTACTACTACTACTACTACTACTACTACTACTACTACTACCCTTTGAACAGCAGTAACAATAGAAGCCATATATAACCGCACGACAGAGCCATTTTCACACTTATGATTAATGCCTTCATCAGAGAGAGAGAGAGAGAGAGAGAGAGAGAGAGAGAGAGAGAGAGAGAGAGAGAGAGAGAGAGAGAGAGAGAGAGAGAGAGAGAGAGAGACACCTCTTAACCCCTCCTACAGTGACCCTGAAGCCTCTACACCCCACACATCCATTGTACTCGAATAGCGAGACAAAAACTGGCAAAAATGACAAGCAAAACTCCGGTTATACTCAAACACACCACCACACGCCACCACGCAGCACCCACGCCACACACACTCCTGCAGCACCTCCCCACACCACTGCAGACCGCACCTGTATACCTCACACCAAGATACGTAAGAGAATCAAGCCCCAAGTGGTGATGCAATAATGGGGTTTAAGATTACGAAAAAGGGCTAGAAAAAGTCTGATGGCTTTGAGTGATTCTCTCGCTGTATGTCCCCCTGCTTCCTCTCCCCTGCCCTCCCCCTGCTCTCCCTTGCCCTCCCCCTGCTGCCCCGACCCCTGCAATCTCCTGGCACGTTGATAAGTAGGGATTAAAAGTAATACGGTGTTTTTGAGTTTTTCTTTTGTTGTTTGTTGTTTTTGTTAGTGGTGGTGGTGATGGTGGTGGTGGTGGTTGTTGTTGTTGTTGTTGTTTTTGTTGTCAGATTGTATAATGGAAAAAAAGGAAGAAAAGAGATATTATAGAGATGTAGACTAGAGGGAGAAAGAATAAATGAGTATTAGATGAATAGATTAAAATGAAGGTAAATGTTGCAGTATAAAGATTAAGAAATATAAATCAGTAGGTAAATAAATAAGATAAAATTAAAGTAGGGATAGATTAATAGAAGCTGCTGCTATTACTACTACTACTACTACTACCAATAACTCTTACTACTACTAATAATAATAATTTTACTACTACTACTACTACTACTTCTACCATTACTACTACTACTACTACTACTACTACTACTACTACTACTACTACTACTACTACTACTACTACAACAACCACAACCACCACCACCACCACCAACAACAACAACAACAACAACAACAACAACAACAACAACCAACATGGCGGACACGGTGGCTGGTTTCAAGATATAAGAGAATTTTGAAATAGAATGTTGAGAATCCTTGGTCGCGATCCACACGTATTTTAACCCCTCCTCCTCCTCCTCCTCCTCCTCCTCCTCCTCTTCCTCCTCCTCTTCCTCTTCCTCCTCCTCCTCTTCCTCCAGCGACTATGTATTAAAACCTTACAATATTTATTAATTATTTTCGTGTGTTTAGTCTAGTCTGGTAGAGAGAGAGAGAGAGAGAGAGAGAGAGAGAGAGAGAGAGAGAGAGAGAGAGAGAGAGAGAGAGAGAGAGAGAGAGAGAGAGAGAGAGAGAAGGGGACTGAATTTGAAGGAAGGAGGGGAGGAAAGGGAATTATAGAGAAGGAGAAAGGGAATAAGAAGGAATAAGATGAGAGGAAAAGAAGAGGAGAAGAAGAGGAAGGAGGGGAGAAGGGGATTTGTTTGGGAAGGGGAGAAGAGAATGGGCACGGAGGAGAAAGGGAGGGAAGGAGTTGATGAGGATGAAAGAAAGGGAGGTAACGGAGAGGAGGAAGGGGAGAAG
>NC_087186.1:15314407-15336907 GCF_035594125.1 Scylla paramamosain | reverse complement strand
TCATTCCAGACACACACACACACACACACACACACACACACACACACACACACACACACATGTTCGGACACCTACACAAAGCACAAAAGCACATACCGACACACACACACATGTTCGGACACCTACACAAAGCACAAAAGCACATACCGACACACACACACACACACACACACACACACACACACACACACACACACACACACACACACACACACACACGTACATAAATCACAAACCTCCATAACCCTTGTTGTTATGCATACATGGTGCTGTAGGAAGCATGTAGGCATGTGTGTGTGTGTGTGTGTGTGTGTGTGTGTGTGTGTGTGTGTGTGTGTGGACATGACTTAATCACACTAAAATTTAACTTGAATTTCACTTCACAAACACATCCAGATCTCTCCTCCTCCTCCTCCTCCTCCTCCTCCTCCTCCTCCTCCTCCTCCTCCTCCTCCTCCTCCAGTGAGAAGGGGCGATGGAGCGAAGGGAGGTGATGGGAAGGTGACAGGCAGATATTGGGGGTTTAGGGGTGATGGGGTGATGGGGGAAGGGGGCGGCTGGCATTCATGTTGGGGTAAATATTGACAACTCCTCATGCCCCGTGGATATCCTGCCCAGTGTTACCAACGCCACACTCACCCTGGGACGCGAGGCTAACCGGCGCCCCCCAAGCACGTGAAAGGCCGCGCAGGGTGTAGGTGTGTCTCGGGTGTAGTGACATTGTAGTATAGTGGACCTAACTTAACCTATTCTAAAGTAATCTAATCTATTTTGAATCTAATATAGCTTAACTAATCCTAACCTAACTTAACTTTGTATTAACTTAATCTAACGTAACCAAACCTAACCTAACGTACTCTAACCTAACCCAATATAACCCAGTCTTTACTTAATCTAACCTAACTTAACTTTAACCTAACCTAATCTAACTTAACCTAATCTAACCTAACCTAACCTAACGTAATCTAACCTAACGTAACCTAACCTAACCTAACTTTACTTAACCTAACCTAACCTAACTTAACCTAACCTAACTTGACCTAATATAACTTAACCAAACTTAACCTAATAACCTAACCTAACATAACATAACTTTGTGAATTAGTAATATTCAATTGTAGGCCATGTGCATAAGTGTTGTATTTCAAGTGGTATTTGTGTTTTGTAGGTGGTGTTGATGTGTTGAGGAGATGTACTTAGTTTACAGTTTACTTATGGAATATATGTATACACGTGGGTATGGTGGAAGCTAACGTGCTTGTTGAGGTGCAGTTCACGCGGGTTTATGTGGTTGAAAAATGGTGACCAGGTGTGTTAGGAGGAGGTGAACGCAGGTGGGTGACCGGAGTTAGGTTTACGTGGGTTGACGTTGGTGAAAGGAGTTTACACGACTGTGAAGCAAATTGAACGGTAATGAATGTGTGAAAAGACATATTTAGGTTGGTGAAAAGTCGAGTTTACATGGGCGTAAACGAAATTTACATGCGTGAGAGTAAAAAAATCGAGTTTACATGAGTGGAAATGTGTTTACAAGGAATATAAAGCAAATTTACGAAGACGAATTAGAGAAAAGCTACATTTACGCTGACAAAGAAAATATTTACGTGAGAGAATAAGTGAAAAAAAAAGTTAAAATTATTTTAAGTGAATATACAACAAATTTATTTTAAGTGAATATACAACAAATTTAAATGAGTAAGTGGATGATATGAGTGAGATAATGAAGTTTGCACGTACATGAGTGGCTTATCTGAGGCTTTACATGATAGTGGGTCAGGTGGTGGTGGTGGTGGTGGTGGATTAGCAACACTTGAAAGCAAACATTAACTCTGGATACACTTCCGCTGGAGAGAGAGAGAGAGAGAGAGAGAGAGAGAGAGAGAGAGAGAGAGAGAGAGAGAGAGAGAGAGAGAGAGAGAGAGAGAGAGAGAGAGAGAGAGAGAGAGAGAGAGAGAGAGAGAGAGAGAGAGAGAGAGAGAGAGAGAGAGAGAGAGAGAGAGAGAGAGAGAGAGAGAGAGAGAGAGAGAGCTAATGGAGTCAAAGTACAGGTGCGGCAGATGTCTTGAAGGTTTATTTGAACACACCTGGACACTCCTTGGAGGTTCACTAATTACGGGAGGGACAGGTAATCTCTCTCTCTCTCTCTCTCTCTCTCTCTCTCTCTCTCTCTCTCTCTCTCTCTCTCTCTCTCTCTCTCTCTCTCAACTTTCTATCTTTATTAGTTTCTTTATTTTTCTCACTTTTCTCTCTCTTCCCTCCTCCTCCTCCTCCTCCTCCTCCTCCTCCTCCTCCTCCTCCTCCTCCTCCTCCTCCTCCTCCTCCTCCTCCTCCTCCTCCTCCTCCTTCCTCTGTCCTGTTTGTGTTACCAACGCCAAAAGTATGTGGAAAATGCGACACACACACACACACACACACACACACACACACACACACACACACACACACACACACACACACACACACACACACACACACACACACACACACACACGGGGACAGCTGGGACATAGAGGCTAATATAGTGCTTTGCCAACTCAGACGTAAAATAATATCCTCCAACACCTGGTCTCTCTCTCTCTCTCTCTCTCTCTCTCTCTCTCTCTCTCTCTCTCTCTCTCTCTCTCTCTCTCTCTCTCTCTCTCTCTCTCTCTCTCTCTCTCTCTCTCTCGACTAGATAATACATAAGGGCCTGTTTTAGAGAGAGAGAGAGAGAGAGAGAGAGAGAGAGAGAGAGAGAGAGAGAGAGAGAGAGAGAGAGAGAGAGAGAATGGTTATTTTTTACACCACCACCTCCACCACCACCATCACCACCACCACCACCATCACCACCACCACCATGACCTCAGTCTATCAACAAATCCCCCTCGCCTTGAGAAATTAACCACACAATTATATTATTCACACACACACACACACACACACACACACACACACACACACACACACACACACACACACACACACACACACACACACACACACACACACACACACACTTTGCTTGGTGTGAATGAAGAAAGAAGTGGAAGCGTTTGAAGATGGCATAAACAAATAAACACACACACACACACACACACACACACACACACACACACACACACACACACACACACACACACACACACACACACACACACACACACACACACACACTTGGGTAATACATGAGCAAATATGTATTGTATGTATACTTTTACCCTCCCTCCCTCCCTCCCTCCCTCCCTCCCTCCCTTCCTCCCTTTTTTCTTCTCTCCCTCCCTCCTGTTTTGTCTCCTCTTTCTTTTCTCTTCTCTCTATATACGTATCATCTTACCTTTATTTTTCTTTCTCCATCCACCTTCCTTCCTCCCTTCTTTCATTCATTCATTCTTTCGTTGGTTTTGTTTTGTCTCTTTTTCTTTCTCCACTTTCTCTCCCTCTCTCCTTCCCTCTCCCATCACTCCCCTTTCCCTCCACTACCTCTGTTTTGTCTCCCCTCTCTTTTCTCCCTCCATCTCACCTAGTCTTTCCCCTCCAGTCTGTCACCTTTCCTCTCTCCCTCTCCCTCCGTCTCTCTCTCTCTCTCTCTCCCTTACTGGTGCCGCGCCAAAACCCTCGAGAGGAGAGATGCGGGTGAAATAGATGTTAGGTTTGTGTTGGTGAGGCTGAAACAGATGATGAGGAGATGGTGTGTTTGACGTGTGTGTGTGTGTGTGTGTGTGTGTGTGTGTGTGTGTGTGTGTGTGTGTGTGTGTGTGTGTGTGTGTGTGTGTGTTCTGACTCCTCTCTTAATGCCCTTGACTTCCCTCTTCTATCCGCTCTCCTCCTTCTCTTCTCCCTCCTCCTCCTCCTCCTCCTCCTCCTCCTCCTCCTCCTCCTCCTCCTCCTCCTCCTAGTGAGTGTTGGGGTCATTAAAATGTTTAAACTTCATCACTACAGAGGACACCGTTCCTCCTCCTCCTCCTCCTCCTCCTCCTCCTCCTCCTCCTGCTCCTCCTCCACTCCTTCCTTCCCTCCTCCTCTCACCTTTCTCTTCCTCCACTTTCCCTTCCGTCCTTTCTGTCTCTCTCCTTGATAAAACTAATTAACGTGTGTGTGTGTGTGTGTGTGTGTGTGTGTGTGTGTGTGTGTGTGTGTGTGTGTGTGTGTGTGTGAAAACGTAAATGCGTACATAAAAAGACGTAAAACTTTAAAAACCAATTAAATATATGCTTAGGAATAGAGAACACGAGAGAGAGAGAGAGAGAGAGAGAGAGAGAGAGAGAGAGAGAGAGAGAGAGAGAGAGAGAGAGAGAGAGAGAGAGAGAGAGAGTGTAAACATTTCTCTAGCTTTATGTGTTCCATTATACCATACGAAATGTTTACATACTCGACTCTGTGATGGATGTCGCCGAGTGTCGAGGAGAAGGAGGAGGAGGAGGAGGAGGAGGAGGAGGAGGAGGAGGAGGGGGAGGGAGAGGGAGTGTGGGAAGGGAAAAGGGGGAGAACAGGGAAAGGAAGGGGAGTGACACGGATATAGGTTTAACGGAATAGGAAGAGACAGAGGGAGGAGGAGAGGGAAGAGGGAGAAAGTGAGTGATTTTCTTAGGGAGGGAGAGGAAAGTAGAAATGAGAGGAATATAAGAAAAGAGATGCCTGTAGGTGAAGATAGAAAGAGGGGGAGGAAGAGGAGGACGAAGAAAAAGAAGAGGAAGAAGAAGGTGATGATGATGATGATGATGGAGAGGAGGTTTACAGGTGTTAGAAATAGGAGGAAAAGGAGGTAGAAGAAAAAGAACAAGAATAAGAACAAGGAGAAAAAGAAGAAAGGAAGAGGAGGAGGAAGAGGAGAAGGGGGAAGGGTTTGTAGTAGAAGATTGGAAAAGGAGGAGAACAAGAACAACAAGAGAATGAAGAAGGAAGAGGAGGAGGAGGAACAAGAGAATGAAGAAGGAAGAGGAGGAGAAGAAGAAGAAGAAGAAGAAGAAGAAGAAGAAGAAGAAGAAGAAGAAGAAGAAGAAGAAAAAGAAAAAGAAAAAGAAAAAGAAAAAGAAAAAGAAGAAGAAGAAGAAGAAGAAGAAGAAGAAGAAGAAGAAGAAGAAGAAGAAGAAGAAGAAGAAGAAGGTTTATAACTGTCTTACTTGGCAAACACCACACACACACACACACACACACACACACACACACACACACACACACACACACACACACACACCTCGAGAACCTTCCCACACCTAACCTAACGTAACCTAACCTACCTTTCGTGACAATCTTCCCAAACAGCGTCTTTCTCCTCGTGAAGACTGTAGTAGAGCAGTTCCACCTTCTATTACGAAACTGGTGCTGACATTCGTGAACCGCCGCCCTCGCCCCCTTCGCCACGGCCACCAGCGCCCCAGGGTTGTCCCGCAGGAGGCGTCGCTGTTTCCGCCGCAATATCAGGCGTATGGCGGGATCCAAGTCGTGGTCGCCCAGATAGTTTGACTTGATGTGGTTGCTGATCAGATTGGAAGGGTCCTCTATCTTGGCGATCCTCCTGTGGTGAGAGGGAGAGAGAGGGGGAGAGGTGTGAGAGGGAGGGAGGGAAGGGGCTTTAGCGGGAGTGTGGAAGGTTGTGTGAGAGGAATTTTTTTTTGTTTGTTTTTTTATTTATAAGTTATATGGTTGATCTTCCTGTACTGTGAGAGAGGGAGAGGTAGTGAGAGGGAGTTTGGTGAGAGAGAGAGAGAGAGAGAGAGAGAGAGAGAGAGAGAGAGAGAGAGAGAGAGAGAGAGAGAGAGAGAGAGAGAGAGAGAGAGAGAGAGAGAGAGAGAGGGGGGGTTTCGTCATGTGTGTCAATTAGAAAGCGAAAGGTGTAATCAACCACTATTATTTTCCTAGGGAGAAGATATAAATGCTTGTAAATGTGTCTATGTGCTTTGTGTATAAGTGCAGGTGGAGGCGCTAAGTGTGATACATACTACACTACGAGCGAAACATGAATAACATAAGGAACATTTTTCTTCACCAGTAGATCTAGCCGTGACAGTTCTAATGTAATATAGCAGTACGTAATAATAATAGAAGGTTATTGGATGCAGTGAAAGACGATATGCTTGTAAAGGAGATGGGGAGGAGGATACTGGAGAAGGGCGTACAGGGAGAAAGAAAGGAACACGTAAGAGAAGATTTATGGATGCAGTGAAAGACAAGCTGGTGATAGGTGTGGCTGTGAGAGGCGCAGAAGACCGAGGGCGTTGAGGAAGGTTCATCTGCTGCCGAAGTGAAGTGAGGTAATGAAAGTGAAGTTAAAGGAAGTGAATTGATTACTGTGTGGCGCCGCAGCAACTTAGATCAAGTGACGCTGAATTATAAACACACTTAAAAATACCAGTAGTGTTAAAATAAGAGGTAAAAAAGTAATAAAAATAACATATAGTTCAAATTTAAAAGAATAAGAAAATAGAGGATAAGTAAATAGAAAAAAACCTAACCGGGCTGGGATTTGAAGTAACGTAGCAGTGTATAACATCTTTGTCCTTACTTATTTGAATATTAGAGGGATGGAAGTATGTTGGTGAGAGAAGGAAGGAGGGATGGCCAGGGGATAAGGAAGACAAGGGAAGGAGATAAGAAGCGGAAAGAAAACGGAAGAGGAGGAGAGAGCGTGAGGAAACTGATCGAAAGAAACAAAGTCGTGACAGAGAGAGAGAGAGAGAGAGAGAGAGAGAGAGAGAGAGAGAGAGAGAGAGAGAGAGAGAGAGAGAGAGAGAACACCATATACCATCCTTTCCAAACTTAACTTCACCTAACCACAAACATTACCTCCTCCCTCCCTCCCTCCCTCCCCCTCCCCCTCCCCCGCCCCCTGACTGTCGCTAATCAAGTAATTTACCTGTAATCGCCTCTAATTAACTGGTGACAGGTGGGTTGGTGGCAGTGGCTGAGGTATTTATGATGGTGTGCTGCCCAAGTAGAGGAGGAGGGAAGGTGGAGGAGGAGGAGGAGGAAAGAGAAGGTGAAGGAAAGGAGGAGGAGGAGAGTGAAGGTAAAGGAAAGGAGAACAAGGAACGTGAAGGAAAGTAGGAGGAGGAGAAAAGGGAAGGTGAAGGAAAGAAAGTGAAGGAAAGGAAGATAAGGAACGTGAAGGAAAGGAGGAGGAGGAGGAAAGAAGGTGAAGGAAAGGAGGAGGAGGAAAGTGAAGATGAAGGAAAGGAGGATAAGAAAATTAAATGTGGTGACAAGAAAGGTTTGTGTCGAGTACTACTACTACTACTACTACTACTACTGCTACTACTACTACTACTACTACTACTACTACTACTACTACTACTACTACTAACATAAATAAAAAATCCGTAGAAATATTAACAGAATGCCAAAATGCCGAGCCACAATAACAACATCAACAAAACAACAGAAAAACGACCGAATCCTTTTAAATGTACAAGTATAGAGGACCGAACACTTTTAATAAGGGATCCAAGCGTCTATTCTGAGGGTCAAGGGGCAGCTGTAAGGGAGCAGGTCAGGTCGTTCACGGATCATTTCAGGTCACTTAAGGTCACTGGTCGAACAATGGAGGTGACAGGATGGCCGTGTGTGTGTCTGTGGGTGGGCGCTTGTTGTTGTTGTTGTTGTTGTTGTTGTTGTTGTTGTTGTTGTTGTTATTTTGTCGTTGTCCTTGTTCTTGTTATTGTTCTTCTTTCTCTTCCTCTTCCTCTTCTTTTTCTCCTCCTTCTTCTAGTAGTAGTAGTAGTAGTAGTAGTAGTGGTGGTAGTAGTAGTAGTAGTAGTAGTAATAGTAGTGAAATACAAAACAGGATATTTCCAGATTACTTTCCCTCACTTTAAAGTCACTATTTAAGGACGCCCCTTTCCCTCCTCCCTCCCTTCCTCCCTCCACCCCTACCCCCTCCCCTGTTCCTTTAACACCTAAATGAGGTCAGGGGGTCAGTGAGGTCAAAGGTATCACGGTTTATTGATGAGTTAATTAACCTGAATAGAGGACAGGTGTTGAATAGAGGACTAGAGAGAGAGAGAGAGAGAGAGAGAGAGAGAGAGAGAGAGAGAGAGAGAGAGAGAGAGAGAGAGAGAGAGAGAGAGAGAGAGAGAGAGAGAAAATGCTAAAATAAACAACACAGAAAAGACAAGAATATTGCAGTCTTTATATATTCAATTTCTCTTTAGTAAAAAAAAAAAGAAAAGAAAAGAAAAGAAAAAAAAGTAACTGGAAAAAACATACCGGAGCTTCATTGTGATCTCAGAGGCGGCTGAATGAACCTTTGAAACACTTGAACGGAACAATGAACCAGGAACAATGAGGCTTCAGTCACCTATCTTCATTGACAAGGGATTGGCGGGGAGGGGGAGACGGGGGGCTGAGGAGGGTGAAGGAGGGAGAGGATCAGGGTGAAGGAATGAGAAGCGGTGGTGAAAGGGTGGTGATGCACTTAATGAACTGGTGGTGATGGTGGTGGTGGTGGTGGTGAGGCAGTGAGCTTGTGATTTGAAGCAGTGAATGAATTGTTTCGTAAATCTTTTGTTATTGTTTTTGTTTCTTTATTTTTATTTTACTTTTTTTTCTTCTTCTTTCGTAGCATCCTTCAGTATTCTATGATCATTGTCTGACGTGTTTAGGGACTGGCGGCTCTGTGTTCCTTTTTTTATATTTTCTCTACGTTTTTCTTTGCTAATGGCCTGTGCCCCCCTACATAAACAGTAAAAAAAAAAATTCAATCTCCCATCCCTTTTCACTGGTAAACTCTGTAACTCCCTGCCTGCTTCTGTATCTTTTTTTTTTTTTTTTTAGTTTTCTACATTTTTTTTTTTTTTTGTATATAATTTCACCACGATTCTCAAGCTTTCATCCCTTTCACTGGTAAACTCTGTAACTCCCTGCCTGCTTCTGTATTTCCCTCTCCCTGTGACTTTAATTCTTTCAAGGCACTTCTCCAATTTCTGATACATTTTTTTAGCCTTTTGCCTTCAGGGATTAACACCTCATTGGGCTTCTATACCAGTGTCCCTCTTACATAAAAAAAAATAGTAGTTGTAGTAGTAGTAGTAGAAGCAGTAGTAGTAGTAGTAGTTTTCGTTATTGTTGTTGTAATAGTAGTAAAAATAGTGATAGCAACAATGGCAATACTAATAATATAAACACGCTCTAATCTATCTATACTTGCCACGTGGCCTGCCGCTCACCTGCCCCTCACACCAGTTAGCCACACCTGCCGTCACCCGCCACGCTAATTAAACACCACACAGGTAAATACGTCGAATCCTTCTACCTGTGGGTAATTAAGAGTCTGACCCGCCATTTGACCTTATCCCAAACACCTTGACCCAGCCTCTCCTGACCCGCTTACACACACACACACACACACACACACACACACACACACACACACACACAAGGGAAGCTGCAGGAACCCACCAGGCCTACACGTGGCAGTCCCTTTAGAGAGAGAGAGAGAGAGAGAGAGAGAGAGAGAGAGAGAGAGAGAGAGAGAGAGAGAGAGAGAGAGAGAGAGAGAGAGAGAGAGAGAGACCTACCTATTTCCACCTATCATTCCCCACCCTTAAATTTTTCTAATGAAATGTTAAGAGAAACAGGAAAATGTTAGGAAAGTAGGAAAAACATAAACAGGAGCAGAAAAATGTTCAAACGAAGCAGAAAAAAATGTTATAGGAAAAAAAAAGTTAAAGCGAACAAAAAAAAATGTAAGACAAGCAGAAAAAAAATAAATAAAACGAAGCAGGAAAATGTTAGAAAAGCAAAAAAAAATCATAAATAGAAGCAGGAAAATATAAAAATTATCCACCCCCCAAAAAAAAAATAAATAAACAACGAAGCAGAAAGAAAAATAAAAATAAAACGAAGCAAAAAAAAAAAAATCAAATCAAATCAAAGGCGTAACAGTGAAATAAATCAGTCAGTTTCTACAGTCACTTGAATATAAGGGCAGCGAGTCTCGGATCGTCTGCCTGTATGTTGAGTGGACCGGGGGAAGGCGATGTGTGAGGAATACGAAATAAAATGGTCGGGAAGAGACGCTGGAATAGTGATGAGATGAAACGTTTAGCTTTGGGACCGTTTCGAGGTGATCTGGTGGTGAATCGTGTGTGTGTATGTGTGTGTGTGTGTGTGTGTGTGTGTGTGATAGGCTGTTAAGAATTGGGTGGGTTGTGGTTGTGGGGTAATGATGGATTGTATTTAAAACATTAGGAGGGGTATGTGTCTGGGGTGATAGGGAGAAGTACTGGGTGGTGTGTGTGTGGGGGGGGATAGGGGAGGATTGGATTGTGTTATGTTAAAGATTAGGAAATAGGAAGGTATTGGTGCTCAGATGGAGTGGTTGATGAATGGAAAAGCTTTACTTAGGTCAGGGTCTCAAAGGGGTAGATGGATGGGATTGACAGTGATCAGTTTGTTAGTGCCGAGTCAATAGGGAGTTTTTAAAAAGGTCAGACTTGTTTATGGGTGAGAATGATGGGCGGGGTGGATATAGGCTGGTGTGTTTCATGCAAGGGCTGTCACGTGTAGGGCTCGAGGGTTCCTGCAGGTGTTCTTACTTTGTTGTTGTTGTTGTTGTTGTTGTTGTTGTTGTTTCTTGGGGTTTATCTTAAATTTGGTGTGTTTTACTTTTTTTCGTTTTTTTTTTTTTTCGTATGTAATTTTTTTCAGATGTGTGATATGGAGGACTGATTGTTTATTCTATGTTTGCTTATTGATCTATTTCGTTTTCTTTTATTTAATTAACATTCTTATTTTTTTAAGGTCGCGGTTATGAAGTCTGTGGTCTCTCTCTCTCTCTCTCTCTCTCTCTCTCTCTCTCTCTCTCTCTCTCTCTCTCTCTCTCTCTCTCTCTCTCTCTCTCTCTCTCTCTCTCATCCCCTCCCTTCCATACAAACACAACCAAAACAAAAACACTTCACCACTAGAGAGAGAGAGAGAGAGAGAGAGAGAGAGAGAGAGAGAGAGAGAGAGAGAGAGCACATACCCCATTAGAAGCCTTCCCCTCTTAAATCCCCATTAACAAGCCCCTCTCATAAGGGTTGTTACTAGAATCCTCATTGGTCCCCCTCGCATGCCGCCGCCTCGTCTGCCCCGGTGCTTCACATAAACTAGGAGAACATCGCCGTGCGCATCTCTTGTCTCGCCGCCGTGTCCCCGTCAGATTAAGATCAAGAGGGAGGGAGAGAGGGTGAGGGATGGAGGGGTGTGTGAGAAGGAAGGAAGGAGGGATGGAGAGGATAGGTGGTTGGGAAGGAAGGAAGGAAGGAGGGACAGAAGGGGATTAAAGAAGGATGACTAGGAAAGAGGAAAGGAGGGAAGGAAAGATGGCGAGGGGTGAGAAGAAAGCAAGAGGATGGATGGAGAGAGGAGAGGGAAGATAAGAAAGATAGAAGAGAAGGAAGGATGGAGAAATGAGAGGGATAGGAAAGAATGAAAGGAGAGGGATGGAGGGAGGCGTTAGAGGGAGGAAAGGGAGGAAAGAAAAAGAGATGAAAAGGAAGGAAGGAGAGTGGCAAGGAGGGAAAGAGGGAGGGAAATAAGGATGCAGGGTGAGTGTCAATGAAGGAAGAGAAAGAGAGAAGGACTGAATGAGGGAAGGAAAGGAGAGAAGGAAGGGAGAGATAGATGTCAATGAAGGAGGAGAGAAGCGGGAATGGAAGGAGAAAGGGAAGTAGGAAGAATATACAAAGAAAGAAGGAGGAAGGAGGAAAATGAATAGAAAAGGAAGGACAAAAGTAGGAAGACTAAAAGATAAAAGAAAATTAAATAAACAATGATAAAGGTAAAGGAAGATAAGAAGAGTAGGAAATAAACAGATGAAAAGGAAAGAACTAGGAAAGAAAAGGTAAGAAGAGAGGAAGCCAATAAGGAAGGAAGGGATGGAGAGGATAGAAGAGAAAGAGAGAAAAAGGAGAAATCAAAGATGAGGAAAAGGAAAGAAGGAAGGACGATGTAGGAGAAAAGGAAGAAGAAGAAGCAGGAAGAGGAAATGATAATTATGGAAGGGGAGAAGAGGGGGAAGCTAAGAAAAAGATTAAAAAAAATGGAAGGTGGCGAAGATAGAAGAGAGAGAGAGAGAAAGAGAGAGAGAGTAAAGGAGGAAAAGGACAAGAAGGAGGAGGAGGAGGAGGAGGAGGAGGAGGAAGAAGCACATGGTAAGGATACAAATACGATCCTTTGCCTCCTACATACGTGATGGTGTGTGTGTGTGTGTGTGTGTGTGTGTGTGTGTGTGTGTGTGTGTGTGTGTGTGTGTGTGTGTGTGTGTGCCTTTTGTGTCCATCTGGTTGTCCGCTCAGATGTCTTCTTTTACGTCTCTGTCTGTCTGTCTGTCTATGTGTCCCGTCTGTCTCTGTTTGTTTGTTTGTTTGTTTGTCTATTTGTTTACCAAAGTTTAAGTTAAGATTAAGTATCAGAAACAAACATTATGCTATTTTTTTATTTATATATTAAGTTGTAAATAAGTAAAAATGTGAAGAGAAAGAAAGGAGGTAAAGAAAGAGGAAGAGCACGAGAGCCAAAAGAAGGAGTAGAAGAAAGAGGAAGAGGAAGAAGAGGAGGAGGAAAAGAAGAGGTGTAGCAGGGAATATTTAAAAGTTAGTCAATACGAAAATAAAAGAAAAACTGAAACTATTTATTTTCGTTTAATCTAACTTCTAAATTTGTCCATACCAACACCTCCTCCTCCTCCTCCTCCTCCTCCTCCTCCTCCTCCTCCTCCTCCACGTCTTCATTTAAGTTGCTGTTTATCTCTAACTTCCTTCTTATTCTTATTCTTTTCCTCCTATTCCTCCTGCTCCTCCTCCTCCTCCTGCTGCGCCTGCTTCTGCCGCCGCTGCTGGTGCCGAGTCCTGCGGGGCGCCATAATGAAGTGATCGCAGGGTTTGAGAGGCACAGATCTTGCGGCCCCAAGCTCACCGCGGACCACACCGTACCTAATTCTTAATAACGGGTGGGAACTCTCTCTCTCTCTCTCTCTCTCTCTCTCTCTCTCTCTCTCTCTCTCTCTCTCTCTCTCTCTCTCTCTCTCTCTCTCTCTCTCTGGAAGGTTAGGTGAAACTATTTCCTTTTCGATAAACTTGCCAAATATAGTTATGTGTGTGTGTGTGTGTGTGTGTGTGTGTGTGTGTGTGTGTGTGTGTGTGTGTGTGACTCCCACGCGTATCTGTTTCACATATACCTTGAAATGGATCTCTCTCTCTCTCTCTCTCTCTCTCTCTCTCTCTCTCTCTCTCTCTCTCTCTCTCTCTCTCTCTCTCTCTCTCTCTCTCTCTCTCTCATCCTTTCTTCCTTCCTTCCTTCCTTCCTCCCTCCCTCCCTCCCTCCCTCCCTCCCTCCCTCCCTCCCACCTCTTCTTTTCTTCCTTTCCTTTCTTCTACATTATGCCCACCCACCGATACACACACACACACACACACACACACACACACACACACACACACACACACACACACACACACACAGAGAGAGAGAGAGAGAGAGAGAGAGAGAGAGAGAGAGAGAGAGAGAGAGAGAGAGAGAGAGAGAGAGAGAGAGAGAGAGAGAGAGAGAGAGAGAGAGAGAGAGACTTGTACCCTTATGTATTTGTGTGTGTGTGTGTGTGTGTGTGTGTGTGTGTGTGTGTGTGTGTGTGTGTGTGTGTGTGTGTGTGTGTGTGTGTTCGTGTAAATAACAACGAATCCGGATTAGCGAAGGATAATCTCGTCCCAGGAACTTTTGAAAACCACGTGACCTCGCGAGGAAAGAGGGAGAGGGATTAGCAGGAGAGGCTGTGAGAGGCGAGGCGCGGGAGAGAGAAGTGAGTGGGAGAGGATAATTAGGTGAGGATAAAGAGAGGGAGAGATTGTGACGGAGAGAATGAAGAGGGAGGATAAGAGAGAGTGTGAAAGTAATGGAGAGAGAGAGAGAGAGAGAGAGAGAGAGAGAGAGAGAGAGAGAGAGAGAGAGAGAGAGAGAGAGAGAGAGAGAGAATAAAGAATAATAAGAGAAATAAGTTTAGAAAAAGAAATTACTTAATAATTGAGAAAAATGTTATTTATAGTGAATTTTTCTTGTATGGAATTTGCTCTCTCTCTCTCTCTCTCTCTCTCTCTCTCTCTCTCTCTCTCTCTCTCTCTCTCTCTCTCTCTCTCTCTCTCTCTCTCTCTCTCTCTCTCTCTCTCTCCCCCCTGTCCCTCACCTCAGAACTAAACACACACGGGGGGCGAGGTGAGGCAGGTGAGGCAAGAGAGGGAAGGGGGTGGTGGGGGGTGTTGGATCGTCTAATGGGCGCTCTTAATTCAAAGATATTGAGCCATTAACATCATGGAGTTATAGTGTAGCTTTTCTCCCCGCCTGTGTCGCCGTGTCCTTGCCTTTCCGTGTGTTAATTCTTTACGTTAGCGGCGCCGTGTGATACCTCCCTCTTCGCTCCTTCCCTTCGCCTCAGCTTAGGGCGGAAAAGCAGCCTTCCTTATCCTCCTCCAGCCCCCAAAGACCACCTGAGGGGAGGAAGCCGCCACCTGGAGAGGGCCACCAGGTGTTACCCATGAGGGGAGGGGACTGGAGGGAGGCAGGAGGAAGGTGGATGTAGTATAAGGAGTCTTTCTATATTCTGTACGCGTTCGCCAATAACCTTTAATAACTTGTAACTTATTGCTTTCTGGGAGTAATTTAAAGCACTTGGCGGGTCGGGGGACTGTGAGGGACGGCCGGGGGGAGTGCGCGCGGCGGGGGACTCCCTTCATCAGTGACCCGAGGACCTGGGGATCACGCGGGACCTCCTGTGCTGGGGTGGTGACGGTGATACACCCTGATAATCGAGGAAGGCTGGGGGAGGGTAAGGGGAGGGTGGATGTGAGTGCGGGGGGAGGGACGTCGCCTGATGCTCCTTCATTTATCGTGGTGTTTCTTTGCCTCACTCTCTTGTCTTCATTGTCTTGAGTGTGTGTTAGTTTGCTCGCTGTCTTTCTCTCTGTCTCTCTATCCTTGTGTCTGTCTTTTTATTCCTGCCTCTCTGTCTCCTGTTTCTATTTCTGTCTTCATTTTTCGTCTGTCTCCATTTCCTGTCCCTGTCTTCTGTCCATGCCATTTCTTTTCTTTCCATTTCTCTCTGTCTGTCAATTCCTGTCTTCTATCACTGTCCTCCCTCCATCTCTGCCTCTTTGTCTTCTATATCTCCCTGTCTTCTTTTTTCTGTCCCTGTCCAGCTGCTTTCTATTCTTGTTCTCCTGTCGTGTGTCTGTTATCCTGTCTTTATTCCCTCTTGTGCCTTCTACTGTCCCCTGTCATCTAATTATCCCGCCCTGTCCTCTAACCCCATCTCTGTCCTAACCCTTTATCCCTGCCGTCCTTACCTTCCCTACGCCTTCTACACCCCTGTATTACCTACCCTATTACAAACTCCTCCCCTGCCAATTTTAACTCCCTTCCCTGCTTTCGAACTCACCCCCCACACGCTTAATAAATTATCCCTTGCCAACTTTATCTTGCTTCTCCACTCGCTATCCTCCCCTGCTTCGTGACCCCTTCTCTGTCTCTCTCTACCCTGCCTCCCTGCACCTCCGAGCCAGGCAGGGAGGCAGGGATGGTCAAGAGAAAGGGTTAAGTGTTTTTTTCTTCTTTTTTTTCTTTTCTTGAGTCTGAATGTGTTTGTGTTGCTTTATTTTTTTATATTTTTTTTTATTTTCAAGGTGTTCAGTGTTTTGTTTATGTAGAAGTTAGAATTCATCATGTTTTTGGTAGGTATTGTAAAGCTTTAGTCAATATAACCACCACCACCACCACTACCAAAGTAAATAAAAAAAAGGAAAAGCAAGAAAAAAAGCTGTTTGGTCTTAAGTGATTTCACCCTCGCGTTCTGTGGCAAGGGTGTCTTCACTCCCCCTTCATTTAGCGCTGAAAGACGCGGCGGGGAGAGGCGGGGAGGGAGAGAGTGAGAGGGAGGGTGCGTGGCATTGAGGGGAGCTTAGACCGGGCAGCGGGTGGATGGTGGGTGACTGCTGGGTGGGGAGGGAGTGGAGCTGAGTGGAGGGAGAGATGAGTGAGTGGATGGGGGTGGAGGAAGGAGGGAGAGTGGAGTTTGTGGATGGGATTGGAGAGAGAGAGAGAGAAAAAAAAAGGAGAGAGAGAGAGAGGGTGGAGGTGGAAGGAGAGATGGAAGAGATGGAGGAAAAAGAAGACTTGAGTGGATGGTATAGGTGGAGAAAGGGAGAGGGAAGGAGGAAATGAAGGGAAAAGAGTGAAAGAGGAAGTGAAGAGAGTCAGAGTGGAGTGGAGACTTGAGTGGATGGTATTAGTGAGTTGATGCTGGTGGTACTGGTGGAGAGAGGGAGAGGGAAGGGAGGGGGAGAGAGGGGGGAGGGGGACCTGCTTAGTAACCACGTGAGGGCCGCCAGATCATGCGCGGAATGCAGGAAATTATACTGAAGAAACCACGACCAATACTGAGCTGTGTGTTTCCCTTGAGAGAGAGAGAGAGAGAGAGAGAGAGAGAGAGAGAGAGAGAGAGAGAGAGAGAGAGAGAGAGAGAGAGAGAGAGAGAGAGAGAGAGAGAGAGAGAGAGAGAGAGAGAGGCTTAAAATTTGTCTTAATACTTCAAGGAGAAAAGAAGACGTAACTAGGGAGAGAGACAGACATGCATACAGACAGACAAGACAACCAGACAAGAGGAGACAAGCAGATAAACAGACAAGCAGACAAACAGACATACAGACAAACCTTTCTTCCTCCCACAACAAAAGAAAAAAGAAAACAAATAATCACCAACACAAATACATAAATAAATAAATAAATAGACAAATAAATAAATAAAGCAAAGATTCGAAGCTCCAGTCAATCCCTACGAAGCCAAACCAACACTCGCTCGCTTCTAATAACATCAATAGCCAACGTAGATTCAGTGATGTTCCTTTGTTTTACGAGCGTTGTATTTCCACGTGAACTTCTTACCTGGGTTTGATGAAGAGGCCTGGGCAGGTGACAGAAGAGGGGTAGGGGTGGGAAAGGGGAGGGAAGAGAGGAAGAGAAGGAATTGAATAGGAAGGAAGGAAGGCCAAGGTAGAGAGCAAGGGAGGAAGGTAAGGAAGGAAAAATTGAATAGGAAGGGAAGGAAAGGGAAGGGAGGAAGAGAAGAAAATGAAAGAGGAAGGAAGTAAAGGAGGGAAAAGATGGGAAGAGATGCAAGATAATAAGAGGATGGGAAGTAGGAAAGGAAAGGAGAGAGGAAATAAGGGGAAAAATGGAAGATGGAGAAGGAGAGAAGGAAAAGAAAGGAAGAAAAAGATTGATAATAGGGAAAAGGGAGAAAAGGTAAGGAAGAAGAGAAAAGAGAAATGGAAGGAGGAAGCAGAAAAAAAAAGTATGAAGGAGAGGAAGTCGAGGTGAGGGGAAGGGAAGAGGTGGCGATGAAGTTGACTCTCACTTTATTAACTTATCAAATACTTAAGTGACGTAAATTATAAGTTGTAAGTTACAGGCGATGTCTCCAGTAAGTTGCGAATAGGTTGTTGATAAGGCCTGGAGCTAAATTAACCTCCATATTGGATTCTCTTGTCTGTTTATTCATTTATTGATTTTACTCGTTTACTTTGTTATATATTTTTATTTTATTTTGTTATTCATTTATTTTTAGTTGAGGAAGAGAGGAGAGAGGCAAACTAGCAAACTTCCCACTTATTATTTTTTTCTTCTCGTTTCATTGCCCAGTTTCTATACACACACACACACACACACACACACACACACACACACACACACACACACACACACACACACACACACACACACACACACACACACACACATAAACTTATAGCTAACGTAAATTAAGTTGTAATTCACCTTATATAAAAAAAAGAAATATATATATGAATACACACGCTGTGAAACAAGTTGAGTCTGCCCTTAAGTAACTTAAATGTACGTCTGAAGTAGAGAGAAGTGTGCGGAAGTAAGTTGTAAGGGGGTTGTAGATAAGAGGGGGTAGCCGGTGGAGCCTTCCCTGATATTCACACAAGTCAGTCCGGGTGGTTTGTAATGAGAGAATAAAGTGGAGCCGCCCCCGCCAGCAAAACCCGCCCACCGCCCACCGCGCCACGATCCCCCGCCCGCCCGCCACCCCGCTGCCTGCCGCCCGCCGCCCGCCGCCCTCAGCCTCGCACAGGTCTTGAGTTACGAGATTCTCTTAGTTTGTTTACCTGACGTGATGTGGGGACAGGTGAGAGAGAGAGAGAGAGAGAGAGAGAGAGAGAGAGAGAGAGAGAGAGAGAGAGAGAGAGAGAGAGAGAGAGAGAGAGAGAGAGTTTAGGGTTTGACGTGTGTGTGTGTGTGTGTGTGTGTGTGTGTGTTCGCAGTAGCGTGTACCAATGTGTATAGATTGAGCTGTTCCCGTGTGTGTGTGTGTGTGTGTGTGTGTGTGTGTGTGTGTGTGTGTGTGTGTGTGTGTGTGTGTGGTCTGTCTGTCTGCGTGTGTGTCTGCCTTTTTGCCTGTCTTTCTCTCCTACCACGTCTGTCTGTACTCTCTCTCTCTCTCTCTCTCTCTCTCTCTCTCTCTCTCTCTCTCTCTCTCTCTCTCTCTCTCTCTCTCTCTCTCTCTCTCTCTCTCTCTCTCTCTCTCTCTCTCTCTCTCTCGCAGCAGTAGTAAGCCAGACACTCGCCTAATCAAGCCTTCCTTTGTGCCTCTTGCCTCACCTTAAGCCTTTTTTCACCCTCGCTTTGTTCATCTCGTGCTCAACAAAAAAGAAAGAAAAGGAGAGAAAAAAAGAGAGAAAAGGAGAAAAGAACTTGATATTTTCCCCGTACCTTTGAATCTTTACGTGTGTGTGTGTGTGTGTGTGTGTGTGTGTGTGTTGCTTAGGAAACTTGAGAATTTGTACAGCTGGAAGTAATGATATGTTGTGTGTAGGTCAGGTGCAAGAGAAGAAGGAGGAGGAGGAGGAGGAGGAGGAGGAGGAGGAGGAGGAGGAGGAGGAAGATTCGAGGACAAGGGATAGGAGGAGAATGAAGAAGAAAAGAAGAAAAAAAAAAAGATGAAAAGAAAATGTAGAATCGAACTTTAAGCCAAATAAGATCAAGAAAAGAAAAAAATAGAAGGAAGAAGGAAAATATGAAAAAAAACAAGGAAAGTAAGGCAAAGAAAAGAGACTGAAATGAAGATGTGAAATGTTAGACCAGTTAAAGTTATGAAGCTTAGAAAAAAAACCGAATAACGAAGATAACAGTAGTAATAATAATAATAATAATATAAGAAGAAGAAGAAGGAGGAGGAGGAGGAGGAGGAGAAAAAGAAGAAACAGGAGACGGGACAAAAAAAATACATCAAATATAAACCACATGAGAGAGAGAGAGAGAGAGAGAGAGAGAGAGAGAGAGAGAGAGAGAGAGAGAGAGAGAGAGAGAGAGAGAGAGAGAGAGAGAGAGAGAGAGAGAGAGAGAGAGAGAGGCCCAAATAGCCAGACAGACAGACAAACAGACAGCCATAAACACTCCCCCTACCCCCTTGATGTGGTAATAGGGCGACACACGAAGCCTCACAAAGCTTTTTCAAATGAAGCTTGTCAATTCAGCTTTTATAACGTCAGAGCTTCATTTCCCGCATTTCCTCCCCGTCACCTGATTACCTGAAGGGCCGGCCATGGTTAATTAGGGCCAGTAAAGGTGTGAGGAAGGTGTGTGTGTGTGTGTGTGTGTGTGTGTGTGTGTGTGTGTGTGTGTGTGTGTGTGTGTGTCATTGTATTTTATTTTTATTTTGGGGTTTAAATTTGTACGTTTCAATTTATTTCTTTGGTGTTTATTTTGTTTGTTTGTTTGTTTGTTTGTTTGTTTGTTTGTTAGTTTTGTTTGTTTTCAGTGTTATTATTTTTCTTTCTCGTGTTTATGCGATGTTTTTTACTTTAATAAGGAGAAGAGGAATAGGAAGAATAAAGGATAAAAAGAACAAGAACAAGAATCAGAAGAAAAGAACAAGAATAATTAGAAGCAGAAGGAGAGGAAGAAGAAAAAAACAAGAACTAGAATAAGAACAACAACAACAACAACAACAACAACAAAATAGGAAAGAATAAGACGAAGACGAAGAACAAAACAAGGATAAGAAGGGGAAAAAAAGAAGAAAAATAAAAGGAAGCGGAGGATGAAAAGGGAAACAAAAACAAGCAGGAGAAAAATAAAAATAATAACAAGAGAAAGCAGAAGAAGAAAAAGAAGAAGAAGAAAAAGGCGTAGAAGTGAAGGAGGCAAAACAACATCAACAACAACAACAACCACAAAAACTAAAAGAAGAAAGAGAAAGAAAAGAAAAAGGAAAAACAAAAACAAGAAGAAAGAGAAAGAGAGAAAAGAAAGAAAAGGATAAAACAAAAAAAAAAGAAAGAAAAATAAGAACAAGAATAATAACGAAGAAAAATAAAGAAGGAACAGGAAGAAAAGAAAAAAAACAACACATGTACTTAGACTAAAATATAAACAAAAAAGAGAATTGTGGGAGATTTCAACGCATCAACCTCGGTGCTAAGTAGTGATCCGAGCCAGACAAACCGCCACCCCCTCCCCCCACCGCTGCTTCCCTCATCCCCCTCCCCCTCCCCTGCAGAGGCCTGGCGAGGCGCTTCCACGTGATCTGCGTCACAACGTCACCTTGCATGGGTAATTACGCATAGCTGTGTGTGTGTGTGTGTGTGTGTGTGTGTGTGTGTGTGTGTGTGTGTGTGTGTGTGTGTGTGTGTGTGTGTTTCTTTGAGATTCTGCATTCTTCTTGATTTTCTTTTCCATATTATTTTTCTTCTTCTTCTTCTTCTTTTCTTTTCTTTTCTTTTCTTTTCTTTTCTTTTCTTTTCTTTTCTTTTCTTTTTTCTTTTTTTTTTCTTCTTTACAATTTATACAATTTTACTTCACTGCTGGCTGCTGCTGCTACTACTACTACTACTACTACTACTACTACTACTACTACTACTACTACTACTACTACTACTACTACTACTATTTAATGGCTCCGTGCTAGGAAAAGAGAAAGGAATGAAGAAAGACAAAGGGTTTTCTTTCATGTGTATTTTTCCTTTCCACACATTTAATAGTTATTTTGAACAAGATTTTCTGTTCATTTCCATTTTACATTTAATTATTTCATTCTTTTCTTGGTTTTCATTCTAATCTAATCTAATCAGTTCCTCTCTCTCTCTCTCTCTCTCTCTCTCTCTCTCTCTCTCTCTCTCTCTCTCTCTCTCTCTCTCTCTCTCTCTCTCTCTCTCTCTCTCTCTCTCTCTCTCTCTCTCTCTCTCTCTCTCTCTCACACACACACACACACACACCTGTACACTCTGGATTAATTAAGTCTCTTGGAATTAATTAGACCGAACACAGGTAAGCCTTCGTAGGTGGAGATTACAGGTACAGACTACAGGTAAATTACAGGCTACAAGGGGCGGTTACAGATACAGATTACAGGTGTTGTAGGTCGAGATTACAGGTATAAACTAAAGGTACAGGTTACAGGTTATGGGTTACAGGTCTGGGGCGACGAAACAGGTTTAGTGTAAGTTCAGAATTATGAAGCGATACATACCCGTTAGAGAGAGAGAGAGAGAGAGAGAGAGAGAGAGAGAGAGAGAGAGAGAGAGAGAGAGAGAGAGAGAGAGAGAGAGAGGGAGCAATAGACAGGAATGGATAGATAGTAAGTTATATATACGGTGGAAAAAACATCCATACAGTAGTAGTAGTAGTAGTAGTAGTAGTAGTAGTTGTTGTTGTTGTTATTATATCTTTTTGTGGTAATAGTAATAGTGTAGTGTAGAGTGGAGAGAGAGAGAGAGAGAGGCCTTCACCTGCTTGTTTTACCTTTATGTTTTATTGTTTTGTTTATTGTTGTTGTTGTTTACTCCTGTCGGCTTCCTACTGCGCCTCCTCCTCCTCCTCCTCCTCCTCTTCCTCCTCTTCCTCCTCTTCCTCCCATTTAAGGCGCTGAAGTGGTTGTATTTTGTTTTCTTATTTTGATTTCGCTTATCTATCTTTTTATCGATCTATTTACCTATGCACTTATTTATTTATGCATGCGAGAGAGAGAGAGAGAGAGAGAGAGAGAGAGAGAGAGAGAGAGAGAGAGAGAGAGAGAGAGAGAGAGAGAGAGAGAGAGAGAGAGAGAGAGAGCACTAACCCAGCATTCACCCAACACACTCTTAACCTCCTTTACAACCCTCTCCCTCTCTCCCTCTCTCACATCCCATTCCCACCGCTGCTATGGCCTCCTTTACACCGCCCCCCCCACAGCCCCGCCCCTCCATTAGGCGTCCCCCGGGGCAGATGTCAACACAGTGCTATCGCTAAGGACATCATGGTCGGGGCGCGGTGCATTAAGGACACCACGCCCCTCGGTACAGGAAAGCTTGGGTGCCTCTGTGCGTGACTGAGGAAGTGCTGAAAGGGTGATGCGCTCTCTCTCTCTCTCTCTCTCTCTCTCTCTCTCTCTCTCTCTCTCTCTCTCTCTCTCTCTCTCTCTCTCTCTCTCTCTCTCTCTCTCTCTCTCTCTCTCTCTCTCTCTCTCTCGTAATTTTAAGTATTTTTTTTTTAGAAGAG
>NC_087186.1:15299407-15311907 GCF_035594125.1 Scylla paramamosain | reverse complement strand
GTTACCGAAAACCACAACTAATGGAACGCCTTTCTTTAATAAAAACCTCAATTATTTCAGGGCAGGTGTGTGAGGCAGGTGCGAATCTTAACACGCGACAGAGAAAAATGGTGAGTACTAAACATTTTATTTCTCACATTAATTAATTATTGTTTGTGAGTGGATGTTTATTTTGTGTTCATGGCTTTGGAGTTTCAGGACTGTCATGGTATAAGCTTTAAGAACATAATAACGTAAGAAAATAAGGGAATCTGCAAGAAACCAAGAGTTAGACACGTGGTAGTGTGTTTGTGAAGCTTGTGCACCTATTTTCCCCAATCATCACCTCCCATAAATTTGTCTAATCTTCTTTTAAGGCTCCCTAATGACTCAGCACTAACGACCTGATTGCTGAGTCCGTTCCATTCATCTACCACTCTGTCTGATAACTAATTCTCTTTATTTGCTTGATGATTATTATTTTTTTATACTGCAGAGGTGATTCAGTACTTTCCTTATTAGAATTTTACCTCTATTTTATCAGTGGTTTAAAGCTTTTTCTTAATTCTTGTGTTTATGTATTTTTTTTTTTGGTCAGGCTTAAATTTATGAAACTACCTGAAAGCGCATCTCTCTCTCTCTCTCTCTCTCTCTCTCTCTCTCTCTCTCTCTCTCTCTCTCTCTCTCTCTCTCTCTCTCTCTCTCTCTCTCTCTCTCTTTTATCTTTACTTATTGACACTTTTCATTTATGGCAGTATTTTACATGTCTTTTTTTTTATAGCGCATCTCGTGACCTTTTTGTTCTGTATGTCTTCTTGATGAGAATTTACCTTTTTAGTTAATATCTTCCGTGTGTAAACAGCGCATCTGCCACTTTTTTTTTTTTGTTTCTGCACTTTTTTTATTTTGTTATTTATTTATTTATTTTTTATTTATTTTCCTTACGAGACTTTTCCTTCGCAGTGATGTGTTACGTGCGTCAACTGCGCATCTTTTGCCTCTTTTATTTTTACGTCATTTTTTTTATCATCACAATTTATCTTTAATCATAAATTTAAAAGTGCATGTCTTCCCTTCCTTATTTGCTTATTTATGTATCTATTGTCTTATTTATTTATTTTTTTCATCTGTTTTATTTTGATCACAGTCTACCGCTGCACTTATATTTGGTGTTAAAAGCGCCACTATCACATCTCTTGTTCTCAGGTCCTTCCATCAGAATCTGCTTTAATACACAAATATATGCGGGCGTTTCCTCCAGTATTTTCTTGCCTTTTATTTGAAATCAGAATCCAAATTTATTCTCGGATCCCTGATGTTAAAAGCGCATCCCTCACATCTTTTGTCTTATCAGAATCAACTTTTATTCGTAATGTTTGGAAGCGCGTCTCTTATTTCCTTTACTTCCACGTCTCTTTCAAAGTTGGAATGTGTTTAACTTGTTTTTTTTTAAAGGAGGAGTTTCATACGCCGCTAAACGTGAATTAGATTTTCTTTGCATTTTTTTTTCTTTCTCTCTCTCTCTCTCTCTCTCTCTCTCTCTCTCTCTCTCTCTCTCTCTCTCTCTCTCTCTCTCTCTCTCTCTCTCTCTCTCTCTCTCTCTCTCTCTCTCTCTCTCTCTCTATCTATCTATCTATCTATCTATCTATCTCTTTATTTATTTATTTTATTTTATTCATTTATTTTTTTTGAGAGAGAGAGAGAGAGAGAGAGAGAGAGAGAGAGAGAGAGAGAGAGAGAGAGAGAGAGAGAGAGAGAGAGAGAGAGACTTAACGCGTAATTTTGCTCTGAATTTGTCTGTCGTCGAGTGTTCCTGTCTCGTGCATCGATAACTGAATAAATAATCGAATCTACCTCTACCTGTTAACCCTTTCACTAGAAGAAAGAAAGAAAGGTAAAATAGAATAGAATTTGCAACGTGTAGCCAGTTCAGTGTTTGGAGGTGTCTTTGGGACAAGGAAGAAAAGTCTGAGTGAGGATAGTGATCAAGGAAAAATGTGCTAAATAGTATTGAAAGTCAAGGCACTTTTCACGTCGCGCCCACAGGAATCACCGTTTTCTTTGCGTTTTCCCTTCATTTCTCACCAACGCGGCAAATTTTCTCACCCTCACCCTTTGACTCTCACATTTCCCATCCATTCCCCATCGCCACGCTTTCCTTCCCCGCTATTCTCGCACCTCATAAAGTGTTCCCAGATCCCTCCAATCCTTCCCATTTCTTCCTCCTCTTTATATCCTTGAAGGGAGGAAACCATTAACCTTTCCCTCCCTTGCCTCCTCCTTCTCTCCCTTCACCTTTGTCCCATTCACCCTCCTCCTCCTCTCCCTCCTTCCTCTCACTCTTAAAAGTCCCTCATCCTTCGCAGTCACTTTGTAGGATACCTTGAATTGAGTCCTTCAGGTGTACAGGTGTTTTATCACGTACCTGACAATCATTTAGGCCTGACCCGCCCCTCCGTCCCTCCCCAATTATCTCCTCCCCAACTCCTCCTCCTCCTCTTTCTGTTCCTCCTCCTCCTCGTGTGATTTTTTCCTCTTACGTTTCTTTGTTATGTTCGTGGTCATTTCAATTGTCTTTTTTTTTCTTTTCTTTCTCTTTTTGTGTTTTGTAGTTTATCCTTTTTGTTTTGTTTTCTTTTTTTTCTCTTGTTTTCTTGTTATATTTGTTTGTTTTGGTTTGTTTTCTCTTCTCTTTCTCTTCTTTGCATCCTTTTCTTTCCTTCGTTTCTCTTTCCATCCTTTCCTTAATCGACGTGTGTACCTGTGTGTAGTACCTGTGTGGCGTACCTGTGTGTGGCGTACCTGCACGTACCTGTCCTTGATTGCTTTGTTCCTCACTCCTGATATTTGCCTTTTCTCCTGACGCAGCCAAATGTAGCGTATTTCTCCTTTTCCGTCAGCAGGGAGCGCCTTTAAGGGAGGGTGTGATGGAGGGCACTTTTATGGAAGCAGTCTGAGGTGTGCACCTTTCGCAGACTTGAGGAGGAAGAAGTGGATGAAGGAGAGGGAGTGAATTGCTCGTTGACTGTCCTGAGAGTGTCTACAGCTTTGCCAGATTGTTTGCTATAAGGAATACAGATTTGTTTCTTTCTTTCTCGTTTATTTGGTTTTATTTTTATTATATTTTATTTATTTATTTTATTTATGTATTTATAATTTTTTTAGGCCTAGGGGAATGAGGAGAAATTATCATGAGAGGGTGTACGCCTTCGCAAAACGATTTATAAAACGTAATACATTTTTTTTTTGTTTTAAGTATCACGAGAGGGTGTACATCTTTTCAATACTGTTTACTATACGGAATATATTTTTGGAAACCCATCACGAGAAGGTGCACATCCTTAGCAGACGGAGTGTACAGGTGCAGGCAATTAAGATTATACGAAGCATGAAGGAACTGAGAAAACCTGGGTAACCTATCTTCATCTTAAAGAAAAGGAACAAGAACTTGGACAAGAAGAAAAGGACAAAAACACAAGAAAAGATACAAAAGGAACAAGAAGAACAAGAAGAAAAGAAACAAGAAACACAACAACAACAACAACAACAACAACAACAACAACAGGAAGAACAAGAAAAAAAAGACAAACACAGACACACAGGCACACTGAAAGAAAAACAAAACAAAACAGATATTAGCAAGAAAAATAAGGACCAACAAGAATGACCTAAAGTGTAAAAAGAAGTCTAGAAAACCTTAAATCGTCCCTTGGAATTAAAAGGAAGAGAAAGGCCAAATTTTACGGTGACTTTTAAAGGGAGTCAGTGGGTCGGAACGCGCCACTATGGGTGTGGAAGGCGGCGGCGAGGGACGAGGCCACACCAAAAGGACATGAATGTAAATGAAGGGAGGACTGTTTAAAAAATGCGCAGGTCTCCAGGTCTCCAGGTCTCCAGTTTCCAGAATAGGAGTGGTGATTTCTTGAAGTGACTTGGCGAGATGGAAATGTTCAGAGAGAAGAATACCATCTCTATTTCTTTTTTTTTTCAGTAAATTAGATAGAAAGAAAATAAAAAAAAAACACGTAGATATACTAATAAAAAAAAAGCTACATTACTTTAAGTTTAAAGTGTTATGAGTGTTCAGTAAATTAGAAAAAAAAAAACGTACTGGAAAAAATAGGAAAACAATACTAGGTACCTCAAACTTTTCATATTTAGGAACTAGGCACAAGTGAACACAAAGGAAGAACTAACACCAGCAGACTTATTGGCCCGTATGAAGCTGTTTGTCACAAGCTACAGTAACACTAATCCATGTGAATGCGAAAGGTTCCTCACACACACACACACACACACACACACACACACACACACACACACACACACACACACACACACACACACACACACACACACACACACACACACACACACACATACCACCACCACCACCACCACCACCACCACCACCACCACCACCACCGCGACATCCCTTAAAACCCATGGGACAAACAGCCAATCAGATTGACGCGATAATTACAGGTACAGATTCCCCTTCACCTGTCGCACCTGTATACTCACCACCTGTACCTGTCTATACCTGTACCTGCACCTTTACAAACACCCAACTAGCTGAGTCCTTACCTTACCTGCTGATTACGCACATTACCTCCACACCTGACCTGCCTACCTCACCTGGGCAGCCTCGGTCCAGGTGACTTCGCCCCTTGTACTGAAACTCTTTGCTCTCCCATCACGACTGCTCTTAAGGGCCACAGAAATTATTAGCTGGGTTCTCACGAGTGTGCAACCTTGTAGTAATGTGGAAATCTTATTAATCTGTCACTAGATCCGTAAAAACAGCCTTAAGTCTAACTTCATCTAGAGCCTTTTGAAAGTAGTGTAGATGCGGCGCAGATGTGTTTCAGAGTACGGTTCTTAGAGACGAGCTTCACTTCACAACGCAACACTGGCTTAGAGGAGTGTGAGGTAGAAGGAATTAAGGGTCTGTTTAGTAGTGAATCCTGCCTAGCGTGTCTGAGTAGGGTCGCTTGTTGGGTTAAGTGGTTTTCTAAGTGGTTTCTGGTAAGGATAGAGGATTTGCTACTATATCTGTGAAGTTTTGGGTTTCTTTGTTGATTGAGTCGTTTTCTTTATGGAGTTTGTGATTGGTTAAAAGGATTCAGTGTGAGGAAAGTAGATTACCTTTATAATTCTGTAGTTTTTTTTTTTTGTAAGATTTTGGGATTTGTATAGAGGATTTAATGTTTAGTCAGTAAAGTGTTGGGTTGCTTTTGTTATTTACTATTTTTTTCTGGACTATGATTTATTTAAAAGATTCAGTACATAAATTATTAGGTTGTCTATAATGTATCAGTTTGAAGAGGAAATTATACTTTATTTGAGTTTTACGCTTATATATTTTACCAAATCATTATATTGCCTTTATTATTCAGCTTTATTCCTGAATCTACCATGCATGTTGAAGATATAAGATTGTGTGCAAGAATATTCATAAAGGCTGATTTATGTATGCATTCTCATTCTGTCTCCACACACTGACTATTTGTGACTGTATTAGTAAAGTATTAAAGAGGCAAAGAGGAAAATGTGTGTGTAGAAAACGTAATGTCAGAATGTTAATGAAGAATGAGGGAACTTGGGAAAATGGTCTTCAGGAAACGTGACGTGATTTGACGTGACGTGACGTGACTGTTGCTGGTACGTGACTGACAAATGGCCTATATTGCCTCTATAAAAATAAATAAATAAATAAATAAATAAAATGTTCTTGGTGGTTTAAAAAAAAATACCAAAGTTGTCTTTATAAAAAAAAATAGTTCTTTATAAAAATCCCTACTTTGTCAAATGGCTTAGATTGTGTTCATAAAATTATCTCAATTGTCTTTATAAAAAAAATGGTCTTGATTGTCTTTCTTTATAAAATGGCTTAGATTTCTTAGTCTATAAAAATGGCCTCGATTTACACAGTCTACAAACGGCGTGGACTAAATAAAAATGGTGTAGATCACCTTTATAAAAAATAAATGGCCTGAATTGTCTTGGTAAAAATGACCTAGATTTTCTTAAACAATCTTTATAAAATGTCCTTGATTGTCTTGGTTAAAATGACCATTATTGCCCTTATAAGGATGGCCTGGATTGTCTATGGAAAGAAATATATTTGTATAAACGGTTTGGGTCGTCTTCATAACAATTGCCTTATCTCCCTACAAAAAGACCTAGAATGTCTTGAACTACTTTTATAGAAGTGGCGTGGACGACCTATAAAAATGGCTCAGATTGTCTTATATTCCTTACATTGTCGTAGGTTGTCTTTATAAAAACAAGTAAATAAACAGTCAGGCTTGTCTTTATAAAAATGTCCTCTCTGGCCCTTACAAACATGTCGCCTTACAAGCGCTAATTCATCTCCCGGGATCCGTCAGAAGCACCTGTAAAAGTACCTGTAATTATCTTTCCCCCGGGGGTCACCTGCGCGGCGGCTAATGATCCCCTGAGGGCGCCGAACAAGGGGGAACCTCCGGGGATCCTGATATTATCCTGTTACCCGTAATTGTGAGGCGCCGCCCTTGCATACTCAGTGAGGATCAAAGGGCGGGCGACACCTCACACGCACACACACACGCACACACACCACAGACACGTACACACAGACACAGGTGCACACGTCGCCTTAAGTGCCCATGTGGGGGGTAGTGGGGTTGTGTTTGTGGGGTGGGGGTGTAGGGGGGAGGTGTGTGGGTGGTGTGTGTGGGTCTTCTCTCTGTCTGTGTCTCTGGGTCTCTGTCTGTTTCTCTGTCCGTCTGTCTCTCTCTCTCTCTCTCTCTCTCTCTCTCTCTCTCTCTCTCTCTCTCTCTCTCTCTCTCTCTCTCTCTCTCTCTCTCTCTCTCTCTCTCTCTCTCTCTCTCTCTCCATCCTGTACTACAAATTCAAAATCCTCTTCCCTTTATCTCTGTTTAAATTTTCGAAGTGTTATTCTTTATCTGTCAGTGTAAGTATTAATCCTTCCATCTGTCTTCCTTTATCTATTTATATGTATAATATTGAGGTGTCATATACTTACGAATTTAATTTTGTTATGCATGGCTTTATGTTGCTCTGATTTACACATGCGTGCTGTTTTTGTTTAATTCAATCCTAAAAAACTCACTGAATGTAGTTGTGTGTGTGTGTGTGTGGGGGGAGGTGTGTGGGTGGGTGCGTGTGTTTGTGCGCGAGCGTGCAGGCGTCACAACAAGAGGCGGAAGGTTTACTCACCACCACTTAGGTTCCCGCCGCTTGCGTTCTGCGGTGGTGGCAGCAGCGCAGAGGAGCAGGAGGGCGGCCCACGGCAGGAGGTGGCAGGCCCCCGCCCTCCCCCGCCCCCGAACCTCATCGTCGACCTCCTGGCGCAGCGGGAGGAGGAGAGGCTGCGGCGTGAGGCTGGGAGCGTCACTGCGTGGTGGCCGCTGCTCCCCGCGCGGCCCCGCTCATGCTTCCCTTCACTCGGCCCACCGCTTTGATGCACCGCCGCGACCCTCCACACTGATCCAGCACTGCTCCGGCACTGGTCTGGCACTGGCCTGGCACTATCACTGACGCGGCTTCAGGTGTGGCCTCAGCAGGGCGCTATGGCGTGCACGTCTTCATTTCCATCAAGGTGACGTGCTGGCGTGCTGGTCCCGCCACTGCGAGGAGCGGCACATCGTGACACACGCCTGCGGCAGACGCGACGTACTCCTCACCCTCCCGTCACTCTAATGCTGTGCTGTGCTGTGAAGGATAACGTCCCCATCAGCGCCTCCTTCGGTAGCGAAGTGGTCAGTGCCTACCGCTGCACACTCCCCTGCAGTGTCCTTGTGGCCGCGCGCGCGTCAGAGGAGTGGTCGCGGATCCCCCTTCGTCGCCTCTATATTTCCCCGTCACAGGATCTGATTCACGGGAACACTATGTCACTTCCGAGAAGGTTCGCGCCGTCACTTCCCGCGCCGGGTTGAGCAAGAGTGGCGACAAGGGGCGACCCGCTGGCCAGCCCCGCACGCGGCAAGACACTCACGCCGCTCACAACACTCCCTCGCTCCCCGGGCTCCGTCCCCCTCCCCTGTTGCGGTGACAAGTGTATTTATCTCAAAGGTAAATTGTGTGAGGGCGGGAGGAAGGCTCGGGGGTGGGCGGGAGGCGCGGGTGTGGTGGCGGGCAGGTACACGCTGGGCGGAGGGTCCCCGGGAGATGAGGTGAGCGTTAAGGGTCCGGCCCGTGTGATCGGCTTTGAGGCTGCCGAGAGAGGCGGTCTCCGGGCGGGTCAGACACGCAGCAAAGAGAGCCGACTTGTGCACCTCGGAAGCTCCCCTACGGAGGCCGCGTCCCGCCTCGCTCCCTTACGCCGCTGCTGCCCGCTCAGCCCCGACGCCCCCGCACCACCGCACGCTAAAAAACTATCCCCGCGCACGAAACAAGGTGGATAATATCATGTGGGAATCCAGACGGCGGGAGACATGCGGCAACACAGGTCAGGGCGCATGCGTGGACCCACCAGGTGTGTGTGTGTGTGTGTGTGTGTGTGTGTGTGTGTGTGTGTGTGTGCGAGCCTCAGCGTGTGGCATCCAGACGCTCCACACAAACCAATTTATACCGAGCCATATCTTAATATCCTCCTTGACCACCACACCAGCTGGGCTCGGAGCGCCTCACCTCGCGGCCCAGCACGAGGTCCCTCCAGCCCCTCCAGCCCCTCCAGACCCCCAGACCCTTCAGCCCCTCCGCCCCTCCAGCCCGCCACCCATGGTCCCGTTGAAGTCTCCGGAGAGAGCAGAGCGCGCACCGTGTTTCTAATTACATCCGTGAGCGGCATGTCTGAATATCTATATAATCTGATGCGACTTGTTATTACAGGGCGTGGGAGTGTCGCGGCGGCCTGCGCGTCCTCCACCACAGGGACGCAAGGGTGAGAGTGCAGGATGCCCAGTGTAGGACGTGTAGGATGTCATACTCCTCCCCCCTCCCTCTCCTTTCCTCGCCCCCTCTCCCCTCGGCCTTGTAATGATGTGTGTGTGTGTGTGTGTGTGTGTGTGTGTGTGTGTGTGTGTGTGTGTGTGTGTGTGTGTGTGTGTGTGTGTGTGTCCTGGGATGCCCCGCGACGCTCAGATACAGGTGCGATGATGACTCGACGAGACACACACACACACACACACACACACACACACACACACACACACACACACACACACACACACACACACACACACACCAAGGAGTCAAATGTGTATTGTACGCTCATCAGCCTTCCAATCATTACCTTCTGTTGCCTCCTCTCTTTTCCTTCTCTCCTTTCCTCCTTCCCTCCCTCCTTCCTCCCGCTCATCTAAGTGCAGCTTTGAGGTGTTGCAAGCACTCACATTCTCTCTCTCTCTCTCTCTCTCTCTCTCTCTCTCTCTCTCTCTCTCTCTCTCTCTCTCTCTCTCTCTCTCTCTCTCTCTCTCTCTCTCTCTCTTAGCCACGAACGAGAGCTCTTTAAGTCGACCCGCAGGGAGGAAGAGGAGGAGTAGGAGGAGGAGGAAGAGGAATAAGAGAAGTATGTTGAGTGGCAATGGTAGTGGTTGTAGAGAGAGAGAGAGAGAGAGAGAGAGAGAGAGAGAGAGAGAGAGAGAGAGAGAGAGAGAGAGAGAGAGAGAGAGAGAGAGAGAGAGAGAGAGAGAGAGAGAGAGAGAGACAAGTACTTCATGAGGCAAGGCAAGGCCACTTAAAGCTAATTGATAATAATTGCTCGAGGCGCGACGAAGGGGAGGGACACGCGGGAAGGACATGCCTCACTCCCCCGCCGTTTCCGTGACTCTTGACCAATCAGCAGCTGCGGAGGGTAAGCATCTTGTCACGCCAGCCAATGACAAGCGCAGCGGCATTTAAGAAGGAAGGGAGATGTCGGTGGGAGAAGTTTAGTGTGTCCTTCTACTTCTTCTTCGTCTGGTGGTGGTGGTGGTGGTGGTGGTGTGTCTCTTGCTGGGGGGCGCTTGTTTGTTTGTTTGTTTGTGTGTTTGTTTGGTTGGTTGTTTGTTTCATTTTCTTCTTTTTACTTTTTTTTGTTCGTTTTCTCCTTTCTTTGTTTTCAATTTCGTGTTCTTATTCTTTCTTCGCCTTCTTTTGTCTTCTTGTCATTTTTTTTTAAGTTCCTCCTCTTCCTCCCGTCACTCGTAACGTGGCGCATGTATTACCGCTCTAACCTAACCTAACCTAACCTTACCCCAGACAACCCAACCCAATCTAACTCGCCCCTAAAACATTGCGTGCCAGTGGTGATCTTGTCAATAAACTAATAAGCGATCTTTATATAACCAAGCACCCTGTTGTCCCCGCCCCTTTCATCTCGTCCCCCTCCACTTCGCCACTCTCTGTCCCTCCACCCTCTTCAACCCCATCATCTGCCCCCCGTCTCCATCACCCATTTCTCTCCCCACTCCATCCCCTTGTGCACCTCCATCCTCCCCCCCATTCATATCCCCAATCAGCTATCCCTCCACCCCCTTGTACCTTCAACCGTCCCCCATCTACCCCTTTCAAACCCCCCTCGGCCCCCCTGTGCCCCCATTCTCTCGCCCCTCCGCCCCCTTGTACCCTCTTAGCAACCTCCCCTTATCTGCTTTCTGGCCCCCTCGATCATCTCGCCTCCCCCTCCACCACCCCTCGCCTCCCGCAGCTGACCGGGTGAACATCTGTCACGGGGGAGGCAACGCTGTGAGTCTTTGATGCTTAAGTAGACCATATGGTGTTCGGCAGCAGGCGACCATCCCCGCTGTACCGGCAGAAGGCGCTGAAGGAGGAGGGGAATATTATGTTAAGGGGGAAGGAGGCTGGAATGTAATAGAAAAGGATATGAAGTGAAATTAAAGACATAACAAAAAAAGAGGAACGATGTAATGTATTGGGAAAGATAGGATAAGATTAGGTTGTGATAAGATTAGGTTGTGAGATGTGAGGAAGAGACGGAACGAAGGGAAAAATGAAAGGTAGTGAAATGAATAAGATTGTGTATTAGAAAAGAAGTAATGTGATGAAACAATAAGTAGAAGCAGGAGTAAAGAATAAGAATGATAAATGTATGCTAATAAAGAAGAAAGAGAGAGAGAGAGAGAGAGAGAGAGAGAGAGAGAGAGAGAGAGAGAGAGAGAGAGAGAGAGTCATGACTTACGTAAATAAAAAAAAAAAGAAAGATATGCAAGGAGAAAAACTTAAACCATACCCGAGAGAGACAAACGAGAAGAACGAAGAGAAGAAGAGAAACAGGAGACAATAAAAGAGACAGACAGACAGAGAGAGAGAGAGAGAGAGAGAGAGAGAGAGAGAGAGAGAGAGAGAGAGAGAGAGAGAGAGAGAGAGAGAGAGAGAGAGAGAGGAGGGAGTACGCAGGTGAGAGGAGTAGAAATCTCATCACCTGGCGCCTAATTAGTACCGGGTCACCTGTCCATTTGTCCAGGTGAGGTGACGATCTTGAGAGAGACACACACACACACACACACACACACACACACACACACACACACACACACACACACACACACACACACACACACACACACACACACACACACACAGGAAGAGAAGGGAGTTTTAGATAATAACAAACATAAGTGACTGATTACTCTCCCCTCCTCTCTCCCTCCTCTTCCCCTCCCTAATATTCACCCTTACTACTTAATCTTTGCTAAATTTATGTTACTCTTTGCCTCGCTTCCTCGCTGAGAAAATGGATATAATAGGGATGAGGACACGCTTTTTTCCTACCGCTCCAAGAGGAAAGAGGCAAGAGAACGTGCACATGAAGAGACGTTTATAAAGAGGCGGTTTAATTAATGTTTTGGTCCTCTTGACGTTTGGTGCTGGAAGAGGAAAATGAGGAGGAGGAGGAGTAGGAGTAATAGATCAAAGAGAATGAGGAGAAAGAGTAGATCGAAGAGGAAGAGGAGGGTCGAGGAAGAAAGAGGACATGGCAAGGGTAGGGATAAATGGAGGGAGAAGAAAAGGAAGAGGAAAATGAGGAAGAGAAGAAGAGAACGAGAAGATCGAGAAGGAAGAGGTGGAGGAGGAGAAAAAATTAGGAACGAAAGAAGAGAAATAAAAAAATTATGCCATTGAAACAAGAGGCAAAAACAAGTATAAAGAAAAATGAAGAGAAAAAAAAAGAGGAGGAAGAAGACTGAGATAATAAGAGGAAGAGGAAAGAGGAACGAAGCGAAAGGACAAAATAAATAAAATCAGACCAAGAAAAAGAAGAAACTCGAAACAAGACACCATTTCACTTCGATACCGAAAAAAAAAGAAGCTGAAACGAAGAAGAGACAAGAAGAAGAAGAGGAAGAAGAGGAAGCCTTGCATTGCCTGATGGAGGACAAGGATGAAAGGGAATTGGGTTGAGATGGGTGCAGTTCCCCACCAGCCAGACACCCCGGACCCCAATCCCTGAAGGAGGAGGATGAGGAGGGGGAGGAGGGGGCGGGCCGCGTAGCCACCACCCTCCGGAGAAGCACAGGTCATTAAGCAGAGTTTCCCTGCAGACTAAGGCGGTGCGGGAGGACGCGGACCTG
>NC_087186.1:15291907-15294407 GCF_035594125.1 Scylla paramamosain | reverse complement strand
CTTATCACCACCACCACCACCACCACCACCACCATCACCAAATGTGACCCATTGTGCTGCAGGAGTCATGAGTCAGCTGGGTTTATGAGGCATATTTTTGACCCCTCATAAAGCACCTCTTTAAGTCCTGCCTCTCCTTCTCCCTCTCTCTCTCTCTCTCTCTCTCTCTCTCTCTCTCTCTCTCTCTCTCTCTCTCTCTCTCTCTCTCTCTCTCTCTCTCTCTTCCTCCTCCTCCCCTTCCCTCTCCCTCTCTCCCCCATTCTTCTCTCTCTTATAACTCCTCCATTTTTGTCCTCTCTCATTATTTTTGCATTTTTTATCGTCTCTCTCTCTCTCTCTCTCTCTCTCTCTCTCTCTCTCTCTCTCTCTCTCTCTCTCTCTCTCTCTCTCTCTCTCTCTCTCTCTCTCTCTCTCTCTCTCTCTCTCTCTCTCTCTCTCTCTCTCTCTCTCTCTCTCTCTCTCTCTGCCTTTATGTATGTCTGTTTCAGAGAGAGAGAGAGAGAGAGAGAGAGAGAGAGAGAGAGAGAGAGAGAGAGAGAGAGAGAGAGAGAGAGAGAGAATGAAGCATTGTCCCCCCTATCATAACTCAACACCCACAATGCACCTGCGCTTTATCGCCACCTGGACGCGGTTACCTGGGACACCTGAGTACGGAGGAGGTAACGTGATACCTGTGTTACCATCTTTGTTACTACCTGTGTTACCTGTGTTACTAGTTAGGGGCATGAGTACCTGGGAGTGTTGTTGACTTGTGGGTCTGCTTCATGTATGTAACGCGTTTTTTTAGTCTGTTTGTGTGTTTGTTTGTTTTCTCCCTTCTCTTTTTTTCTAGGAGTGTAGCTTTCTGGGAGAGAGAGAGAGAGAGAGAGAGAGAGAGAGAGAGAGAGAGAGAGAGAGAGAGAGAGAGAGAGAGAGAGAGAGAGGGGATTAGAATATGGTTAAGTGATAGGACAGTGATGGAACTATTACTACTACTACTACTACTACTAGTCTACAACAGCAACAACAACAACAACTACTACTACTACTACTTCTACCACTACCAGCAACACTTTCCTTCCCCTCCTCCCCCCCCCAGTCGTTAATAGCAATAAGGGTGAATCACGAAGCTTTTAGGAGTGCTCGATTCTTTAAGGCGCCCGAGAGAGAGAGAGAGAGAGAGAGAGAGAGAGAGAGAGAGAGAGAGAGAGAGAGAGAGAGAGAGAGAGAGAGAGAATCCAGTTTATTAAGTTAAGGTTCATCCCCTCTTGTGTTTTTGTTGCTGAGAGAGAGAGAGAGAGAGAGAGAGAGAGAGAGAGAGAGAGAGAGAGAGAGAGAGAGAGAGAGAGAGAGAGAGTTTTCTTATCTTCTTTCTTTGCATTGTTTTTATTTTCTTCGTTTTCCTTTTTTTGTTTATTTATTTTCTTTTTTTGGTTTGCATTTCATCGATTTCTGTTTTCTCGTGGTTTCTTTTTTTTTCTTCCATTTTTTTCACTTTAAATTTGTTTTCCTTTTCTTATGTTTCTTTTTTTTCATCTCGTTCGATTTTCTTTCGTGATAAATTGAAAGTAGGCAGGATTTTTTTTTGTCTCATTTCTCTTATGTATTTTTTGTTATTTTCATCTTTTCTATTTTTTTCATGTATTATTTTTTTTTATTCATGGTTTAGCTAATGTTTTCTGTTTTGCTTTGTAATGTCCTTTCTATTATTTTCATGTCTTCTAATATTTTTTCTTTGTTTTCGTATCACTTATAACTTTCTTTTTGTCATCTTGTCTTTTCGATTTTTTTTTGTTTTGTTTTAGTTAATGACACTGTACACCAACCTCCACTCCTCCTCCTCCTCCACCTCCACCACCACCTCACGTCACGTCACGTCACACACACAGCACAAGGCACAGACAGGGTACGAGGCAGCGTGACACAGACAGATCACCACCAAAACACTAAAAACACACCTTTACCCTCCCAAACACACAGGCACGGGTCGTCACGAGTGCCACTGACACCACACAGAGGGCGCCGCCACGCGAGGAGGAGACTGGCGCTTAACTAACTCAGGTAGCGAGAAGAGGGAAGGAAGCGGTGATAAAGAGGAGGAGCGAGAGGGAGCGAGAGGAGGAGGAAGAGGGAGAGGAGGGAGGGGCCGTGTGGTCAGCTTTTCGCATACATCTGGGTGGAACAGAGGGGAGAGAGAGAGAGTGGGAGAGGGGAGAGGTAGGATGATAAAGGCGCAGGACTAGCAGGAAGTGAAGGAAGGGGAGGAGTAATTTTTGAAGGAGAAAGGAAGAGTGTTGGGAGGGAAGAGGTGTGTTGTTTGGGGGTTAGGGGGAGGGGGAGGGACGCCGCCGCCACACGCTGAAGGGAAGCAGAAGGGAGGGTTTATGGGGGGTCGTTAAAACTGTGGTCGTTCTTTTGGCTTCTCCATGTGAGGTGGTGAGGGTGGAGTGAAGGTGGAGTGAGGGGGAGGCGACGCGAGGGACGGGAGACTGAGTTCTGATTGAGAAGGATTAGGAAGGCA
>NC_087186.1:15256907-15286907 GCF_035594125.1 Scylla paramamosain | reverse complement strand
AAATTGTCCATCATTCATCAAGGTCCTTTTATCCTCCTCCTCCTCCTCCTCCTCCTCCTCCTCCTCCTCCTCCTCCTCCTCCTCCTCCTCCTCCTCCTCCTCCTCCTCCTGCCTACGCTCCTTCCTAGAAACTCCTCCTCCTTTGTTCGTCAGCTTCTTCACCCTTCCTCCCGTTGCGTCACCCCTCCTCCTCCTCCTCCTCCTCCTCCTGTCCTAAGAGTCTCGGCGCCAAGCGATGACTGAGGCTGTCAAGAAAAGAGGAGGAGGAGGAGGAGGAGGAGGAGGAGGAGGAGGAGGAGGAGGTGTAAGAAGAGGGGGAAAAAGACTTTTGAGACGATAGCTTGCTCTCTCTTTCAATACTTCTTGCACACAGCCCAGATCCCGTGTGTGTGTGTGTGTGTGTGTGTGTGTGTGTGTGTGTGTGTGTGTGTGTGTGTGTGTGTGTGTGTGTGTGTGTGTGTGTGTGTGTGTGTGTGTTTGTATGTGCATCCAGACACGTGTGTGCATCTTGGGGATCTGTGTCTTGTTTACATCTAGTCGGCAGCCACGTGTTGGCGAGAAGTAGCAGCAGGAGTAGCAGGAGGAGGAGGAGGAGGAGGGAGAAGAGGAGGAAGAAAAAACAGGAGGAGTATTACGTAGAATTATAAATATGGACTTAAAGCGATAAATAAAACAATACATATTAAAAATTCTAACACGTTCATAATAATTTCATGAAGAACAAGTGGCGTGGTGAATGTGAGGCGACGCTACGGAGAATACGGAATTTAAACATGCCACGCCCCTTTAGTAGTAGTAGTAATAGCAGTAGTAGTAGTAGAAGTAGTTGTAATAGTAGTAGTAGTAGTAAAAGTAGCAACAGTGATGACAGGTACACCCACACCACATAACGAGGCAAGGGAACAGTAGTAATATTTGTCGTAGTAGTGGTAGTAGTAGCAGTCGTAGTAATACCAGCAGCAGTAATAGAAGTAGTTGCAATAGTAGTAACAGTAGTAGTAGCAGCAGCAGTGGTGACAGGTAGACCCACGCCACACAGCGAGGCAGGCCGGGGAACAGTACGTACACCTAACAGCCTCGTCGTTCAATCACTTCGTGCATACTACCGCGGGAGACGATACAATAGTGCCCTGGCTTTCCCGGCGGCGGCAGCGGGCGGCGGGGAACACAGGACGCCGCCGCTAACACCCCTGACCCGCCCAACACCCGGGTCACTTTATCGAAGGCTCTCACGTGGAAGGAACTAATTTAAGCCGAGGAGGCGCACGCTTGCTTCTCAGCGCGGGAATACGTAACAAGGGAGCGTCTTTTGAGCGCCCCGAGTCGCCGCGTCTTACCAAACCACGGAGCAAACCCTTCACTCTCCTCGCCCACATCTGTCTTGTGACGAGCCAATGGAATCATGATGCTATTGCTGCTGGGCTGACTGGGCGGCAGGGGCGGCAGGGTAATGGTCTTAGGGGCGGGCTGAAGTGCTCCCCTCACCTCTCCTCTGCCTTACTGTATCCTGGGCAGGCTCGGCGGTGCCCTGGGGCGTGTGGCGGCGTGCATGACAAGGGCGCCGCGTCTGGGAAGGAGCTGGAGCTGCCTAATTGATCGCGAAGTCACACCGCCCTCTTACTGCTAATGAATAACCTCACCGCTGACGGCCACGACCCTCGCTGGGAATACTTATGGTGCGGCGAGGCTGTGGCTGTGGCTGTGGCTGTGGCTGTGGCTGTGGCTGTGGCTGTGGCTGTGGCTGTGGCTGTGGCTGTGGCTGTGGCTGTGGCTGGGTCCGGGGATGTTTTTCTGTGTGAGTGGATGTTGGTGGAAGATGGTTTGTGTCTGTGTTGTGTGTGTGTGTGTGTGTGTGTGTGTGTGTGTGTGTGTGTGTGTGTGTGTGTGTGTGTGTGTGTGTGTTAGTATTTCAAATAATATAAAAGTTACAGCAGCTTTTTTTTTCCTTTTGTTCCCTACTTAAGAATATACCAGACACTAACACACACACACACACACACACACACACACACACACACACACACACACACACACACACACACACACACACACACACACACACACACACAGCCACAAACAAAAACACAACACCGCACATCACCAGTCAATGCACAGCGCTCAGGTGAACCGGGACAAAATCACCAATTAATACTTACCTACTCCTTGCTTACCTGTACACCTTAGAGGAAGAAGGGCACAAGAACACAACCACCTCCAAACACATCAATATTCAACCACACACCTGTAATGACCTGCAATAATCTCAAATGCCTCCTCTCATTAGTATTTCATTAGCTAACTCACCTGTAGCGGAGTAATTAACCTTGAATCTCCCGCCAGGTGTGATGGAGGGCTTGGGAAATGAGCGTTTACATGCAAACAATCTAGATGTGGTGCTGACGGGTGATTTGTGTGCCTCGTGTGCTGCTGAGGGTGAATATGTGACGTGTAGGGGCGTTGGGTCTGTAACTGTGGAGGGAAATTAGGAGCTTATAAAAGGAATGATGTGGTGATGTGGAGGGGATGTTGTGTTTGTAACGGGATGTGATGATGTGGAGCCTTGAACTGTGATGTGGAGGGAAGTTAGATGTTTATAAGTGGGAGATGTGGCAATGTGAAGCTTTGTACTGTGATGTGGAGGGGAATTAAATGCCCGGGGATGTGGTGATGTGCTGTATTGAATTGTGAACCCCGCCACTATTTGAGAATTAGTTTCCTCGTGTATCTTTCTTATATCTAACCTTTTTCCATGCTTGAACCCGTCACTTCTCGCCCTCTCCTGATTACTTACCCCAGGGATCTCGTCCACATTACTTGTTAAAGGAGTAAACGAGTATTCTTTAAGTCATTTTGGATAACCCCATCAGATTTCCTCTTCATTTTGGATCTTTTAACGGATACAAAAAGCTCTCGTGAAACTATTAGACTTTTGGACTTACCAGTAATTTTTTTGAGGTTCAGTGCTTGTAAACGAACACATGGAGAATTAATTAGGAAAGTACTGGAATATTACAAGGAGTGAGCGTGTGTGAGAGTAGTGACGGCTGACTGAGGGAACCTTTCTCACTCTCTTCTCTCTCTCTCTCTCTCTCAAGTAGCAGTACAAGTGTTCCCAGGCTGTTCACATAGAGAATTAATTAAGTACTGGAATATTACTATGGGCGTGTGTGAGAGTACATTAGGGAGCCACCAGGAGACCCGCACCTCCCCACCTTCCACCCAGCTCCACCCCCGCCCGCCAGATGTGACACTTACCTGTGGGCTGGCTTGATTGAGACCACAGGTACGGCACGTGTGATAGGGGCGAGGAGAGGGGCGCCCGTGTGTGTGTGTGTGTTTGTGTGTGTTTGTGTGTGTGTGTGTGTGTCGTGAAAGTGATGACACAAGAAGGAAAAGTTTGTGTCCTTGATTACTTGTCTTGAAAGTGAGAGGATGAGATGAAGCAGTGCCGGCCATTCTCTCTCTCTCTCTCTCTCTCTCTCTCTCTCTCTCTCTCTCTCTCTCTCTCTCTCTCTCTCTCTCTCTCTCTCTCATTCTCCTGAGACGAAAACTGAATATAAATGTAAGCAACTGAAGAGAGAGAGAGAGAGAGAGAGAGAGAGAGAGAGAGAGAGAGAGAGAGAGAGAGAGAGAGAGAGAGAGAGAGAGAGAGAGAGAGAGAGAATATGATTGTATGTGTTTATATGTATGCAAGTGCCTTTACTACCACTATATACTCTCTCTCTCTCTCTCTCTCTCTCTCTCTCTCTCTCTCTCTCTCTCTCTCTCTCTCTCTCTCTCTCTCTCTCTCTCTCTCTCTCTTTTGCTTTCTTCATTTCCTCCTTCCCTATCTCCATTTTTCTCTTCCTTTTATCCATCCTTACATCCTTCCTTCGTTTCTTTTGTCTCTCGCTCTCTTTCTCTCTCAAGTAGTAGTTTAGCATGCGTGTTTGTCTAGCCGTTCCCTCGCCGCGTACAGACATTCATAAGGTCAGAGTGACCCACGCACCCAGCCTCGCCGCATACTGATTGCTCTTGTTTATGTATCGGGGAGAAGGGCAGGAGGCGCGCTGGGCTGGGCTGGAGTCGCTGTCTCTGCTTCCTCTCTTCCTCTTCTTCATACTGTGTTACTTTCTTGCCTTATCTCTGCGTGTGTGTGTGTGTGTGTGTGTGTGTGTGTGTGTGTGTGTGTGTGTGTGGTTCTTCTTTTGGTTTGCTTTTTTTTTTTTGGGGGGAGTTGTTGTTGTTGTTATTGTTGTTGTTGTTGTTGTTGTTGTTGTTGCTGTTGTTGCTGTTGTTGTTCTATTAGTAATCCACCACCAGCGCGATGATTACTACTACTATTACTATTACTTCTACAACTGCCACCACCACTACTACTACTACTACTAATAATAATAATAATAATAATAATTTTTAACCCCAAGTGATCTACAGAATCATTTAAACTTCATCCTTTTTGATATCTGATTTTTAATACTCTCTCAATCTTTTCACGTTCCTATTTTTTTTTTTTTTCCTTTCCTTCCTTACTTCCGTGGCTCAGTGATAACTTCCCAAACTTTTAACAAGGTCTAATGGAAGCTATTCAGAAGGGGTGGTTAAGTGTGTTTTGGTTATTCCAGTGATCTTAATAAGGATTCTGTATTATTATTTTTTTTTTTTCTAGGGCGGAAGAGTTTCAAATGTGTTTTGATTAAGGTTAAAAAGTTAGAAATTCTTAAAGGGGGCGAGGAAGAGAGGGGAAGGATAAGAGAAAGGAACATTATAAAATCGTTGAAAAGTCCTTTGAAAAGAGTCGTACGAGAAAAAGGGAAAGAAGAGTGGGAAGGAAGGAAGGAAGGAAGCATAACAGATAAAAACCAAAAAAATTCCTTAAACTTTCACTAGAATCATGAAAAGGGTGAATCATGACCCTCCACCAACTCGCAAAAAAAAAATAAATAAAAAAAAAATCCACCAGACCCTGTAAGAAGTGACGAAGTAAGACCCTCCACTTTTTAACACTTCGTTCCACCATCGCGTCGTGTAGCGGTCTGGTGGTGGCCTGCCTACCCTCTGCACCCTGTCTGACCCGGACCTACTCACAGTTTACAGAGACTGAGAGCGAGAGATAGAGAGAAAGAGAGAGAAAAAAAAGCCTATAATTTGTCGTGGCGTATGGGAGGAATGTTTACAAAGGAAGCTACAGAGAAACGGGCGGCGCATGACAGAGCTACACCAGGGAGGCACTAAGGGCGAGAACCGTGGTAGTTTAGCTTAAGGCACTCCCTCTTATGCCCTCAGTGGCGGTGACGAGGGGGCATCCGTGGAAGGACAAATGATAGGACTCGATACCCGGCAATTTAGAGAAAAAGAAGAAGGTTGGCGACAAAGGAGGAAATGGGAGGAGATGAAGATGATGGAGTTCTCGGCAGGCTGAGGAACTTAAGGCCACGAGGGGCGACTTAGCTGCTTTTAGCCCCGATGAAGGAGACGTATCGTTATCGCTTCGTTAGATGGAGGGGAAGAGTGGGAGAGGAAGGGGGGCGGGGGTTAGAGGCAGGGAACGTTGAAGGAAGGGAGACAGAGAAGAAAGAAGAGGAAAAAGAAGGAAGAAAAGGATCGTGTAGAGGAGAGAGGAAGGAGGAAGAGAGAGGGAGAGTGGGGTGGGGTGGGGCAGAATGAAGGAGGTAGGAAATGGAAGAAGGGAAGAAAGAAGAAATGGAAAAGGAGAAGAGGAAAAAGGAGGACAGAGAAAGAGAGAGAGAGGATGAAAGAAAGGTTTAAAGCACAAGAGAAGGAGGAAATGAAGGAAGAATAGATGGATAGCTGAAAAGATGGAAGAAGAGAGGAAGGGAAGAGCGAGAGAGAAAAAAAGAAAGGGAAAAGTGAAAGGAAGGAGGAAAGGGAGAGAAAGTTTAAGGGGTTTTTAGAGACGTTTGTCATCTTCATTGGCGTTGTGTGAGTGTTGAAGGCTTCCCCTGTTGCCGCTAATAGATGACAGTGTTGCCAGACTAAGAAAAATGCCTGGTTTGGGTGAAGTACCTCTCTCTCTCTCTCTCTCTCTCTCTCTCTCTCTCTCTCTCTCTCTCTCTCTCTCTCTCTCTCTCTCTCTCTCTCTCTCTCTCTCTCTCTCTCTCTTGCTTGTGATGGATTTCCAGTCTCTACTTTTTTAGATTTTTTTCACTTTTTAGAATTTTTTGCTATTTTTTTATATTTTTTTACTTATTCATTTTTTTGTTAGTTTACATTCCAGTATTTCATGTATTTTCCCCTACTTCTTATTTTCTTGTTTTTAGATATGTCTTTCTTTATTATCTTTTTTTTTCCTTTTCTCTTCTCTTTTTTTTTTCCTTTCTGAATTTATCTTCATGTCTGTCCTTCTTCCCTCTACATATTTAATTATTTTCCTTCTCACTCCTGATCCTTTCATGTCTTTTTATCCTTTTATTTCAATTCTTATTTCGTTTTCCTCTAATTGCTTCCCATCCTTTCTCTCTTTCCTCCTTCCTTTCCTTTGTATCCCATCTCTATCTCTCATTACTGCCCTTCGCTCTCTCTTTCTGTAAGCCTCCTTCCTCCCTCATTCCTTCTCTCCCCCCTCTCTCCCTCTCTCTCCATCCCTGTAATGCCTCCACCGCGAGACAAAGGAACACTCTGCCGCCACTCAGCCCAGGATCGTAAGCGCGCCGATTACCGCCCTCACAACACATCACACTCCATTACGTTTTCTTTATGGGGAAATATTTGTGCAGTATCCCCTTCATCTGTCTCGTTTTCTACATTCTTTTCTTTCCTTTTTTTCGTCTTTTTTTTTCTTTTCTTTCTTTACCTAAAAGAAAGAAAATATGTTTGCTTATTTATTTATTTGAGTGATGTGGAAGGAAATGTTTTAGTGTGAGTTTGTTTTTTTGTACGCACGCACGCACACACGCGCACACACACACACACACACACACACACACACACACACACACACACACACACACACACACACACACACACACACACACACACACACACACACACACACACAGATAGAATAAAAAAATAATAATAATAAAATTGTGAGCTGATAATACCTGATTGAAAATTGAATCAAATGCTTAAAAAAAAAACACACAAATTCAAGGAACAAAGATGAGAGAGAGAGAGAGAGAGAGAGAGAGAGAGAGAGAGAGAGAGAGAGAGAGAGAGAGAGAGAGAGAGAGAGAGAGAGAGAAAGAGAGAGAGAGACTGCAACAAACTACTAGCACCACTACCATTAACACCTTCTCCTCCTCCTCCTCTTTCTATCTGAATCACGACTCCCCACCACCACCACCACCACCACCACCACCACCATGCAAATACTCCCTTGAGACCAGGTGTGCTCAACCTAACCTTACCTCTTTCCTCTCCGCTTCTCAATCCATTATCAGGCCTTTCCATATGGACGGCGCGCCCCTCATGTTACCTGCGCGGCCAAGGGTTTCAGGTAACTTAAGAGACCTGGAGCTCATGAGGGGTGAGGGGGGCCTAGGGGGGACTTCCTGCGATAGAAGATATGAGAAAGATAAGAGATGGCAGATAAGTGTTAAGTTGCGTGGGAGGGAGAGAGAGAGAGAGAGAGAGTTGGAGAGAGTGAAGGTAGTGAGAGGGAAAGGGGTAACTAGGGAGGGGTTGTGAGAGCTAGAGAGAGAGAGAGGGGGGGTGGGGGTGTTAAGGAAGAAGGAAAGTATAGGAGGAAAAATTTGAGTTGCAAAATGGAAAGATATTTAAGGGGAAAGTTGAGACGAGAGAGAGAGAGAGAGAGAGAGAGAGAGAGAGAGAGAGAGAGAGAGAGAGAGAGAGAGAGAGAGAGAGAGAGAGAGAGAGAAACATGTAATAAAAGAAGAAAGAAACGAGCACAGAAAATAAAACAGCGGTACATTTTCTTTTCCTTCTCTCATTTACATGTACGTTAAGTATTCTGACGTTCACGCACATGACGGTATGTTCGTGTGTGTGTGTGTGTGTGTGTGTGTGTGTGTGTGTGTGTGTGTGTGTGTGTGTGTGTGTGTGTGTGTGTGTGTGTGTGTGTGTGTAAGTTCATGCATCGCTTTCTTTTAAAAACAATATATTCTCGGTTTTTCTTTCACTTTTCCTGTATTTATTTTCCTTTTGTTGATTTAAGAATTGCATTGTTTGAGTGTGAAATACTTGTTTTTAAGTTTCCCTCCACCTGAGTATTAGTTTTGATTACTCTAATGAGGTGACTACAGGTGTTTAATTAGTGCTGGATAGACAGGTATATTTTTCTCACTCATTTTAACTGTAAGAATATAAGTGTAGTTTTAATTCATCCTGTAATGTTTCATATATCAAAATAAGATTCACTCGCCATTATATCTAGTTTGAGACCCAAAAAATGACACGTTCTCATTACATTGTTTGTGTATCGATGAGAATTTTTATAATCATTTTGACTTAGACCCCAAAAAATCATGACAGTGAAATGAAAATCTGTCCATCATTATATTTAGTATGAGACGCGAAAACCACCCGTTGTGTATTGTTTGTATTCCAATTAGAGTTGTTATAATAATTTCAGCATCCAAAAACATCATCGTTAGCCAAAATAGAAATCCGTCCACTAGTTCATTCAATTTAAGACACAAATACCATTATCATTACATTGCTTGTCTATCATTTGGGATTTTTTTTTTTTTTACAAACACTAACCTGGTCAAGAAAAAAGAATAAAAAAAACATCATCGCATGTCAAATTTTGCTTATCATTATATACAGATTGAGACGCAAAAATTCTACCTCATCTTTTATAATGCTTGTGTGTCAGTTATAAAATTTGTAAACACTGACTTGTTCCCCTCCAAAAATTAATCGCATTTCTAAATTTCGCCTGCCATTATATTCAGACTGAGACGGAAAAAAATTATACGTCATCTTTTATATTATTTGTATATGAACTAGGAATTTTATAATAATTTTGACCTACTCTCGAAAAAAAAGAAAGAAATCATCATAAACCAGAATAAAAATCCATCCCCCATAATTCCAGACACAAAAATCACGTTACATTGTCTTTATAAAATTAGAGTTTTTATAATCATTTCCAGTCAGTCCTAAAATCTCATCGCAAGCCAAAAATAAAAAATAAAAAAAACTCATCCACCATTCCATTTAATTCTAGACGCAAAAATCCCACGTTATCTTTTATATCGTTTGTATAATGCCCTCCTCTGTTACTCAACGCGCCGGGACTTTATAAACCCGCACCTTAATTATCGTACCCAAAAAAAAAAAAAAAAAAGAAGAAACACGAATAAAAAAAAAAAGGGAGAAAAATAATACTATCTCATAAAAAGAAGACTGAAAGATGTACACCCAGGGAACCAGTTTCTAAAAGTGTACATTTTAATCGAGCCGCGAAGTATATTGGGAGTTTTTGCGCGTGTGGCCTGCTGCAAGGGGAGCATGAAGGTAGATTTCATACCATGGTTTAATGTGATGCAATGCGCAATTTTCCTCCCTAATAATATCATAATTTCACGCCACTGCTCCTCCTCTCGCGGCCCCGACAGACGCACCTTCAGATGAAAAATTTACCTCCTCTCTCCCGCCCGCCCGCTCATCACTAAACTCATTAGCTTCTGACCTCCTATTCTCTCTCTCTCTCTCTCTCTCTCTCTCTCTCTCTCTCTCTCTCTCTCTCTCTCTCTCTCTCTCTCTCCTCTCTCTCTCTCTCTCTCCTCTCTCTCTCTCTCTCTCTCTCTCTCTCTCTCTCTCTCGTCTTCTCGTCCCTCACCATCTCTACTCTTGCTCATCTCTGCTCTTTATCTCATTAATTTTCTCTCATTCTTTCTTCACTTCTTGGCGTCATTATCTCTCTCTTTTGTGTATTTTCTTCTTTCATCATAATCTCATCCTTTTTTCTTTCTTTCTTATGTTTGGCGTCTGTCTCTCATCATCTCGCTTTTTGCTTTTTCTCTCTCTCGCTCTTGGTCTCTGAAACACACACACACACACACACACACACACACACACACACACAACACACACACACACACACACTGTCAGTCTATCTATCCATCTGTCCTCCAAATCTTCACTAACACAAGGACATCAAACTAAGGATCTGAAGACAAAACGACCCAGTGTTGCCATCCCTCAGGCCTCCCCCGGTGCCCTCCATCAAGACCCGACCCACCGCCGTCAGGAAGGGAGCAAGGGGGCAAAAATTCATACAGTAACTTCAGATTATTTCATATTTGAATCTTTTTGCTGGTGGTGGTGGTGGGAGAGGAAGAAGAACACCAACAGCAACAACAACAACAACAACAACAACAACAACAACAACAACAACAACAACAACATTAACAGCAACAGCAACAATAACAATAACAACAACATCAACAACAACGGCAAAGGGGAGATGCAGGAATACAAAGAGGATGATGATAATAATAATAGTAATGATAAGAAGAAGAAGAGGAAGAAGAACAAGTCGAAGAACAAGAGCAAAAAAGAAGTACAATAACACTACAAATAAGGAAGAGAAAAAAAGAAGGACGAAGAAGCAGGAGGAGGAGGAGGAGGAGGAATGAAAGAGACGAAAAGACAGAACCAACAACAACAACAACAAGAACAACAAAAATAAATGAGAAAAATAAGACGAACATGAGTAAGACTTGAAAGAGAGTGGATGGCGGTAATCCTTCACGCTGCAGTATCTTATTTACATCATTATTATAATTTCCTCGCAGTCACCCGGAAACACTCAATCGTTCTCTCGCGCAGTCACCTGGAACACTCAGTTAAGCCCCAACCACAGCCATGCGCTAAACCCTCAGAGCAAACGTGTCCTTATCGGGAGTCTTTGATAGATAAATAGACGGACAGACATAGATAAATAGATAGATAAGTAGATACATTGATAGATAGATGTTTTATTGCCCACAACACGCAGCGAGGCTATTCTAATGATAGTTAAGCAGGTTCTAATTGAAGTTATTAAGGTTTTCAAGAGTTTTAGTGACAGTTTAAAAGTTTCTGGAAGTTATTGGAGTTTTCTGGTAGATTTTTACGATTCCAGTGATAGTTTAAGTGATTCTAATGGATGTTATTGGGACTTTCAAGGATGTTTGTATGATTCTAGTGATGCTTAAACAGAACCTATTTAAAGTCATTTCAAGGATGCTTTCATGATTCGAGTGACAGTCAGTAAGGGTTCCGCATCACCAGTGAACACACACACACACACACACACACACACACACACACACACACACACACACACACACACACACACACACACCGACAAATTACTTTAGTGGTCTTAGAAAACAGAGATGATGAAGGAACAAAGCGCCTTTAAATACGATCCAACAGAGAGAGAGAGAGAGAGAGAGTGGAGTGGAGTGGCGGAGTGGAAGGCGTGGGAGGGGTCGCACCACCTATCACTTTACCTACATTCCCTCCACCTGCCCCCGCTTACTTGCCGCCAGAGATATGATAGCGATAAAAGTGTTAAGTATCAGTCAGCGAGGGGAGGAGGCAGGACGGGCGGAAGCTGCCAAGAAACGGGAGTAGGAAGATAAGTAGGTGAGGTGGAGGAGAAGGAATGGACGTCCGTGGCGGTGGGCGTTTCATGATCCAGGAGAACTTAATGGTCTTGTTGTTGTTGTTGTTGTTGTTGTTGTTGTTGTTGTTGTTGTTGTTGTTGTTGTTGTTGTGTGGTTTGTCTGTTTGTCTGTCTGGTTGTTTATTTTATCTGTTTGGTTGTTTGTTTGTTTGTTTCTTTTTTTGTTTCTGTTTTTTTGTCTGTATTTGTCCGTCTCTGCTTCAGTTTCTCTCTCTCTCTCTCTCTCTCTCTCTCTCTCTCTCTCTCTCTCATCTCTCTCTCTCTCTCTCTCTCTCTCTCTCCAAGTGTGTGTGTGTGTGTGTGTCCAAGTGTGTGTGTGTGTGTGTGTGTGTGTGTGTGTGTGGCGGCATTGGGTAAGGTTGCCTCATATTTTGCAGAGGAGGATCTAAAAAAAACGCGTCTGCTCCTCATGGCTCGTTAATGGAAGGTGGAGGGAGTAATTAGCGCGCACCTGATCCCTGCGGCTCGCGTTGTTCACCTCAGTCTCCATTTACCTGCGCGGGGGGGAGGGGGGAGTGGGGCGCCTTAATTGATTGAATGCTCAAGTTGGGAGAAGATCACTTTTTGGGTTTATTGGTGAGGGGGGGGAGAGTGAGAGTTGGGGGGAGGTGTCAGAGAAAGAAATGTGGGGTTTCTGTCTTAGGAGAGAGAGAGAGAGGAGGGGGGGGAAGGGGGGTGTTGGTTTGGTTTGCAAGGAGAAATTGCATCCGATTTCTCACTTACTTCATTTGTTGTTTGTTCTTTGTTCTGTTTGAGTTTGTTTGCGTTCGATTTAACGAGAAAATTTGTTTGTGTGGTGTAGTTTCTCTCTCTCTCTCTCTCTCTCTACTCTCTCTCTCTCTCTCTCTCTCTCTCTCTCTCTCTCTCTCTCTCTCTCTCTCTCTCTCTCTCTCTCTCTCTCTCTCTCTCTCTCTCTCTCTCTCTCTCTCTCTCACCAGTCCTAACATCTTGACTTACATTCTCTCCCCACTCACCTCTTTCTTTCTTTTTTTTTTTCATTCCATTCCTTTCCCTCTCCTCTCGTCCACTCGTCTCTTTCCTCTTCCTTTCTATTTTTTTTTTTTCTCCTTCCTTCATCCACCTTCCAAACTTTTTTTTTTCTCTCACTTCCCACCCTCTTTATTGTCTTTTCATCCCATTTCCTTTCTCTCCACCTCCTCTTCCATTTTTTATCTCCTTTCCTCAAATATCCTTGTATTCCATTTTCTCTCTTTTCCTCACCTTTCCTTTTATTTCCTCACATTCTATTATTTCCATCACATTTGCATCACTTTTCCTCTCCTTTCACTTTTTTGTGCCTTTTCCACCAATTCCCATCATCTTTTCCCTATTTTTTAACGTTTTCGTCCACTTTTCCACCACTTTTCATCCTCCCTATTTCTCTTACATTTCCATTCATTCAGTACCAACCCTTTCGTCAGTATTTCCTATCATACGCCCATTCATTTCCCTTCCTTGTCCTTCCTGTCTACCTTTCCCGTCACTTTTCCCGCCCCTTCTGTCTCATCCCACACCCATCCGCTACCTGTCCCGGTCTCCTGGTCACCTGCCGTCACCTGTCCCGGCGCTCTCCGGCAGGCGGGAATAAACACGTTTGCGCAAATGAGAGATGAGAGATAGGCTCAAGTTAACTTCTCACCTGTTCAATCCTCGTCTCCAGTTCATCTTGTTTATAGGGACTGCTATACTAGACTTCCTCCTCCTCCTCCTCCTCCTCCTCCTCCTCCTCCTCCTCCTCCTACTCCTCCTCCTCCTCCTCCTCTTCCTCGTTCAACTCGTCTATCTCTAACTAGGTTCTTATCGCATCGTTAAATCGAGATCTTGTGTGTGTGTGTGTGTGTGTGTGTGTGTGTGTGTGTGTGTGTGTGTGTGTGTGTGTGTGTGTGTGTGTGTGTGTGTGTGTGTGTGTGTGTGTGTTCGTGGATTCGTTTCTCACCTGTTTGTCCTGTTTCTACTCCTTACCTGTTATTCCTCCTCGCAAGACCTCCTCCTCCTCCTCCTCCTCCTCCTCATCTCATCTTTTCCTTCCCTTTCTCATATTTTTTTTTTGTCTTTTCTCGTTTTCTACTGTCTTAATGCGTTTTCTTTCATTGTCTTCCTTTTATTGTTTTACTTTGAGAGAGAGAGAGAGAGAGAGAGAGAGAGAGAGAGAGAGAGAGAGAGAGAGAGAGAGAGAGAGAGAGAGAGAGAGAGAGAGAGAGAGAGAGAGAGAGAGAGAGAGATGGGGGGGCAATGTCAGTTGTAATATTTCATGATTTTTATTGCATCATTAATTCCGTGATTAATTGACAGTTAGTGCGCCATTAAACTTCTCAATAAACTGTCTTTTTTTCTGGACGCAGCGACGCCTTCAGGAGAAACTAGAAAATAAAAATAAGTTAAATAGATAAACAGAACAAAAAGAAAAAAAAGATGTTCCTTGTAACTTTTCTCTTTTTCAGTAATTTATAGATTTATTTATTTATTTTTTTTTTTTGTATTATTTTGCCTTTATATTTTTTTATTGTATATTTTTGGGAGATTGATTGATTTTTTTTTTAGCTGATTTTCTTTATTCTGTGTGTGTGTGTGTGTGTGTGTGTGTGTGTGTGTGTGTGTGTGTGTGTGTGTGTGTGTGTGTGTGTGTGTGTGTGTGTGTGTGTGTTTTCATAGGTGTTTTCCTCACCTTTTTATTAATGTTCTTTATTTCTCTTATATTTCTACATACCAATCATTATTTTGCTTTGTATCTCAAAAAAAAAATATGTAACTTCTAAAATTTTACTTACGTTATTTATTTATGTATTCAACTCATTTATTTATTCATTTATTCATTATTATTTTCAACAATGTATCACTTTACCACAGACTTACTGAGCATCCCCACTGCTGACCTCACTTACTGACTCCCCTGCTGACTCACCTGCTGGCTCTCACCTGACACCAACACTCGCTACGACACCTGGAGCCTCAAGTTGTAAAGGTAATGACAACTTTAAAGAAAAAAGTACCTCAAAATAGCATCTTTTCCTCCACGCTTCCACACCTTCTCCAGCCAGGTGATGCCAATACACCCAACACTAACCCTTTCACTGCCACATGATTCTTTCCCATAATGAGCTACAGTTTTAGATACTTCTGTTCATGTCTCTTGTTTTTTAGCGTAGAAGAGATGATATTTACATTCTATTAGCTCTTCTGTGTCCATGCAGGCGTTTCCTTCCGGTGCCCAGTGCTGACGAAGAAGGAACACAGTGGATGAAGAATTAAAGGTATACAGGTGACAGTTCCAAGGGTGACGGTGATCGAGATTTACACTGTTAAAAGCATAAGGGTAGTTTTAATTTCTTATGGTGACCAGTCGTGTATGAACATAATATTTACAGTATATAGATGATAGTTTCTGGGATGACTGCGATCGAAATTCATATTAATTAAAAGTATACTGGTTAGCTTTTTTTTTTTATTAATTTATACTATCTTATTTTTATCCTATTTCATGTATTTATTTATTTATATATTTTTATTTATTTATTTATTTATTTTATTTTTATATTTATTTTATTATTTTTTTTTTGTGGTGGTGACTAGACAAGTATGAATTTAACATTAAAGGTATACAGGTGACACTTTGTATAGTTACCGTATATGGACTTAACGTTAATTAAAAGTGTGCGGGTATTCTTCTGTGGGAGCTATGAACGTGAAGACAAAAGATGCGCTTGACCATGAAGTACGTTGGTGTCAGCATAAACAAATAGAAACTGACTTGTATGTGTGAGTATTTGTTATTTGTATGTATGTATGTGTGTATGTATCTAGGTAGGCAGTTAGGTATTCAGGTAGGTGGGTAGGTATGTTAACTTTCACTGCACGAAGGTAAAGTCAAGGCTGAGAGACGGAGTTCGGACGAGGCGTAACAAATCAGGCAGCCAGAGTGAGATACGTCCGTTCTCCCCTCGTCTCGATCCTCCCTGACTTGACTTCATCCACCTGTCTCACTCCCCCAGCCCGCCACGCACCTCCCCCACACCCCCACGAAAAGTATAAGCAACCACCATTCTTTACCTGCAGGCGACGCTGACGAAGTATGGAAGAGGAACCGAGAGATACAGGTACATATCTTTGGACAGGTGAGATGGGCAGGTGAGGGAGGGCTTGGACACGGGAGCAATGAAGACGTTAGCTCACCTGTATCCCGACACAGGTATAGGAAATGCTAGGAATGTCCCCCTTACCCCCTTTCTCGCGCCCCTCGCCGCCTCGTGGGGAATTTATTGAGACCTTTCCTGCGCTCCTTGGCAATTACTGACGGGGAAATTTTATCAGAGTGTAAAATTCCTGTTAAATTAGTTTTCCAGTGAAGGCGAGGCGAGGGCGGCGTGGTTGGTGGCTTCCTCGCTAGCGTTCGGATGCGTAGCGCGAGGTGAGAGGAGGAGGAGGAGGAGGAGGAAGAGCAGGGCGAGGAGGAAGAGTGAGTGGTGAGCTGTGCGCGGGTCCTCAAGTCTGTCATGGTAGATTTGTTGCATATCAGTGAACCCAGTCTTTATTTGGCGATTTATGTGACCTAAGAGAACGTCATTTAGAGAGAGAGAGAGAGAGAGAGAGAGAGAGAGAGAGAGAGAGAGAGAGAGAGAGAGAGAGAGAGAGAGAGAGAGAGAGAGAAATGGGTTGCACTACTACAGTCGAGGTTAATAATACATACGTCAGGCGAGATATACAAAGAAAACGAACTGCAGATTTAGTTCATAGAAAATGGGAGGATGGAGAAATGCTAGAGAATTATCGTCCCAGTTCCAGTCAACCACCACCACCATCACCACCATCAACATCATCACCATCACTTGCGGCTCCGTCAAATAATGAACCGTGAAACACCTGGCGAACATGAGTAATTAGTTACCTGTGTCACTTGTCCGTGTGTGTGTGTGTGTGTTTGTGTGTGTGTGTGTTTGTGTGTGTGGTGTGTGTGTGTATGTGTTTACAAATCTTCTTTCCATTCCATCCCGTGTTTCTTTCCTCACGTGGACTGGAGAAGGAAGGAGGGAGGGGAGAAGGTTAGGACGGGCCGGCCACTCCTCTGTAAATCGTTTGTGGGCCGCAAATTATCCTGAATCACTCCACCGCTGTGTTTGAACTCTCTACTTAGCGCCTGGCTATCGCAAGACGCGGCTGAACTGAGGGAGTCTTCTACCGCCTTCTCAAACATTGCAGCGTCTTATCCCGACAGCTAACAGGCACCGGTGGAAGTTATTGGGGGGGTTTTCAAGTGTGTTGTTGTGGTTTTAAAGGCTCTACTTGAAAATTATTGGATTTTTAAGTGTGTTTTGTTATTTTAAATCTAGTTACTTATTACGGGTTTTCTAGTGAGTTTTATTATTATTATTATTATTATTCCAAGGTTCTGGTGGAAGTTATTGGAGTTTCCATCTGTATTTTATAATTTTGAAGTTCTAGTTAGAAATGACTGGGGTTTTCAAGTGTATCTTTATGATTGTAAGACTCGAGTTGGAAATTACTGGGATGTATTTTTTATTATTATTATTGTTATTTTATTTTTATTTATTTATTTATTTTTTAATATAATTTTAGCAATAGTTTGACGAATATTCTGCATCTTCAGTGAGAAAGACACGCATGAGAACACAACCAATAATTCTTGCGGCCTTAGGAAACAGTTCGTATGAAGATCCCTAAAACTTTTTAACACAAGGTCGAGAGAGAATGTCTTATCTCACGAGGGGTGTTACAGCGTCCCACAACACCACCACCGCCACCGCCGCTCACTGACGCCCGAGCAAGACTGGTAATGGTGCTGAGAGAAGTGCAGCTCATCTAAATACCTCGGTGCGTCATGGGTGGAGGATGAGGCGAGGAGAGGAGAGGAGAGGCGATGCGAGGGAAGGAAAGGAAATGAGATGTGAGACGGAAAAAGAGAGATTAATGAAAAGGAAATCTATAGGAAAACACACACACACACACACACACACACACACACACACACACACACACACACACACACACACACACACACACACACACACACACACACACACACACAAAGGATAAAGGCGCGCCGTTGCAAAGACTAAACCTCGAAACATCATCTGATCTGAGGCGCGGCGCGGGGAGGCAAGTCGAGGCGGGGTGAGGTAGCAAGATGGACAGGCAGCCGGCCGCACGGTGCCTCCAGACATAACGCAGTGTGGGCCATTTTTATCCAAACGGAAGAAGAGGGTGACCATCCTCATAAGTTGGACTCCAGCCGTAATTGGGCTGCGTGGCGAATTTAATAATACTGCTCCAAGGTGAGGGGTTTTTTCCTCCCCCTCTCCCCACCCCCACCCGCGTCCCAAGTCTGTGTCTCTCGTTTTTTGTTCTTTTTTTCGCGTGGATATCCGTGGCGGGGCAAGTAGATCACAGGAGAGGTGCCGCTGTGCTGGTGCCTGAGAGCTGCCGCGGGTCTTAATGCTAGGGTTTCTCCCGCGGGTAAGAGACACAGCTATTGATAAACACTACTGCCACCTGAGAGAGAGAGAGAGAGGAGAGTGGGAGGGTGGGAGATTGCAGGGCTGGTCTCAAACTCTCCGTATTACAAATTCTTCTTATTACATTCATTCAGTAATTGAGATTGTTTGAGGTGAGTTAACGCTGTGTGTCTGTGAGGTCACTGTGGAGGGAAGACAGGCAAATGAGAGGCCAAGGTCGTGAGTTGTTGTTGTTGTTGTTGTTGTTGTTGCTGCTGTTGTTGTTGTTGTTGTTGTTGTTGTTGTTGTTGTTGTTGTTGTTGTTGTTGTTGTTGTTGTTGTTGTTGTTGTTGTTGTTCTTCTTCTTCTTCTTCTACGTAAGCAATTTCTCTTTCTTCAGAAGTTAGAATAGGGATAATAATAATAATAATAGTAGTAGTAGTAGTAGTAGTAGTAGTAGCAGTAGTAGTAGTAGTAACAGCAGTAGTAGTAGTAGGAGCAGCAGCAGCAGCAACACCAACAACAACAACAACAACAACAACAACAATAACAATAATAAATAATAATAATAATAATAATAATAATAATAATAATAATAATAATAGTAATAATAATAATAATAATAATAATAATAATAATAGAATTTATATGAGCACAAAAATCAACAAAGATTTTCTTTTCATTTAAGACGTGATGAAAATAAAAATCAAAATGTAATATTAATCCGTCAAAAAGAGAAAAAAATCAATTAACTATTTATATATCTATTTTTAAACTTAATATTATTCGTGTGTGTGTGTGTGTGTGTGTGTGTGTGTGTGTGTGTGTGTGTGTGTGTGTGTGTGTGTGTGTGTGTGTGTGTGTGTGTGTGTGTGTGTGTGTGTGTTCTCTATTTACCTTTTGTCGTGTGATCTAACCTCAGCTTGTCACAATAGCCTTGCCTTCCCTCTGTGCTTCGTTCACTCCCGCACCGCATCGCTCACCCGCGGCCTTCACCACCGAACAATGCCCGCCTCACTGAATACATTAAAGGAAAAAAATACTAATAAAAAAAAAAAGAAAAGGAAACTGAAACAAAGTCGTGTAAATTAAAATGCTTCTCTTTGATGTCACTTTTGATTTCTTAATTTTATCTTTTCTTTTCTTTTTCTTTTTAATTCATTTTTTTATTGTTTCTAGTTTGTCTTGTCGTTTTAGGTAACTATTGTTATGTATTTGCCTCAAGATATTTCCTTTACGATATTTTCTTTTCTTGTTGTTGTTGATGTTATTATTTTTTTTTTTCGATTCCTTAACGCGTTTTATTTATTTATTTATTTTTACCTATTTTTTTTCTTGCTTTTAAGAAAACGATGAGGAATCAATATCGTTTTTATATGTATCATTTATCTGTTATCATTCTCTCTCTCTCTCTCTCTCTCTCTCTCTCTCTCTCTCTCTCTCTCTCTCTCTCTCTCTCTCTCTCTCTCTCTCTCTCTCTCTCTCTCTCTCTCATTTCGTTCCACTTTCCTCCCTCGTATATTTATCATTTTCTTCTTATCTTCTCATTCCACTTCAATAAACATCACACGGCTCACACTCCTCCTCCTCCTCCTGCACAAATTAAACTTCTCGCAAAAGGATACGCTTACTTTTCCCTCCGCCATGATAATCCTGGCGATAAATAACATCTTTTTCCTACTTTGCTCTGGGTCTCGGTCTGGGTCCTGGAGGGAGTGACCTACGGTAGCAGAAAATGTCGTACTCCAAAGGGGACGATGACACGTAGATGAAGGAGGAGGAGGAGGAGGAAAAGAAAATGGGAGAAAAAGAAAAAGAAAACGTGCGCAAGTAGATGGCACACACACACACACACACACACACACACACACACACACGCGCGCGCCAGAGTCAAGCAATATATTCACTCTCATTTCACTCTTCCAGTTCCTCTCACTCACAGACTCTCCCAGCTTCTCACAGATTCTTCCAGCCCCTTCCACATCCTCCCAGCCCCCCATAAACATCCTCCCATCCTCTTCCACACTCTCCCAGCCTCACACACTCCCCTATTCAAGCAAGTCACCGCCTCATCCTCGCCCTACTCGTCATCTCCCGGCGCACTGAGGCTTAATTGATTCTGGGACGAGGTACATCTTTATTTTGTGTGTGGTGGTGGTGGTGGTGGTGGCGGCAGGTAATTGTTTCAGGGGGAGAGAGAGAGAGAGAGAGAGAGAGAGAGAGAGAGAGAGAGAGAGAGAGAGAGAGAGAGAGAGAGAGAGAGAGAGAGAGAGAGAGAGAGAGAGAGAGAGAGGCAAACAGACAGGTAGACAGAGAGACAGACAGACAAGTAGATAGATAGATAGACGGACAGATAGGAAAAAAGACAAAAAAGTTAATAACAAACCAATCTCTCTCTCTCTCTCTCTCTCTCTCTCTCTCTCTCTCTCTCTCTCTCTCTCTCTCTCTCTCTCTCTCTCTCTCTCTCTCTCTCTCTCTCTCTCTCTCTCTCTCTCTCTCCTAAGTGTCTTTCCAGCAGGTCATTCTAAACAATTGGTTTTAGTGTCACGCAAGCCGTTATGTGTCTCTCTCCCTTGTGGCTCAGAGATGGCGCTGACAGGCTGAGGGGTGGTAGAGAGAGAGAGAGAGAGAGAGAGAGAGAGAGAGAGAGAGAGAGAGAGAGAGAGAGAGAGAGAGAGAGAGAGAGAGAGAGAGAGATGATGTTGATAGGGAAAAAGGGAGACAGTGTAAAGAAATGTAAGTTGCGAAGCGAGGAGAGACGGAAAAGGTAGACAGAGGTTGACGATGAGAGGAGTTTGTGTGTAAAGAAGGTTAAAAAGGAGAAAAAGGTGATGAAGAAGGGTGAAAGGATAAAAGATGATAGAGAAGTGAGAAGAGATGGAAAGGGTCAGAGAGGGGAGAGAAGGTGATGGAGAGAGGGAAGAGTGGACAGGAGGAAGGGAATAGAGAGAAAAAAAGAGAGAAAGCAGGGAGGAAAGGGAAAGAGAAGAAAAGAAGAAAGAGGGAAGGAGAAAGGAGATGAAAAGGATCCGAGAGGAGAGGAAAAGTGTAAGAGGTTAATGATTTACAATTGAGGAAATAAAAGAAATAAGAGGAAAAAGGAAAGAGAGGAACAAAATGGAAGATTATAGTGATTAAAAGGACATGATAAGAATTTTGTCTGTGTGTTTTTGTTTCTGTTTGTTTGTTTGTTAGTTTGTTTGCTTGTTTGTCTGTTCGTTTGTATGTCAGTTTCTATTTCTTTGTGGCAGTCAATCTGGGTGTCTGTCTGTCGGTATTATCTCTCTCTCTCTCTCTCTCTCTCTCTCTCTCTCTCTCTCTCTCTCTCTCTCTCTCTCTCTCTCTCTCTCTCTCTCTCTCTCTCTCTCTCTCTCTCTCTCTCTCTCTCTCTCTCTTACAATCATCACTAACAATTTTATCTCGGTTTTCTCAGCTTGTCCAATTAAGGCCAGGTATTGTCCCCGATTACCTGGCGTTGTTCTTTTACGAATAAATCCTCAAAGTCGTGACGGTCGTATAATAAGTGTGTGCGTGTGTGTGTGTGTGTGGGGAGGGGGGATTTCATTCCTTTATCTTTTTTTTTTCTCTCTATCTTTATTTCTCTATTTTTTTCCCTCACCTCGTCCCCAGATTACTTGTTTCATTTATTTTTTTTTTATGGTCCTTTTTAATTAACATGAAAGTCATAATTTGTCAGATTTTCTTTTTTTTTTCTTTTTTCTTCTATTTCTCTTCTTTTTTTCCATTTTTATTTTCCTTTTCCTTCAAACTCGTGATAATTGTTAAAGTGTTTGTTTGTTTGTTTTTCTCCTTTTTTGTGTGTGTATTTATTGATGTGTTTGTTGTTTTCATTTTCAGTTAATTTGTTTGGTCTCAGGTGAGGTGCGTGAGACAGAGAGAGAGAGAGAGAGAGAGAGAGAGAGAGAGAGAGAGAGAGAGAGAGAGAGAGAGAGAGAGAGAGAGAGAGAAGTAGCGAGTCATTATTGGCCGAAATCGCTGCATGAAATATAAGACTGAGCAACGAAAGACTGGAGTAGTGGTGTGTGTGTGTGTGTGTGTGTGTGTGTGTGTGTGTGTGTGTGTGTGTGTGTGTCGTTGCTTCTTCACTCTTGATCAGAGACAAGATAAGACAAAAATCTCTCTCTCTCTCTCTCTCTCTCTCTCTCTCTCTCTCTCTCTCTCTCTCTCTCTCTCTCTCTCTCTCTCTCTCTCTCTCTCTCTCTCTCTCTCTCTCTCTCTGGAATTTCTTGTATGTTACTACTACTACTACTACTACTACTACTACTACTACTACTACTACCGTGCTTCACTTTTTTCGTGGGGCAAGAAGCAGCTAAAAAGTGTTAGGAGCAACTTTCTCACACTCGTATTAAGGAAGAAAGAACAAAAAAAAAAAAACAATCGAAATGGCCAGAAATTGAATGGAATGGAGTTGTTATTTGTTTATTTCCTTCTTTTTCTTTTTTTTTCCTATTAATCCCTTCACTGCGATACGAAACACTTAACGAGTTTGAAGAAAAAAAGGAAAATAAAAGTTTAAAAAAGAAGAAAAAAAGAAAATCAGACAAATTATGACTTTCATGTTAATTAAAAAAAAATTACCTTAAAAATTAAACAGATAACATCACCTGAAGCAATGCAGGAGATCCTTATAAGCATCTACATGAAAGAAATGAATTAAAAAGAATATATTAGGAACTTCTATCCAGTTTAAACATTGAAGAACAAGTGAAGATGTCTCTGAGTGATTAGCAACTAAAGAAAGATGTACCGAATAGCAATCAAAGGATTAAGCAACTAAGGTGTTTCTGGTAACGAGTCTCTGGCAATCTTATTTCTGCGAAGGGAAGGGATCGAGTGTTCTGTTGGTAAGGTTTGTACACAGCGGTAATGAGGAGGTTGGGAGTTGAGTGAGGTGTTTTTATTTGTTTATTTATTTTTTTTATTTATTTGTTGTTTTTATTTCGACAAAGTTAAAACAGGCAGTGATATGAAGCACTCTTGTTTATGGAATTGAAATGTCTGTGGTTACTCATGCATGTTTTTTTTTTTTCTCTACCATGTTTGCAGGTCATGTATCTCCTCCTCCTCCTCCTCCTCCTCCTCCTCCTCCTCCTCCTCCTCCTCCTCCTCCTCCTCCTCCTCCTCCCCCTCCTCCTCCTCCTCCTCCTCCTCCTCCTCCTCTTCCTCCGCCTCTTTCTCCTCCTCCTGCCTCGCCTCCCACGGTAGCACCACCTTACATCTCCACCTGCTCTCCATCACCGCTCCTCCACCTCCTCTTCCCTCCCCTCACTCCCGGCCAGCCCTCCATCATAATATTTCTCCGAGTGAGCTAAATAATCTGGGAGGGAGTGTGTGTTCCCCTGGAGGTCGTGGATGAGTTGTCGAAGTCACGGGTAATGAGTGGGTAGCGGCGGCCGACCCACGCATCACTCCCTGTCTTCCCCCCGCCTCCCTCCCTGCCTCCCTGCCTTCCCCTCCGCCAAGCCGCCAGCCCCGTGCTTGCTAAAACTAATTCCACGATGTTTATCAGTTCCGCCTCATTATATACAGAGTCGCCAATCGCGGAATGACAGCTGTGTGTCGGATTGCAGCCGTGACACGCAGGGAGGAGCGAGGCGGCGGCGCGGCCTGCAGGGACAGCGCGGCGGTCCCAAGGGAGGGAAGGACGCGGGAGAGAAGGAAATCAGAGGGCATAATATTAACTCAATTAGTCCAACCGCAGACTCTGTTACTTTAACGACGCCGCCGTGCGGTTAGCCTGCTGAGGTGAGGCTCCGGGGTGAGTTACCTCGTGCTTAGCAGATTAGTGGGACGCGGAGGCCGTGGTGGCGGGGCCCGTGTGGCCGCGGGGCGTCTGGCGGCCCACGCCGCGCCGAAACAAGACATTGGAGGTAAATAAATGCCAGATTATCGAGTGTAAATGTGTGTTTCCGCGGAGGGAGCGCGCGGCGACACCCCGGGTGGCAAGTGTGCTCCGATTAGGCCGCCTTGTTAGTGCGCCGCGCATGCAGGCTGTCTAGGGCGGCGCGTCTGTCCTCTGGCTCCCGGCAACACCCAGCAGCCGCCATCACGGGAGGGGTGCCGCTGCAGGGTGGTCGCCGCGTAACACACGCCGGGAAGGCAGCAACACAACACAAGCAACACATTCCCCGCCAGCCTGCCAACCCGTGGCTCTCGCGTGTTTCTCCGCGGCGGCAACAACAAGGCGCTCCTCGTATTTATCACCCATTTGCCAGACGCCCTTCGTGTGGTGAGGCAGCGAGGGTTGCACTGGGCGCAGGGCAGGCATCGCTGGTCCTGACGGGAGCGCTGCAGCAGGGGGAGGGGGGAAGGGCCTGGCGGGCTGGTGGGCGGGCTGACGGGCTGTGGGCGCTGGCAGGCAGGTGGCGGCGGAGGCGGCTGCACGGGGGCTCGTAAAGCAAGGTAATTAAGTCATTGAGTCTTGCTGATTAGTGGTTATAATCGCTTGTGATGGACACATTGCAGATGGTTAAGACCCGCCTCGGCAGCCTCACTGAGAGCGCCGCGTCGCCACGCTAGACACACATTCGGGGCCAGCCTTACCATACCTAGCCAGAAATCTATCCCGGAGTGAAGGTAGGCTGTTTGAGGCCCCGGAGAATGTAGAGGGACACTCCTCCTCCCCCTTGCGCCTGGACTGCCCCCGTGGCCTGCGAAACTGAAGCTGAACGAAGATAAATGAGAAACGTCGAAGGGAGTGGGAAGGTCTCAGTCTCTTACTTGCCTGCCCTAACCTTCTCGACTTAATCAGCGGGACTCAGTGATTACTGCAAGCCGCCTAAACCCACGGTATTTAAGAGCTCGTTATTAGTGCTAAACGAGGCAAGTCATTAATTTTCGGCGGAGGAGCGAAGGGGACGGACGGGCGGCAGAACAGGACTTGTAGGTGTGTTCTGATTCTGATCTTTGTGTGTGTGTGTGTGTGTGTGTGTGTGTGTGTGCAGTAGTAGTTGTTGTTATAATAGTAGTAGTAATAGTAGTAGTTATAATTGTATCCTATCTTCGTGTGTGTGTGTGTGTGTGTGTGTGTGTGTGTGTGTGTGTGTGTGTGTGTGTGTGTGCATCTTAATTGTGTGTGTGCATCAGTGCTCCATGACTAATCCAGTGACTAGTAACTAGTTGACTGGCGTACAGACTGAGTAGGTGTATCCAGTCACTACAGGGCAGACTGGTTTATGAAGTGACTGTGCTGTGGGTTACTAGTCCACTGACTGTCTCAATACTCTTGTCAAGTTGAAACTGGTGACTGCTGTCTAGCTGTCCTTGTTTTGTCTTAAGCGAACTAACTGGTTGACTGTCGTATTGAAATTTATTGATTACTTGAGTGATTTAGCAGAGACGTATGTTTACATTTCTATTGATGTTATTGACTAACTAATGACTGGTTGGCCAATTGTCTTCCTGAAACTGGTTGGCTCTTGTTGCATATATGAGGAAGTTAGCGCTTCAACTCCTACTGACTGAATGACATGTCTGAGTGACTGGCTGACTCACACTGCCTGACTGACTGACAGATTGACAGACTGACTAACCGACTGATTTATTAATCGACCTAATTATTGATTGATTGCCTAACTAACATACCGACTTTCTGATTAATTGACTGACGCATTGACTGACTGACTGACACCCCGTTAATGACTGATCTGATGATAACAACGCGTGTGACGTCATCAACAAGGCACGAGCGATGTGTGACGATAACAAGCGAATAACCAAGTCATTAAATTATCAATCCATTGTTGTTCATTTAGCTGTTGTATTTATTTTATTTATTTATCTATTCATTTATTCGTTTGTTTGTTTGTTTGTTTGTTTACTTATTTATTTTACAGCATTGAAGCTATTATTATTTATTATTATTATTATTATTATTATTATTATTATTATTATTATTATTATTAAGCTATTTATTATTGATTACATTATTATTATCATTATTATTATTATTATTATTATTATTATTATTGTTGTTGTTGTTGTTGTTGTTGTTGTTACGGCATCAGAAATAGTCATTCTTTGTACCGTTAATTCCATTATTGTTTATTATTTATTTGTAATATGAAAACTTTGCAAGTTCTATGTATTTTGATAATCTATGAAATTATATTCTGATTATTATGTTAGACTAATTAATGTATATTTTACGCACATATGTTTTAGAAACGATTTTTTTTATTTTTTATTTCTTTATGTTGAGGTTTTAGCTATTCATGAAATTAGTTATGGATTATTTTTTATTCAGATGTGTGTGTGTGTGTGTGTGTGTGTGTGTGTGTGTGTGTGTGTGTGTGTGTGTGTGTGTGTGTGTGTGTGTGTGTGTGTGTGTGTGTGCTATAAAGAAGCTGCATACGTATTTCAATGTTGAATCTAGAATCATAAGTGTTTGCTCGTTGCTTTCAGTAATCCTGTAGCTCAGTCAATTTGCTAAGGATGATCGGATAACGACCAATCAAACCTTCCCGTTCGACTTCAAAATATGTGAAGCACCTTTTACGACTCGTATATCAGTGGAATGGTACAGAACAATTCCATCCGAAGGGAGAAAAAAGAGTATTTGTCTTCGCCATTCATGAAGGAACTCGGCACAAGCAGTCACGCAAAAATTAAGTACATATTAACTTACGGTCTGCTTGGTGTCATAACCCTTTCTTTGCTGTACAGTACAGTATTTTCCCTTAACCACCACCATTTTTTTTTCTTTACACTAGTTTCTTATAGTTATGTTGCTAAGAAAGGACAATATTAAATATCCCTGCATGCAAATTATTTCTTACACTTCATATTCTCCCTGCACTTCTTATTCCCCTACACCTCTTATTCTCCCTTTCTCTGTGTGTGTGTGTGTGTGTGTGTCCATGCAAAAATATCCTTACATTGCTTTACGAGTAAGTGCGAACAAAGCTAGGACAACAACAGTGGAAAGATTAAATTAATAAAACAACCTTCTTTTCAGTCCTTGTAAAAATGTAACAAGAAACAAACCTGCTTCATTCTGCTTCAGGAGTCCACGACGCTTCGAAGCAGATGAATCTCCGACGTGAGGAGAGCTGGGACTGAAGGTACGGTGGCAGTCAGCGAGGCAGCGGTGAGGAGGAGGAGAGGGGCGTTGCGAGGTAAGGTTATAGAAGGCTTGGTGTTGGGTGGTTTGTGGGAGGGTGTTGGAAAGGATTCGCATGGGGTTCTCAAGGAAGTGATTTAATTGATGCGGTTAATGCCAGGAGTTCTTGATAGAAACGAGGGTTTGAAGGACTTTACGTGTTGGGATTTTCTACGCATGATAGGAGGAGACGGAGGGAGGGCTGGATGGATTATTGGATTGCAGTAGTGGTAGCAAGTAGGTTCGTGTAATTTTAGGTTAGGGTTAAAGTAATTGATAGGAAGAGAGGGGGGCTGGATGGATTATTGGATTGCAGTAGTGGTAGGAAGTAGGTTCGTGTGATTTTAGGTTAGGGTTAAAGTAATTGCGTAAGTTTATAACTGAAGTTTGCGCTTTTTTTTCCAAAATTGTTTAAGGGAGCTGTCACTCACGTAAATTCACGCGAATATGTTAGTCTTTTGGCTTTTGATTTCCACCAAAGCTTGTTAAAAGTAGCAGTAATGACTTGACACGTGTTTTGGTTGCAGATTGGTGGTGACAGCTGACAACCTCGCTTAGGATTGTCAAAGCAGGATGGTTGTGACTGCCAGGATGTGAGCTATGAGGGTGCGTTGGCTTCAATTACGGTAAGTATTCAATTACGGTAAGTATAATGGGGTTTTTACAATACGATTGACGCTTTCACAGTCGGTGTCGGTTTGAGTAGCACTAGTTTTAAAGCTCTGAACAGATGGTGATACATGATCAAATTGTCTTGCCTGAATGTTCGTATAATTAAACTTGTGCAAACTTATCTCCTGCAAACTTATCTCCTGGGGTTTCAGATCACTGACTCCGCCACGAGCAGCCCCCCGGGTACTTGTTCTCGCTCTGTCCACTACATCCAGGACTGCAAATAGAGATGTGTTGCTCCAGAAATGGTGTACGGAACCTTGTGAGTTTGGTCGTGTGATTGAAGCGGTTTGATCACTGCTTGGTGAGGTGAAGTTCAGTAGTGGCTGTGAGGCTTTGTGGCTTTGGCAACGATTTGGGAAAGGTTTGTGTGGAAATTGGGAAGTGGTAGGTGACGAGCAGAATTGTGTAGCTGGTCAGGTGTGTGATGCAGTGTGTTTAGTCAGGTGTGATGGAGGGAAGAGATGACTGTGGTTCAAATAGGATAATACAACTAGGCTGATGAAAGGAGGTTGAGGTGAAGAGATTTGGTAATGGTTTGTTGATTAGTAGATATTTTGTGTGGGGAAACCTGGTAGGGAATTTAAATCTTGGGGGAGTTTGGGATAGCACTGAAGGTTATGCTGGTAGAAAATGACTGTCCTAGGAAGACGAGGGTATACGGGAGTAATTAATGACATTCTGTTGTGGTTTTTAATACGTGGTTCTAAGATGCAATGAGAGGGTTCGTCTTACAGCTGTTGACTTCACTTCAGCAGACGAACGTGAGTCAGCAGACGAACGTGAGGCGGCTAGATCACTGCAGTACCTACCTACCTTCCATCCAGGCGAATGGACTTGCGGCGGCTACAACACACTGCACCACCTTCATCCCATCCAGACAATACATGTGGAAACAATGTGTGTTAGACTTTTTGGCTGCCGTGTTGTGGTAAACAAGCATCAATGTTTGAAGAGTTCAGAGGACTCCTTTAAATAAAAACATTTTTCTACCAGGAAAGGGAAGGGCTTTCTCTGGAACCTCTTCGAAGTACCGTGAACTGTGATTTGTTAATCAAAATCCTGTAATTATGGACTTTTCCTGCAATTATGAATTTTTATATTTCTATCCTGTATGATGTTTTGTGGGAAATGTCATCTAGCTGACATGCGAGAATGGTCACAGGTTTCCAGTTAACCTCACAAGCTACCATATTAAACTTTGTAGAGCAGACCATTAATTAAAACTGCAGACCTGCAACGGCGTTTCTACAGCTAGCAGAAGTCATTTCGGTAGGAGGGAGGAGGATTGGTTGGTAGAATTTGTAGGAGGGCGGGGATTAATTTTAAAGTATCCAAAACTTAACCCCTTCCCCACACTACAACGCCCCTTCCACGCCTCCTTTCCTCTCCACCGTAATTAAAAACGTCCGCCTTCCCACCACTCACCCCATAACCGATTATTCACATACAGCGTTCGCTCCCCTCCAACTCCGCTTCCCCCCTTAAAAAAAATGTTCCGAACTGCTAGTGTGGACCATGCCCACAGTTCCACAATACCCTGTATATATATACGATACACAATACCCTCGTATATACACACACACTACCCCTGTGGTTTCGCTTGCGTTGTTACAAAACACTGCACACACCACCCCTGTGGTTTCACGCAAAGTTTTGCATGAAGGTAGGTCCGTCCGTAGGTCATACCCTACAACAAACTACCTACGTACATCAATATTGTGGTCCTCCTCCTGTGACATCATTAGAAAGGTGTAGGTCCGTCCTTCCGTGACAGTTAAGGACCTCTGTGTAGCCACCTACATAAAGGTATGATCCTAAATGACGGTTCTACAATAATAAAGGAATGCAGCACGGCTGCACCACTCAATGGATAGCGAAAGGACCTCACTTGGGGGACCAAGTGGGATGGAGAATGAATGAGACCGGAGACGCTGGGAAATTCAGAATCTGAAGGCAGGATGAAAGTTGAGCCATGAGAGGCAAGGGCACGGAAATCCCGGTCCACGGAGGGACTGAAGGCAGCGCTGGCAGATAAGAGACCAATAAACAAAGGTTTTTGGGTCACTTCGTGGCCGAGTCTGTCCACGGAACATCTCACAACCATTTGGCCTTCGCCATTTGCCATTACCATGCCGCAGCCTCCCCCACTCAACAAGGGACAAGTTCTTCTG
>NC_087186.1:15064407-15251907 GCF_035594125.1 Scylla paramamosain | reverse complement strand
TATATTTTACTATATCAATATGTACACAAAACATATTAAATATACCCATACCAACCTTTAATAACTACTGTGAGGAAAGGAAGCACACTGGCCATGCTGGTCTACACAGGCAAAGAACCAAAAGGCTACTTTACAGGACAAAAATAATGTTAACACACAAGTGATGCTCTACACCAGCCTCCCGCAGCCTCAGAGCCCAGCTGGTGCTCCCTTCCTCCTCACCAGAATTATCAAGGTACATCTCTGGTTCCTGTGTGAGTTTATACATTTACCAGACAGTCCTATAGATTCTCTCTTACAGGAATAATAATGGGATAGGGTGGGGGTGATAACAGTCGAAACCAAGGAGCAGGAGGGTGGCTGGGTGAGCTAGTCTGTGGGAAATGAGAAATCTGCCTCACAGCCTGACTCATCGGAGGACACCACTCACCTGTGCCATTGGGGAACTCACGATAACCTAATATCACGAATCCCGTATAAAAACTCGCCAGCAGTCACTTCAAGGGTAACTTTACTTAAGGTTTAAAATATGAAACTCTCCCCCCACCCAAGGAGAAGCACCTCATGCCTGCCCTCCTCCTACAATGGCAGCAACAGCAGCAGCCTTCCACTGCCTCCTATCATGCACCCTGCTGCCTTGCTCAAATTCCAGCTGCAACCTTTCAGTCCCATGGAGCAATGGCATTAAAAGGGCCTATGCAGCTTGAACAAATGTTAGAAGTCTGAAGAAGCATCCAATGAAAAATTCCCAGTAGTATTTTAATTATGGAGTTGCATAGTTCAGCCATTTTCTATCACAAGCACCCAATTTCTTTTTTTCCTTAATGTTCTGTGTTCAATAATATCACTATATATTGCTGGGGAGAGAACGTTCCTCACCACCAGGGACAGGGCTCACCACTCCTCTTTGTGACAGCTCTCCAGGCAACACAGCAATGCTTCAATGTTAACATCATAATCCCATAATCATAATCCCATCATAATTCATTACTTCAATTACACTTACAACACCTCTCTGAGCACTGGTAACTTGCACAACACCAATGACATCTGCACCTTCATATTGCAACAAGTGAATGCGATGGAGCACAGCACCCAAGCATTGTTATCTGCATTGGCCCTTCAAACTCTCCACAAAACCTGGTGTTACAAAGTGATGAAAGTTTGGGTCCCCCTAAAAAGAATAATCTCTGTAACAATATATGCATTATAATAAAATTGCACTGTAGAATATGTCCACTACTACCACTGGTATTTGTCTGTTAAATGAAATATAGCTGTGAATTAAGTAAGGCTACTAATGAAGCTAACAAGGAACGCAAGCTAAAGTGTGACACAAGAGCTGTAGGTTGTGGCTCTCTCCCAAATGGAATTATCTCTAAAAATGAAAGAAGAGTAACTCAACACCACCTGAACCTTTCCAAAGTGAGTTAAGTATATAGAGTTCATTTCTTTATTACAGCCTAAGAACAGGAAGGGTTGGGAGACACTGCACCACCAGTAGCCTTCATGTCACACAACAAAGGTGATAACCAACAGTTGTCAGACCCTGCACATGAGATGCCACACACAATTATACAACACCACTCACTCACCCACTTGTCTTTCACACCACCACTACCAGTGCCACCATCACTGACAAGGGTGGCAACCAAATCCTCTACTACCAGACAGTAAAACAGAACAGCATTCACCTGATCACATGTCACACACAGTTGCAGCAGACTTCTCCCATTCACCCCTCCCAACACCACCACCACCACCACCACCACCACCGACATCAATGATATGGTGGTAATTAAACCATCCACAACCACACAGTAAGGTAGAATAATAGTAATGAAATATCATGAAAACTACTTTGCACTTTTATGGCTACTGCATTTATGAAGACAGAAGTGACCTGTGTTTAATAAGAGCCAGTGTCATTGCCTGAGGAGTGACCGAGTACCAGCAAGAGGGTGTTACCCAGAAACACTCCAAAAACACACCAAAACACTCTCAAAATAACCCAAAACACACCAAAACATCCCAAAATACCCCAAAACACTCCAAAAACACACCAAAACACCTTCAAAATACCCCAAAACACCCCAAAACACTACAAACACATCCCAAAACACTCCAAAAACACACCAAAATACTCCAAAAATACTCCTAAACATCTCAAAACACATCAAAACATTCCAAAAACATCCCAAAACACTTTAAAACACACCAAAAATCCCAAAACACCTCCACAACACCACAAAACACTTCAAAACACCCCTTAACCACCCCAAAACACATCAAAACACTTCACAACACACCAAAAACACCCCAAAACACTCCAAAAACACCCCAAAACACCCCAAAAACACCTGAAGACTCCCTCAGAAAACTGAAATAGAATAAAACACAAAATAACAATAATAAAGAAAACAAGCTGCAATATTGAACAGCAGGAACACAAACAAACACACACACACCCTGTAAACAAACAAACAAACAAAAAATAAATAAATAGATAAAAGGATAAAAAATTTGAAAAAATAATAATAAAAACAAGCTAAAAATATATAAACCAATACAAAAAACAACAAACCCACTCAATTACCAAACAAGACAGAATGGAACCTCGCAGCGAAACCGATGATATGCTGGTAATAAGTCACACAGGAGAGCTGAGAGGAATACAAGCCGCTGGTGTTGTGCTTGGAGTAACAGTCGAGGAGAGCAGGACACACGGGCAGCACCACCTTCAAGCCGAGCAGGTCCAGGATCAGACTGCCGAATAACACCTTGCTTGTCCGTGCGTTCCTCTGTGGGTGTTAGGTTAGGTTAGGTTACGTTAGGTTAAGTGAGGTTAGGTTATGTTAGGTTAAGTGAGGTTAGGTTAAGTGAGGTTAGGTTAGGTTAGGTTAAGTTATGTTAGGTTAGGTTAAGTGAGGTTAAGTGAGGTTAGGTTAAGTTAGGTTAGGTTAAGTTAAGTTAGGTTAGGTTAGGTTAAAAGAGGTTAGGTTAAAAGAGGTTAGGTAAGTTTAGGTTAGGTTAGGTTAAGTTAAGTTAGGTTAAAAGAGGTTAGGCTAAGTTATGTTAGGTTAAGTTAGCTTATGTTAGGTTAGGTTAGGTTAAGTGAGGTCTTTTTTATCTTTTATTTTTTCTCAGTATTTTTTTCTTATTGTACTTAGTTCCCTTTCACCAGTGTCCCTCCTATATATACAAAAAATAAAACAAAATAAATAAATAAATAAATAAAGTAAAACAAGAACATTTTTACGACTTTAAATCATTTTCCCAACACACTTGTGCATGGAGGCAGTGTTGCACGAGTGTTGAGTGACAAATATTGCATCTCAGCTTAGCAACACACACCAACACAACACCCTGCTCACCTTCTCCTTGATATCCGCAGCCTGTACTGCCCCTCTGTCCCTGCCGTCCACCTCACCACCACTGCCGCCGCCACCGCCATCGCTGCCGCCAACTTGCTTGCCGGATCGGAGGGTTGCCGTTGCTCTGAAAGTTACATTAGGTTTGGTTAAGTGGGGCCGTGGGAAGAGGATGTAGGTTAGGTTAGGTTTGGTTAGGCTAGGTTATGTTAAGTTTGGCTAGGTTTCTTTAGGTTAGGTTAGGTGAGGTTAGGTTAGGTTAGGTAAGGCTTGGCTAGGTTAGGCTTGCTTAGGTAAGGTTTGGCTAGGTTAGAATTGCTTAGGTTAGGTTAGGTAAAGTTTGGTTAGGCCAGCTTGGGATTAAGACACGAGATAGCCAGTCTTGGGGAGGAGGAAGCACCAGACAGAAGTTAGGGTAGGCTTCTTTGGGTTAGGCTTGGTTTGATTAGGGTCAGCTGAGGAGTGTGAAGCTCCACCACGTTTGGTTAAATTTGAGGTAATATTTTAGTCATTTTCTCTCTCACCACCAAAATTTTCCCACTGTGTAAACTTTGTTAATATTTTTTATCTGAAGGCTACAAAACACATCACTCGCTTTCCATCCCAGACCCCTAAACACCACCCCTTTCTTCCTTCCTTAGCATCAGCCAGCCAGCCTCTTTGGACTTAAATGAAGGAAACTTTTAAACACGTAGATATAATATAACATTTTCTTCTTCACACACACACACACACACACACACACACACACACACACTGCTTCCGTGACGTGGGACAGTGAGGAAGAGCGAGAAAGAGTTTTATCACCAGCTGGAAGGAAACTACCGCTTTGTTTACATCTGACAAGAGAAAACGCGGCTGTCACTTCTGTCAACGGGTAACTAATACAAAGCTGAGAGAGAGGAGAGAGAGAGAGAGAGAGAGAGAGAGAGAGAGAGAGAGAGAGAGAGAGAGAGAGAGAGAGAGAGAGAGAGAGAGAGAGAGAGAGAGATTGTCATATAACCATTTTATACTCAAGATAATAAAAGACAGCAAGCGTTTAATTATTCACTTTTCAACTTTCCCCGCTTGTCTCTAACCTTTTTTCCACTGTGCTGGTGGTGGTGGTGATGGTGGTGGTGGTCACACACTTGCATCTAGTAGTTTCATATATCACAACACGCGCTATAACAGCCCTGACACGCTTCTACTATCAGAGCCTCTCTCAAAAACACTCCAGAATCTTTTATTTTACCTCAAGCACACCACTTCTACCCTCAAAGACCCCATTCTTACCTGCAACATGCTTATAACATAACTAAAACACCTCAAAAGCAAGTCCAATCACACTAAAACACCTTAAAACACCTTAAACATACCCAGAACATTCCTAAACGCACAAAAAAAAACACATCGAAAGTGCACCAAAATATCCCCAAACACACTTAAAATACTCCAAAACTCACCCAAATTGACTTAAAACGCATCCAAAACACACCGTACCAACCCAAAACACACTCAAACTCATCCATAACATCCCAAAACACACTTAAAACATCCCAAAACGCTGAAAACGGCCCAAAACACACTTAAAACACCCCAAAACACACCCAGACTGACCTAAAATACCCAAAAATACCCACAAACGCAGACACAACTCACCCGTATCCACACAAAACACACCCATACTCATCCATAACATCCCAAAATACACTTGAAACATCTCAAAACATTGAAAACAGTCCAAAGCACACTTAAAGCACTCCTAAACAAGCCTAAGACACCCCAAAACACACCAGGAACGCTAAATATTGACTCAAACATCACGAAATCCCTAAAACACACACTCCAACACCTCCTAAATACCTCCAGACACACTCCAACACTCCCTAAACACGCCAAATACACTGGAAGCACTGTCAAGGAAGACAAATACTACAAAGACAGACAGGGCAGCAGGGAAAATTAACCTAAATATTGTTTTCTTAGCATTTTTCTGTTTTACCACCTCCTCTATTCCTTCTCCCTTCATCTTCCTCCTCTATTTCTCTTATTTTCTTACTCATTCTACTCTTATCTACACGTCTGAGTTTAGAAACACGTGGAAACACCAGGAAAACACTGCAAAATACGATAAATATTACCGAGGAGACAGCGGAGCCGATCAAGGTCCCGGGTCCATGATGGCGGCCGTGACGTCACGGCAATTTTACGTACCGTAACGGATTTCATTTCGAAATTGACCCCTCGAAAAAATGGAGCTAGGCTGGAATGCCTTATATATTCTGACTTGACAAATACTTAAACTAATATTCACAATATTAAAACAGCTCCAGCCTGAGTAGTATTTAAAAAATATCCAAATGAAATATGGAAAAAGTGTTGAAATATTCGGCCCCATTTAAATCATTGAAAAGTCCCCAACATTTGAATTTTCAGGAACGTAAAAATTTTTAAAAAATCTGAACTATCATCTTACACCATCAAAAGTTACCTGGAACAAGAAGTAAACAAATAAAACCGAAATTGTGTAAAAAACAAGTGTTGGAACCTAAATACGATTAAAAACCACTGAAAATTCCACCCATTTTCACTCAACAACAAGATAAAACACTTTAAAACATACGAACTATTTTTTCAAGCAATGAAAAGTTAGTTACAAGCTCAAATAGAGAGACAATAACATAAAAAGTGTTGTAATAACAACTTTTAACAGGACCATAAACCATTTTTAAAGTCCACTTATTTCTCTCAACAGGAACGAAGAAACATTTTGAAAATCATAAGCAATTTTTAGAAACACAAAAGACGTAATTAGAGCGTGAAATAAAAAAACAAGTTTGTCAAAATACTGCCAAAAAAACTCCCCGCATTTTCGTAAAGCAACACAAAATTGAACACAACTCAACACAAGCCACGAAAATACTTCTAAAGCAAATAATTATTTTTATAAACCATAAAAACATGCTATACGAGCAGAATAAAGAAGTTAAGAAAAATACCAAAAAAATTTTGAAACCCACAGGATGAATCAGGTTGGCAGAGGTAGCCAGGCATCATGGCGGCCCTTGACAGTGGAGAGAACGGCCGCTATTTTGCCTGTTATTTTTCCATCGTAACTAATTGAGGCAATGGCAGATATATCTAGCTAGCGGATATGAAAGCCTAGTCATGGGGCTCCACTTAGTGACGTGTTAGGCTTACAATAAGTGAGAAATGAAGCAGATATTGGCGGACAAATGGGGAAGGCTGCCTCCACCTCAGCTGATAACATTAGTAAAGTGTATTTTTTTTACGTCTTTATAATTCCTGTCATGGTTAATTAGTAAGAGTTTTGTGGTGGAGGCTTGGAGCGCTTGTGGCACCGTGGAATGCTGAGTCACATCAATATATTCCTAACGAGGTGCAAAAACATGAAATACCAGGCTTAACAATAAATAAACAGTAAGGTTAACCACTGACCTGACAGCCCTGTGTTGTTGTTGTGGGTGACATGTAACAACACTATCATAGTTACCGCCTATTACATCAGACTGTGCAAATTACCTGGCTGGACAAGTGGTGGGCCGGTTTCTTACCAATATTAGCCTTGGTGGCACTGCAGGCACCAAGCTTGCACCAGCACACGCAGGCAGCCACCACGGCCCCTGTCACTGTCTTGTTCTGCGAAAATACGTTAAATAAAGCACCAGTTTATAGCACCCTTTAAACATAGTGCCTTGTGTCTGACGTCTGGTACTGTGTCGTCCCTCCCAGCCTGCTCCGCACAATACGCAAGCAAAACTATCCACAAGACACTTTTACCTTTCAATAACAAGCACCAACTTCTTTTATATTATACTAAACTAATAGAAAATTAAATGTAAAAAATTATAAGCGCGTAAAAATAAATCTCAGGCCATTATAACTGTAATTGTCAAAGTATCTAGACATTACTGATTGAAGCGCCAAATTCAAACTGGTCCTGGCGGGTCTTACACTGCAATGTCTCGTCCCTTGTGTGGCGTAATGTGAAATCATTGAAAAGCTTGTGTGAATTGAAGGCTTGGCTTAATACTGTGTTATATCTCAGCTTATCATTATTAAGTATTTATCATTTGACGTTAAAAAACAACAATACTTCACAGAGATATCCAAGTATAACAGAGGCTTCCATACTGTAGCTAATGATCAACAGAGAATTACCAGCCTTTCTCTGTGTGTCAAGGAGAGCCCACCTGCATGTACTGAATATATGTTTTTAATTATTCTTTTGTGATTAATCTTTTTAACATATCTGCGCCAATGTAAACTAGTATGTACTTAGAAGGCTTACCAATGTGTGGGTGTTGGTGGGTTTGGTGCTACTCAAAGGGAACACGTGCTGGAGAAGTCTGGGAAGCACTGATGTACAAATAACTGAGCGTATTTTAATTCACATAAGTCTCCCATAAAAATAAAAAGCTGACCTCCGTTTTCTCTTACGAACGTAAACATTTAGGCTATTTTTTCTTCTTTTATTGTTTTTTTTTTCTCTCCTCGTTTCTCTCTCTCTCTCTCTCTCTCTCTCTCTCTCTCTCTCTCTCTCTCTCTCTCTCTCTCTCTCTCTCTCTCTCTCTCTGACTTTCTACGTATTTTGCCTGTCTGTCCTCGTGTGTGTGTGTGTGTGTGTGTGTGTGTGTGTGTGTGTGTGTGTGTGTGTGTGTGTGTGTGTGTGTGTGTGTGTGTCTTTAATTTATTCGTTCATTCATTATTTCATCTTTCATTGTATTTTACCTTCTCTCTCTCTCTCTCTCTCTCTCTCTCTCTCTCTCTCTCTCTCTCCTCATTTTACGAAGCATATCACCAACTATCTAACTAACAGAGAGAGAGAGAGAGAGAGAGAGGAGAGAGAGAGAGAGAATTTATAAGTAACCAAAAAAACAGACAGGCTGAGTGAATGTAAGTGTGTGTGTGTGTGTGTGTGTGTGTGTGTGTGTGAGGGAGAAAAAAAAATTTTGTCAATCACTGGGACCATAAAAAAAACACCCATGAAAACCCGTGTCACTTCAACAAGTAGTGGAGGTACGGGAGCAATGCCTCAAATTATGTGAGGAAATGAATAACCTCTCTACATCTCTCCTGCCATTCCGTTCTGCCCTGAAAACATGCTGCATTGATTAAGTGGATATTCATAGTATTATCTCACTACTCACCGGCTTTCCAGGGCCAGCATGCCTCACAAATAAGGGCACTGCGCTGGACGCTGCCATACCCACCAGTGCACATTGCCGCCATGCTCGAGTTGTCCACACGGCGCGGCCTTCAAGTGAGTCCAGCGTGCCAGATTGTTTTGGCCATATTATCGTACTATACAGGTTGAAATTATTGTACTTCTGGTAAAATTATCGTTCATATGTAATTATTCTAAATATTATGCAAAACTGCCACTTTCCAAATACGGAATTTAGGTTTTATATATATATATATATATATATATATATATATATATATATATATATATATATATATATATATATATATATATATATATATATATATACTTTTAAAGTTTAAAGTTTCGGACTGGGGAGAATATACGTTGTCTGCCCACCAAGTACGTACTACAAGAAGAGGTTGAATGAGTCAAGTACTTTGATATCTCTGCGTTACACATGGTAAATAATTGACCAGCTATACAAATTTTTTATTATGGATATTTGGCATATAAATATGTACTATGAAAGTCTTAACACTACCTCTCCGAAACATCTGCAGGAACATTTACAAGTCGACATTCCAGAGCAGCGTATCCCATGCATTAATGCGGCTGGTGCCAGGATCCGGTCGCTTGAGTTATAATGAGTTACTCAAATCATTCCCCATTGATGATTTCCTATTGGCGAGTATTATGCGTCTAAGGACTGGTTCCCTTGATCCAGAACATGCTTAGGTGAATGGCAGAGGCTGCCCGGTAGTGTGAAGTTTCTCCCGGGACGTGATTGATGCTGGGCAGGAGACAGGATAGAAGTCCTAATTGTAAGCATGTTTCCTTTCCGTAATGACATCTTGAAAACCTGAGGGCACGCAGGTGAAGGGGAGCAGCAAGCGATTTATGACTGGCTACTGCAACTTCTTCCTTCTCTCCAGCATCACATCCATTGCCTTGCGGACACTTAAGCGAACCCATTAGATTTTTCATTGACCTGAAATATGTTATTTTTCGTTAGATATTATTATTAATTATTATTATTATTATTATTATTATTATTATTATTATTATTATTATTATTATTAATTAATTAATTAATTTATTTATTTATCTATTTTTACTTTCTTTAAAGCTTGAGTTTATCTTTGAGCTGCAAGCCTGAACAAAACATCTTGCATTCAGCTAAAACACTTGATTCAACAAGCTGGTCTGACTGACCTTGGTCCTATCCTTGCTGCGGTAGGCCTTCGCGTAGAAATCTGCGAAGAGGACGAAGAAGATGACCGCCTGTCCACACAACCAGCGCACCAGAACAGGCACCACGGGAACGTCACACTCCACGAACGCCAGCTGCGGTACATGAGGTGTAAGATGAGCAAATATTTCAGTAGGATAGACATTTGTACAACTCTAATACGTACGTACATCAGCGGTTGAAACAAATGCCCGCGAAAAAAATAAATAAATAAAATAAATAAAATAAAATAAATAAATAATAAATAAATAAATGAATAAATAAATAAATAAAAAGAAATAAAAACAAATAAAATAATTCTCTCTCTCTCTCTCTCTCTGATAATGTCTGTCACTGGCCGCAGTCTCCTCTATCTAGAATCCCATCAAGCAAGTAACAACCAGAGCAAGCCATCATCAGTAAGTGGGGAAGTGGCATCATTCGGCAAAACGTGACCAAGCCACGCCTAATAGCACGTTTGATTCCTACTGTTGCTTATTACGTGAGACCACAAGTATGTGGACAAGCATGTCATAATCCACAATCATTCTTACGTCTGCGGCTTAGCGTACCGACAAGGCGTGGAAGAAAACGATGGTGAACTGCGCCATCATTATCATCCTCATCATAGGAGACACAGACACACACACACACCGTAAGCTCCCTACAAGACAGTAAACACAAAAATATGAGTGAAAAATGAAACTAGAGGAATATTAATCAACATTTTATTAAGGTAAGGTGAGTTTACACCCTGACAAGAGAGTTTGCACACTACAGCCTATTAGACTATCACTAGAACCATGAAAACACCCTTGAAAACCCTAATAACTTCCACTACGGCCTGTTAAATTTTAGAACCATAAAAACACCCTTGAAAACCGCAGTAACTTCCACTACAGCCTCTTAGACTATCACTGGAACCATGAAAACACCCTTGAAAACCCTAATAACTTCCACTACAGCCTGTTAAATTTTAGAACCATAAAAACACCCATGAAAAACCGCAATAACTTTCACCACAGCCTCTTAAACTGTCACTGGAACCATGAAAACACCCTTGAAAACCCTAATAACTTCCACCACAGCCTCTTAAACTGTCACTGGAACCATGAAAAATAAAAGAAACAAAATAGATAATGATAGCCCAAAAGAAGGAACACGACAAAACACCGCCCCAAAACTAGCCCAAAAGAAGGAACGTGACAAAAAACCGCCGAAAAACTAGCCCAAACACCACATAAATAGCCCAACATCAGCCCAACATCCTTCCTCCTTAACCTGGCTAATATAAACAGGCTGAGAACGTGGGCAGGGAGCTCAGTAGGCCTGCTGCATCACTAGCGGCAGCAGCATGGAGAGGCTGTCTACAATATAGCACACTTCTGCCCACATTACCCAGAATCCTGCAGAGAAAGAGAGAGAGAGAGAGAGAGAGAGAGAGAGAGAGAGAGAGAGAGAGAGAGAGAGAGAGAGAGAGGAGAGAAGAGGGAGAGAGAGAGAGAGAGAGAGAGAGAGAGAGAGAGAGAGAGAGAGAGAGAGACGAGAGAGAGAGAGAGACCCAAACAACACAGACAACACAACAAAATACACCCAAACACACCAACACACACCTCTACACCCCCAAACACCCCCAAAACATTGTCCCACACACCCAAAGACACCTCTACACCCCCAAACACACCAAAAACACCCTTAAATATATCCATACACATCCAAACACCACCCAAAACACCCTCAAACACACCCAAACACATCCAAAACACACACAAAACACAGCCAAACATACCCAAAATACCCACAAACACATCCAAAACACCCCAAAAACACACTAAAAACACACACAAAACACAGCTAAACACCCCCAAAACACCCTAAAATACACCCAAAACACCCAAAAAACACCCAAAAAACACAGCCTCAGACTTCCAAACACACAAAACACACGCAAAAACACCCCAAAACACCCCCCAAACACACCAAAAACACACACAAAACACAGCAAAACACCCTAAAATACACCCAAAACACCCCAAAACACACCAAAAACACAGCTAAACATACCAAAACACCCAAAACACCCAAAAATACACCCAAAACACCCAAAAACACCCCAAAACACATCCAAAACACCTCAAAACACACCAAAAACACACACACAAAACACAGCCAAACATACCAAAACACCCAAAACACCCAAAAATACACCCAAAACACCCTTAAAACACCCAAAAACACCCCAAAAACACCTCAAAACACACCAAAAAACACAAACAAAACACAGCTAAACACTCTCGAACAACACAAACAAACCTATTGATGTCACAACAGGTCCGAACGCCCTTGGAAGAGCCCCTGGTGACCTTCGAATGCCAAACAGGGTACCCTTGTGAGAGGCCGTGCCATGACAGGAGGCGAGGGCAGTGAGGCAGGGCACCATCATAGAGGAACCTAAGAGAGGGGAGGGGGGGGTGGTAAGCAGGGGGCTGGCAGGGGTGTTATGAAGTGTAAGGGGATAGACACACAGACAGACAAACAGGTAAGATACACAGGGTTTACTGAGGGTGTAGGGGAGAAACTGAGGGTGTAGGGGACAAACAGGGTAGTTTAATAAGATGCAGAGGTCAGATAGGGTGTATTTATGGTGTAAGGGTGGATAGCAGGGGTGTACTGAGGTGTAGGACAGAGAGAGAGAAAGAGAGAAAGAGAGAGAGTACAAGGTATCTCTTCGACCTACATTTAGATTGGTGTATACAAGCCTTACTTAATATATGTAGAGGTTTCTGAGCATATACCAGTATCTCTTATGGGTTTGTGTGTGTGTACCAGCCTTACCAAGTGTCTGTGTGTTTCTGAGTGTACACCAGTGTTTGTGTACAAGTTTACATGTGTACACCAGTCTTAGTAAGTATTTCAGTGTGTTTTTAAGTGTATACCAGCATGAATTTTGTGTTTTCAAAAGTGTTTGAGTGTTTATTTAAATTATCTGTTATCCCAGCCCCTACAGACCCACCTATGGCATACAGCGTCAGTCCAGAGTACAGCCCCAGGGTTGGTCTTGCTAGCCCCGATGAGGATGAAAGCAGGAGTCATCGTCATTAACCACTGTGGATGGTGAGGGTGGTAGAGGAGGCAGTGGTGGGTTTAATAATAGTGTTACTGATAAATCCTGTTGTTTTATATTGTAATTCTACACAGTAAAAATATAGATTTGAAAATATACTTTGTAAACCTCAGTAACTTCCACTACAGCCCATTAAACTAGAACCATGAAAACATCCTTGAAAACCCCAGTAACTTGCACTACAGCCTGTTAGACTAGAACCATGAAAACACCCTTGAAAACCCCAGTAACTTCCACTACACCCTGTTAAACAAAAACCATGAAAACACCCTTGAAAACCCCAGTAACTTCCACTACACCCTGTTAAACAAGAACCATGAAAAACACCCTTGAAAACCTCAGTAACTTCCACTACACCCTGTTAAACTCGAACCATGAAAACACCCTTGAAAACACACACACAGGCAACCCTTTCCCGGCCACACACACACACAAACCCTCTCCAACACACACACACACACACACACAAACCCCAGAACACACCATACCTAATTGGCAGTTGCTTTTTCAGTTCCAGTCTTAACACTTCGCATAAACCCTCTCTGTGTAATTGCCATGACCAGGCCCAGGAAGGAAAACTTGCGGTCCTGCGCCAACGAGTCGTAACTATGCTTGTGGTGGGTCGCGAAGATCAGCGTTAACTCCAGGCTGGAATACAGGAACAGGTAGAGGAAGTAAACTCGGCTAAGTTGTATTAATTTCATGCGTTCTACAGAGAGAGAGAAAGACAGATGTTTATGAATGAAGGGAGAGGAGGAGGAGGAGGAACGGGAGGTAGTGTGTGTGTGTGTGTGTGTGTGTGTGTGTGTGTGTGTGTGTGTGTGTGTGTGTGTGTGTGTGTGTGTGTGTGTGTGTGTGTGTCATATAACCATTTTATACTCAAGATAATAAAAGACAGCAAGCGTTTAATTATTAATTTTCCAACTTTCTTCGCTTGCCTAAACTTTCTTCCACACTGCTGGTGGTGATGGTGGTGGTCTTCCTGCTTCCCTATTTCGTCCCTCTACATTTGTATCTTAAAAGAAAAAAAGATCGTATTACTGAATCAACACCAATGAACACTTAACCTTACCTAACCTAAAGTGTACCTCTGTTTTTACCCTCTACCCATCACTACAACCTCCAGTACCTTCCCCTGCTAGGACTCCAACACCACAACACCTCGTACAGACCCAGACATCCCACACACGTGCATCTAGAAGCTTCATACATCACAACACACGCTATAACACCCCTGACACGCTTCTACTATCACACTCCCCCCCTTAAACACTCCAGAACCTTTTATTTTACCTCCAGCACACCACTTCTACCCTCAAAGACCCAGTACTTATCTGCAACATGCCTATAACATAACCAAAACACCTCAAAAGCAACTCCAACCACACTAAAACACCTTAAAAACACCTTAAACACTCCTAAACGCACAAAAAACACCCTAAACACATCGAAAGTGCACCAAAATATCCCCAAACACACTTAAAATACTCCAAAACTCACCCAATTGACTTTAAAACGCATCGAAAACACACCGTACCTACCCAAAACACACTCAAACTCATCCATAACATTCTAAAACACACTTAAAACATCCCAAAACACTGGAAAACGGCCCAAAACACACTTAAAACACCCCAAAACACCCAGACTGACCTAAAATACCCACAAACGCACCCAAAATTCCCCGGTATCCACACAAAACACACCCAAACTCGTCCATAACATCCTAAAATACACTTGAAACATCACAAAACATTGAAAACAGTCCCAAACACACTTAAAGCACTCCTAAACAAGCCTAAGACACCCCAAAACACACCAGGAACGCTAAATATTGACTCAAACATCACCAAATCCCTAAAACACACACTTCAACACCCTTTCAACACCTCCAGACACACTGCAACACTCCCTAAACACCTCCAGACACACTCCAACACCTCTTAAACACACCAAATACACTGGAAGCACTGTCAGGGAAGACAAATACTACCAAGACAGACAGGGCAGCAGGGAAAATTAAGCTAAATATTGTTTTCTTATCATTTTTTCTGTTTTACCACCTCCTCTATTCCTTCTCCCTTCCTCTTCCTCCTCTATTTCTCTTATTTTCTTACTCATTCTACTCTTATCTACACGTCTGAGTTTAGAAACACGTGGAAACACCAGGAAAACACTGCAAAGTACGATAATTATTACCGAGGAGACAGCGGAGCCGATCAAGGTCCCTGGTCCATGATGGCGGCCGTGACGTCACGGCAATTTTACGTACCGTAACGGATTTCATTTCGAAATTGACCCCTCGAAAAAATGGAGCTAGGCTGGAATGCCTTATATATTCTGACTTGACAAATACTTAAAATAATATTCACAATATTAAAACAGCTCTAGCCTGAGTAGTATTTAAAAAATATCCAAATGAAATATGGAAAAAGTGTTGAAATATTCGGCACCATTTAAATCATTGAAAAGTCCACAACATTTGAATTTTTAGGAACGTAAAAATTTTTAAAAAATCTGAACTATCATCTTACACAATCAAAAGTGACCTGGAACAAGAAGTAAACAAATAAAACCGAAATTGTGTAAAAACCAAGTGTTGAACCTAAATACGATTAAAAACCACTGAAAAGTCCACCTATTTTCACTCAACAACAAGATAAAACACTTTAAAACATACAAACAATTTTTTCAAGCAATGAAAAGTTAGTTACAAGCTCAAATAGAGAGACAATAACACAAAAAGTGTTGTAATAACAACTTTTAACAGGACCATAAACCATTTTTAAAGTCCACTTATTTCTCTCAACAGGAACCAAAAAACAATTTAAAAATCATAAGCAATTTTTAGAAATACAAAAGACGTAGTTAGAACGTGAAATAAAAAATCAAGTTTGTCAAAATACTGCTAAAAAAACACCCCGCATTTTCGGCAAGCAACACAAAATTGAACACAACTCAACACAAGCCACGAAATTACTTCTAAAGCAAATAATTATTTTTATAAACCATAAAAAACATGCTATACCAGCAGAATAAAGAAGTTAAGAAAAAAATAAAAAAAATATTGGAACCCACAGGTTGAAGCAGGTTGGCAGAGGTAGCCAGGCATCATGGCGGCCTTTGTCAGTGAAGAGAACGGCCGCTATTTTGCCTGTTATTCTTCCATCGTAACTAATTGAGGCAATGGCAGATATATCTAGCTAGCGGATATGAAAGCCTAGTCATGTGGCTCCACTTAGTGACGTGTTAGGCTTACAATAAGTGAGAAATGAAGCAGATATTGGCGGACAAATGGGGAAGGCTGCCTCCACCTCAGCTGATAACATTAAGTGTATTTTTTTGACGTTTTTATAATTCCTGTCATGGTTAATTAGGAAGAGTTTTGTGGTGGAGGCTTGGAGCGCTTGTGGCACCGTGGAATGCTGGGTCACGTCAATATATTCCTAACCAGGTGCAAAAACATGAAATACGAGGCTCAACAATGAACAGTAAGGTTAACCACTGACCTGACAGCCCTGTGTTGTTGTTGTGGGTGACACGTAACAATACTATCACAGTTACCGCCTGTTACATCACACTGTGCAAATTAGCTGGCTGGACAAGTGGTGGGCGGGGTTTCTTACCAATATTAGCCTTGGTGGCCCTGTAGGCACCTCCCTGTAGGCACCTCCAGGCAGGCACCAAGCTTGCACCAGCACACGCAGGCACCCACGGCCCTGTCACTGTCTTGTTCTGCCAAAATACATTCAATGAAGCCACAGTTTATGGCACCCTTTAAACACAGTGCCTTTCTGTGTTGTCTGGTGCTGTGTTGTCCTCCCTTGGCCTGCTCTGCACAGTACGGACACAAACCTATCCACAACACACTTTTACCTTTCAATAACAACCACCAACTTCTTTTATATTATACGAAACTAATGGAAAATTAAATATAAAGAATTATAAGCGTGTAAAAATAAATCTCAGGCCATTATAACTGTAATTGTCAAAGTATCTAGATGTTACTGATTGAAGCGCCAAATTCAAACTGGTCCTGGCGGGTCTTACACTGCAATGTCTCGTCCCTTGTGTGGCGTAATGTGAAATCATTGAAAAGCTTGTGTGAATTGAAGGCTTGGCTTAATACTGTGTTATATCTCAGCTTATCATTATTAAGTATTTACCATTTGACGTTAAAAAACAACAATACTTCACAGAGATATCCAAGTATAACAGGCTTCCATACTGTAGCTAATGATCAACAGAGAATTACCAGCCTTTTTCTGTGTGTCAAGGAGAGCCCTTAGGGAAACGTTCGTGTGCGTGTGTGTGTGTGTGTGTGTGTGGTATGGAAAGATATAATTGCTTAAGTACAGCCTCTCTCTCTCTCTCTCTCTCTCTCTCTCTCTCTCTCTCTCTCTCTCTCTCTCTCTCTCTCTCTCTCTCTCTCTCTCTCTCTCTCTCTCTCTCTCTCTCTCTCTCTCTCTCTCTCTCTCCGTATTTTGCCTGTCTGCCCTCGTGTGTGTGTGTGTGTGTGTGTGTGTATCTCATTTATTTATTTAAGTTATTTTTCTTCTTCACGCAGATAGTAATTGACGAACACAACACACCACGTGGAGAGAAGCAAGGTGTGGAGTACCCAAGCCTCTCACAGTCCATGCTAGTAGACTCACCCTGCATGTGGAGATCTCCCAAAATGCACGGAGGTTATTCAGAGCTGCAGGACAGAGTACTTGAGGCCATTGGTGAACAGAAAGCTGAGGTTGAACAAAGGTAGAGTAAAGATTACACTGACATTTGGGACATTGACATTGTTTGTTACCAGTATTATATTGATTCCTTTTATTTCAGCCAAGAATTGATAGCTGCCCAAGGTGTAAGCAAGATTCACAATGATGAGGTCATTGTGACGTGTGCAATGTGTCCACTGGTCTTGGCCTTCCTGACCAAGGCAGCCACACAAAGGAAATTCCACGTCATTGTTGCCGAACGTGCCCCTAAATATGATGTAAGGTGTTTTATGCGTCTCTTTCACGTCATCGTGTCTGATGTGCACAATACATAACACAGGGACTGCCACATGTAGGGGTGATGGCTTCTTGCAGCTTCCTTTATTTTATTATGTTCTTATGTTCTCAATACATCTTTTACTTGTGCAGGGTCACCCAGTGGCAAAAGCTTTATGTACTGCTGGAATTGAGACAACATTAATTCAAGACTCTGCAGTGTTCCCCATCATGTCACGTGTCAACAAGGTCATCAAAGGTCATCGTTGGCACCGAGACGGTGGTGACCAACGGAGGCATTGAGACCTTTGTTGGTGCAGCCTCTCTTGCCTCACCACCAAAGTTTTATTCTGTTCCAGTAAGTTTTATTTGTTAGTCATTATCCTGATACCTCTTTCAGTGGGGCAGTATTTGAAACATATTTACTGTTGCAAATTGAACAGGGAAGGTATCACAAAAGTACATACCATTTTATTCTCACAGAAATTCTTGATTCCAGTTTTTGATACATTCCTTTTCCACATGTTTATTTCATGTAGGTGGATATACATTCCTCGTGTTGAGTGTTGGATGGTCCTTTCTCAAACCTCAACCTGTTGTTGTCTCATGTGGAGCTAGATACTATCAGATCAGTACCTATATAATATTGAAAATCATGGCATGAATTGTGCATTTTGCTTATTGTCACAAATCTTCATTTTCAGCTGTATGTGTGCACTCCCACATACAAATTTAGCTTGATGGGCTGTGAAGAAATGTGATGCCGGATAAGAGGGATTTTACTGTACCCTGTTTATCTTGCACATCTACTCACTTAGCTTTAAATAATGGCTGCTGACCATTTAAATCTCTTTTATTTCAGTCGAGGTACTGCACCATCCTACGTGTACCGGCAGCTTAGCGAACTGTACCGTCCCACTTCTTGTGATCTCTAAGGTAACAGCTTTAATCCTTGCAAATAAGGAATAAGAGAAAAGAGACACACCTGCCATTTGTACTGTTATGCTGTAGTGTTCTGTCATTTTTTTTCCTTTTATCCTAGAACCATTTTTGGTCATTCATGTTTCTAAAAATTATTATACAAAAATGTTGAGCTTAATATGTTTGGTGTAGCTTTTTGTAACATGTGTTATTGTTAATGTGTGTGGTTCCCCTCAGGAAGAATGTTGCAGTATTAGCAGTAATGTTACAGCCAATGGAAGTGTCTGTATTGTGCTTTGGTGGGAGGTTAATTTGATGTATTTTTAGAGTTGTGCAGGATATTATAGCAAGCCCTCAAAATAAAGAAAATAACTATAGAAAACACTCCTTGTATTGAAAACACCACTGCAGAGAAATCTCTAATGAAACAGGAAACCCTACATTCAGTACTGTGTGGTTGTTGCAGTAACACTGAGCTAAATGCCTTTTGGATGGTTGTACACTAAAAATAATGTAAAAATGCCTATAAACAACTGTCCCTGCATTAAAAACCTTTCATCATAAAATTACACACAAGATACTCAACCAGTGCATGAATGTTCAAGCAGTACCATTTGCTCCCTTCTGCACAGCTTGCAGCAACACTTCTGGCGCTGCATAGTGAACAGTGAAGCACGGTGTCTTCGTGCTGCCATCCTTTTCCTTGTCAGGCATCAAATGTGCAAACCCAAAATCCACAATCTTAATAACTGAATCTTCAGAAGAATCCTTGAACAAGAGATTCCGTGAAAAGATGTTTAGATTAGAATGGCCTCGGAGAAGGATAATATCTGAATGGAATAAATTCATACTTTTTATTATAAAGGCCATACAAATGATGGAGATCAATAATATTCCATGCAATAAATTCTTTAAAATAAGCAGATGGAAAATCAATGCAAAAAAACTTCCTTTTTTTACCTTTCCTTTCTTTTCTTTTCTTTTCTGTCTATCCTCAACACCAACCCTTTTCACCCCTGTCTGGCTTTAGGTCTCCGTGAACACTGATGCTTTTCCTGTGCACGTAGTGAACTGCTGACCCCAGGTTCCTCATGACGACCGAAGCCCGAGGCGAGCCTCTGTGAACCTCTCGTGTTTCCTGATCCTCTGAGGCAGCCAGCTCTCCATCTCCAAGGAGCTGCATCACAATGTAGGTGTGTGCCTGTGTAACCAACATGAATTAGATACAGGCATACAATGATTAAATGCAAGGAAAAGAAAATAATATGATCTTAAACTAATTGTTACTTAAACTGTTACTGATAAATCCTGTTGTTTTATATTGTAATTCTACACAGTAAAAATATAGATTTGAAAATATACTTTGTAAACCTCAGTAACTTCCACTACAGCCCATTAAACTAGAACCATGAAAACATCCTTGAAAACCCCAGTAACTTGCACTACAGCCTGTTAGACTAGAACCATGAAAACACCCTTGAAAACCCCAGTAACTTCCACTACACCCTGTTAAACAAAAACCATGAAAACACCCTTGAAAACCCCAGTAACTTCCACTACACCCTGTTAAACAAGAACCATGAAAAACACCCTTGAAAACCTCAGTAACTTCCACTACACCCTGTTAAACTCGAACCATGAAAACACCCTTGAAAACACACACACAGGCAACCCTTTCCCGGCCACACACACACACAAACCCTCTCCAACACACACACACACACACACACAAACCCCAGAACACACCATACCTAATTGGCAGTTGCTTTTTCAGTTCCAGTCTTAACACTTCGCATAAACCCTCTCTGTGTAATTGCCATGACCAGGCCCAGGAAGGAAAACTTGCGGTCCTGCGCCAACGAGTCGTAACTATGCTTGTGGTGGGTCGCGAAGATCAGCGTTAACTCCAGGCTGGAATACAGGAACAGGTAGAGGAAGTAAACTCGGCTAAGTTGTATTAATTTCATGCGTTCTACAGAGAGAGAGAAAGACAGATGTTTATGAATGAAGGGAGAGGAGGAGGAGGAGGAACGGGAGGTAGTGTGTGTGTGTGTGTGTGTGTGTGTGTGTGTGTGTGTGTGTGTGTGTGTGTGTGTGTGTGTGTGTGTGTGTGTGTGTGTGTATGTGTGTGTGTGTGTGTGTGTGTGTGTATGTGTGTGTGTGTGTGTGTGTGTGTGTGTGTGTGTGTGTGTGTGTGTGTGTGTGTGTGTGTGTGTGTGTGTGTGTGTGTGTGTATGAATGAAGGGAGAGGAGGAGGAGGAGGAACAGGTGGTGTGTGTGTGTGTGTGTGTGTGTGTGTGTGTGTGTGTGTGTGTGTGTGTGTGTGTGTGTGTGTGTGTGTGTGTGTGTGTGTGTGTGTGTGTGTGTGTTTCAGGAGTAAACATAAGGGAATATTTGCTAGTACACACACACACACACACACACACAATACTACAAACACGAACAAACACACAATACTGAACATACAAACACACACACACACACCTTCTCTGCCCAGGCCCTTGACACAGCTGACGGAGAACAGAGCCCTAGGATTGATCACCTCCCAAGCCTCGGTCAAACTGGCACCGATGTCCCTCCTCCTTCTGCCCTGTGGTGGAAGAACAAGACACAAATCTGACTCACACACGACGAGACAACAGCGAACGTAAACAAACAGTGTTGCCAACTCAGGGAAAGGGAGTTTTACTGTACAAGGGATAAAATACAAGTGAATCACCATGGAAACACCCTTTGAAAACCCACAGTAACTTCCACTGCTTTGATAACACTACTTACCCTAGATCACCCCCAAACACCCCTATATAACCCTGAAACACCACCAAGACACCATTAAACACCCCAAAACAAACTATTTACCTTAAAACACTTGCAAAACACTCCCAAAACAAAATTAAACATCCCAAAACACACTATTTACCTCAAAACACTTGCAAAACACTCTCAAAACACCATTAAACACCCCAAAACACACTATTTACCTCAAAAACTTGCAAAACACTCCCAAAACACCGTTAAACACCCAAAAACAGACAATTTACCTCAAAACACTTGAAAAAACCCCCAAAACACCTCCAAAACCCCAATAATACCCAAAAAAAGACAATTTACCTCAAAACACTTGAAAAAACACCTCCAAAACCCCAATAATACCCAAAAAAGACAATTTACCTCAAAACACTTGCAAAAACACCCCCAAAACATCTCCAAAACCCAAAAAATACCCAAAAAAGACAATTTACCTCAAAACACTTGCAAAAACACCCCCAAAACACCTCCAAAACCCCAATAATACCCAAAAAACAAACAAAAACAGACAAATATACCCAAAAACAGACTATTTACCTCAAAACACTTGGAAAAACACCCCAAAACACCTCCAAAACACCCCAAAATATCTCAAAACATTCCTAAACACACAAACAGGAGTGTAATGAATTAATAAGTGAAAGAAAGCAAGAGAATGTAAACAAACAGATGATAATGAAAAGAAAAGTGATTTAAATGAGATTGTTAAGATGTTTTGATGGTTTATGGTAAGGAAAATGAGAGAAAGGGTTTGTAATGAATAGAAAGGATGACAGAAAGGAAGGAATAAGAGGGAAAAGTAAAGAAATGAGGAAAGGAAAGAGAAAATGATGCTTTACTCACAATGCACCTCTCTTTAACAACATTCAGAGACACAAGGAAATACAAACAAATTACAAAATAAGCAAAGAAAAAATGAAAGGAAAAAAAAAAAAAAAAAAAATTATACAAAAACAAAAAAAATATACATAATAAAAAAAAAAATGACACACACACACACACACCTCAGGCAGCGATTCCTGGAAGAAGACAGCAAAGAATATTATGTTAGCCACAGTGAGAGTGCGTGCGTAGACAGCCGAGGCCGCGAACCACCCAGTACTTCCCCAGCGGGAGAACGCAGCCCCCACAGTGTGCCCGACGGTGAAGCCTATGCTGAATGTCACGCCAATCAGTGCCTGTGGGTTGAGGGGAGGTTAGGAGAGGGTAGGCTGGTTAGGTTAGGTTAGGACACACCGACAACACACCACAATATAAATAAGAAATAAAATAATGCATAAGAAAATAAAAAGTTAAAAAAAAGTAAACTAACAATATATTTTAAACTACCACAACACCTTTAAACACCCTCAAAATACTCCAAAACACCCAGAAACACTCCAAAAACACACCAAAACACTCTCAAAATAACCCAAAACACACCAAAACATCCCAAAATACCCCAAAACACTCCAAAAACACACCAAAACACCTTCAAAATACCCCAAAACACTACAAACACATCCCAAAACACTCCAAAAACACACCAAAATATTCCAAAAATACTCCTAAACATCTCAAAACACATCAAAACATTCCAAAAACATCCCAAAACACTTTAAAACACACCAAAAATCCCAAAATACCTCCACAACACCACAAAACACTTCAAAACACCCCTTAACCACCCCAAAACACATCAAAACACTTCACAACACACCAAAAACACCCCAAAACACTCCAAAAACACCCAAAAACACCCCAAAAACACCTGAAGACTCCCTCAGAACACTGAAATAGAATAAAACACAAAATAACAATAATAAAGAAAACAAGCTGCAATATTGAACAGCAGGAACACAAACAAACACACACACACCCTGTAAACAAACAAACAAACAAAAAATAAATAAATAGATAATAGGATAAAAAAATTGAAAAAATAATAATAAAAACAAGCTAAAAATATATAAACCAATACAAAACACAACAAACCCACTCAATTACCAAACAAGACAGAATGGAACCTCGCAGCGAAACCGATGATATGCTGGTAATAAGTCACACAGGAGAGCTGAGAGGAATACAAGCCGCTGGTGTTGTGCTTGGAGTAACAGTCGAGGAGAGCAGGACACACGGGCAGCACCACCTTCAAGCCGAGCAGGTCCAGGATCAGACTGCCGAATAACACCTTGCTTGTCCGTGCGTTCCTCTGTGGGTGTTAGGTTAGGTTAGGTTACGTTAGGTTAAGTGAGGTTAGGTTAAGTGAGGTTAGGTTAAGTGAGGTTAGGTTAGGTTAGGTTAAGTTACGTTAGGTTAGGTTAAGTGAGGTTAAGTGAGGTTAGGTTAAGTTAGGTTAGGTTAAGTTAAGTTAGGTTAGGTTAGGTTAAAAGAGGTTAGGTTAAAAGAGGTTAGGTTAAGTTAGGTTAGGTTAAGTTAAGTTAGGTTAAAAGAGGTTAGGCTAAGTTATGTTAGGTTAAGTTAGCTTATGTTAGGTTAGGTTAGGTTAAGTGAGGTCTTTTTTATCTTTTATTTTTTCTCAGTATTTTTTTCTTATTGTACTTAGTTCCCTTTGACCAGTGTCCCTCCTATATATACAAAAAATAAAACAAAATAAATAAATAAATAAATAAAGTAAAACAAGAACATTTTTACGACTTTAAATCATTTTCCCGACACACGTGTGCATGGAGGCTGTGTTGCACGAGTGTTGAGTGACAAATATTGCATCTCAGCTTAGCAACACACACAAACACAAAACCCTGCTCACCTTCTCCTTGATGTCCGCAGCCTGTACTGCCCCTCTGTCCCTGCCATCCACCTCACCACCACTGCCGCCGCCACCGCCATCGCTGCCGCAAACTTGCTTGCCGGATCGGAGGGTTGCCGTTGCTCTGAAAGTTACATTAGGTTTGGTTAAGTGGGGCCGTGGGAAGAGGATGTAGGTTAGGTTAGGTTTGGTTAGGCTAGGTTATGTTAAGTTTGGCTAGGTTTCTTTAGGTTAGGTTAGGTGAGGTTAGGTTAGGTTAGGTAAGGCTTGGCTAGGTTAGGCTTGCTTAGGTAAGGTTTGGCTAGGTTAGGTTAGGTTAGGTAAGGCTTGGCTAGGTTAGGCTTGCTTAAGTAAGGTTTGGCTAGGTTAGAATTGCTTAGGTTAGGTTAGGTAAAGTTTGGTTAGGCCAGCTTGAGATTAAGACACGAGATAGCCAGTCTTGGGGAGGAGGAAGCACCAGACAGAAGTTAGGGTAGGCTTCTTTGGGTTAGGCTTGGTTTGATTAGGGTCAGATGAGGAGTGTGAAGCTCCACCACGTTTGGTTAAATTTGAGGTAATATTTTAGTCATTTTCTCTCTCACCACCAAAATTTTCCCACTGTGTAAACTTTGTTAATATTTTTTATCTGAAGGCTACAAAACACATCACTCGCTTTCCATCCCAGACCCCTAAACACCACCCCTTTCTTCCTTCCTTAGCATCAGCCAGCCAGCCTCTTTGGACTTAAATGAAGGAAACTTTTAAACACGTAGATATAATATAACATTTTCTTCTACACACACACACACACACACACACACACACACACACACACACTGCTTCCGTGACGTGGGACAGTGAGGAAGAGCGAGAAAGAGTTTTATCACCAGCTGGAAGGAAACTACCGCTTTGTTTACATCTGACAAGAGAAAACGCGGCTGTCACTTCTGTCAACGGGTAACTAATACAAAGCTAAGAGAGAGAGAGAGAGAGAGAGAGAGAGAGAGAGAGAGAGAGAGAGAGAGAGAGAGAGAGAGAGAGAGAGAGAGAGAGAGAGAGAGAGAGAGAGAGATTGTCATATAACCATTTTATACTCAAGATAATAAAAGACAGCAAGCGTTTAATTGTTAATTTTCCAACTTTCTTCGCTTGCCTAAACTTTCTTCCACACTGCTGGTGGTGATGGTGGTGATGGTGGTGGTCTTCCTGCTTCCCTATTTCGTCCCTCTACATTTGTATCTTAAAAGAAAAAAAGATCGTATTACTGTATCAACACCAATGAACACTTAACCTTACCTAACCTAAAGTGTACCTCTGTTTTTACCCTCTACCCATCACTACAACCTCCAGTACCTTCCCCTGCTAGGACTCCAACACCACAACACCTCGTACAGACCCAGACATCCCACACACGTGCATCTAGAAGCTTCATATATCACAACACACGCTATAACACCCCTGACACGCTTCTACTATCACAGTCCCCCCTTAAACACTCCAGAACCTTTTATTTTACCTCCAGCACACCACTTCTACCCTCAAAGACCCAGTACTTATCTGCAACATGCCTATAACACAACCAAAACACCTCAAAAGCAACTCCAACCACACTAAAACACCTTAAAACACCTTAAACACTCCTAAACGCACAAAAAACACCCTAAACACATCGAAAGTGCACCAAAATATCCCCAAACACACTTAAAATACTCCAAAACTCACCCAATTGACTTTAAACGCATCGAAAACACACCGTACCTACCCAAAACACACTCAAACTCATCCATAACATTCTAAAACACACTTAAAACATCCCAAAACACTGAAAACGGCCCAAAACACACTTAAAACACCCCAAAAAAACCCAGACTGACCTAAAATACCCACAAACGCACCCAAAATTCCCCGGTATCCACACAAAACACACCCAAACTCGTCCATAACATCCTAAAATACACTTGAAACATCACAAAACATTGAAAACAGTCCCAAACACACTTAAAGCACTCCTAAACAAGCCTAAGACACCCCAAAACACACCAGGAACGCTAAATATTGACTCAAACATCACCAAATCCCTAAAACACACACTTCAACACCCTTTCAACACCTCCAGACACACTGCAACACTCCCTAAACACCTCCAGACACACTCCAACACCTCTTAAACACACCAAATACACTGGAAGCACTGTCAGGGAAGACAAATACTACCAAGACAGACAGGGCAGCAGGGAAAATTAACCTAAATATTGTTTTCTTAGCATTTTTCTGTTTTACCACCTCCTCTATTCCTTCTCCCTTCATCTTCCTCCTCTATTTCTCTTATTTTCTTACTCATTCTACTCTTATCTACACGTCTGAGTCTAGAAACACGTGGAAACACCAGGAAAACACTGCAAAATACGATAAATATTACCGAGGAGACAGCGGAGCCGATCAAGGTCCCGGGTCCATGATGGCGGCCGTGACGTCACGGCAATTTTACGTACCGTAACGGATTTCATTTCGAAATTGACCCCTCGAAAAAATGGAGCTAGGCTGGAATGCCTTATATATTCTGACTTGACAAATACTTAAACTAATATTCACAATATTAAAACAGCTCCAGCCTGAGTAGTATTTAAAAAATATCCAAATGAATTATAGAAAAAGTGTTGAAATATTCGGCCCCATTTAAATCATTGAAAAGTCCCCAACATTTGAATTTTCAGGAACGTAAAAATTTTTAAAAAATCTGAACTATCATCTTACACCATCAAAAGTTACCTGGAACAAGAAGTAAACAAATAAAACCGAAATTGTGTAAAAAACAAGTGTTGGAACCTAAATACAATTAAAAACCACTGAAAATTCCACCCATTTTCACTCAGCAACAAGATAAAACACTTTAAAACATACGAACTATTTTTTCAAGCAATGAAAAGTTAGTTACAAGCTCAAATAGAGAGACAATAACATAAAAAGTGTTGTAATAACAACTTTTAACAGGACCATAAACCATTTTTAAAGTCCACTTATTTCTCTCAACAGGAACGAAGAAACATTTTGAAAATCATAAGCAATTTTTAGAAACACAAAAGACGTAATTAGAGCGTGAAATAAAAAAACAAGTTTGTCAAAATACTGCCAAAAAAACTCCCTACATTTTCGTAAAGCAACACAAAATTGAACACAACTCAACACAAGCCACGAAAATACTTCTAAAGCAAATAATTATTTTTATAAACCATAAAAACATGCTATACGACCAGAATAAAGAAGTTAAGAAAAATACCAAAAAAATTTTGAAACCCACAGGATGAATCAGGTTGGCAGAGGTAGCCAGGCATCATGGCGGCCCTCGACAGTGGAGAGAACGGCCGCTATTTTGCCTGTTATTTTTCCATCGTAACTAATTGAGGCAATGGCGGATATATCTAGCTAGCGGATATGAAAGCCTAGTCATGGGGCTCCACTTAGTGACGTGTTAGGCTTACAATAAGTGAGAAATGAAGCAGATATTGGCGGACAAATGGGGAAGGCTGCCTCCACCTCAGCTGATAACATTAGTAAAGTTAATTTTTTTTACGTCTTTATAATTCCTGTCATGGTTAATTAGTAAGAGTTTTGTGGTGGAGGCTTGGAGCGCTTGTGGCACCGTGGAATGCTGAGTCACATCAATATATTCCTAACGAGGTGCAAAAACATGAAATACCAGGCTTAACAATAAATAAACAGTAAGGTTAACCACTGACCTGACAGCCCTGTGTTGTTGTTGTGGGTGACATGTAACAACACTATCATAGTTACCGCCTATTACATCAGACTGTGCAAATTACCTGGCTGGACAAGTGGTGGGCCGGTTTCTTACCAATATTAGCCTTGGTGGCACTGCAGGCACCAAGCTTGCACCAGCACACGCAGGCAGCCACCACGGCCCCTGTCACTGTCTTGTTCTGCGAAAATACGTTAAATAAAGCACCAGTTTATGGCACCCTTTTAACCTAGTGCCTTGTGTCTGACGTCTGGTTGTGTCGTCCGTCCCAGCCTGCTCCGCACAGTACGCAAGCAAAACTATCCACAAGACACTTTTACCTTTCAATAACAAGCACCAACTTCTTTTATATTATACTAAACTAATAGAAAATTAAATGTAAAAAATTATAAGCGCGTAAAAATAAATCTCAGGCCATTATAACTGTAATTGTCAAAGTATCTAGACATTACTGATTGAAGCGCCAAATTCAAACTGGTCCTGGCGGGTCTTACACTGCAATGTCTCGTCCCTTGTGTGGCGTAATGTGAAATCATTGAAAAGCTTGTGTGAATTGAAGGCTTGGCTTAATACTGTGTTATATCTCAGCTTATCATTATTAAGTATTTACCATTTGACGTTAAAAAACAACAATACTTCACAGAGATATCCAAGTATAACAGAGGCTTCCATACTGTAGCTAATGATCAACAGAGAATTACCAGCCTTTCTCTGTGTGTCAAGGAGAGCCCTTAGGGAAACGTTCGTGTGCGTGTGCGTGTGTGTGTGTGTGTGTGTGGTATGGAAAGATATAATTGCTTAAGTACAGCCTCTCTCTCTCTCTCTCTCTCTCTCTCTCTCTCTCTCTCTCTCTACGTATTTTGCCTGTCTGCCCTCGTGTGTGTGTGTGTGTGTGTGTGTGTGTGTGTATCTCATTTATTTATTTAAGTTATTTTTTCTTCTTCACGCAGATAGTAATTGACGAACACAACACACCACGTGGAGAGAAACAAGGTGTGGAGTACCCAAGCCTCTCACAGTCCATGCTAGTAGACTCACCCTGCATGTGGAGATCTCCCAAAATGCACGGAGGTTATTCCAGAGCTGCAGGACAGAGTACTTGAGGCCATTGGTGAACAGAAAGCTGAGGTTGAACAAAGGTAGAGTAAAGATTACACTGACATTTGGGACATTGACATTGTTTGTTACCAGTATTATATTGATTCCTTTTATTTCAGCCAAGAATTGATAGCTGCCCAAGGTGTAAGCAAGATTCACAATGATGAGGTCATTGTGACGTGTGCAATGTGTCCACTGGTCTTGGCCTTCCTGACCAAGGCAGCCACACAAAGGAAATTCCACGTTATTGTTGCCGAACGTGCCCCTAAATATGATGTAAGGTGTTTTATGCGTCTCTTTCACGTCATCGTGTCTGATGTGCACAATACATAACACAGGGACTGCCACATGTAGGGGTGATGGCTTCTTGCAGCTTCCTTTATTTTATTATGTTCTTATGTTCTCAATACATCTTTTACTTGTGCAGGGTCACCCAGTGGCAAAAGCTTTATGTACTGCTGGAATTGAGACAACATTAATTCAAGACTCTGCAGTGTTCCCCATCATGTCACGTGTCAACAAGGTCATCAAAGGTCATCGTTGGCACCGAGACGGTGGTGACCAACGGAGGCATTGAGACCTTTGTTGGTGCAGCCTCTCTTGCCTCACCACCAAAGTTTTATTCTGTTCCAGTAAGTTTTATTTGTTAGTCATTATCCTGATACCTCTTTCAGTGGGGCAGTATTTGAAACATATTTACTGTTGCAAATTGAACAGGGAAGGTATCACAAAAGTACATACCATTTTATTCTCACAGAAATTCTTGATTCCAGTTTTTGATACATTCCTTTTCCACATGTTTATTTCATGTAGGTGGATATACATTCCTCGTGTTGAGTGTTGGATGGTCCTTTCTCAAACCTCAACCTGTTGTTGTCTCATGTGGAGCTAGATACTATCAGATCAGTACCTATATAATATTGAAAATCATGGCATGAATTGTGCATTTTGCTTATTGTCACAAATCTTCATTTTCAGCTGTATGTGTGCACTCCCACATACAAATTTAGCTTGATGGGCTGTGAAGAAATGTGATGCCGGATAAGAGGGATTTTACTGTACCCTGTTTATCTTGCACATCTACTCACTTAGCTTTAAATAATGGCTGCTGACCATTTAAATCTCTTTTATTTCAGTCGAGGTACTGCACCATCCTACGTGTACCGGCAGCTTAGCGAACTGTACCGTCCCACTTCTTGTGATCTCTAAGGTAACAGCTTTAATCCTTGCAAATAAGGAATAAGAGAAAAGAGACACACCTGCCATTTGTACTGTTATGCTGTAGTGTTCTTTCATTTTTTTTCCTCTTTTATCCTAGAACCATTTTTGGTCATTCATGTTTCTAAAAATTATTATACAAAAATGTTGAGCTTAATATGTTTGGTGTAGCTTTTTGTAACATGTGTTATTGTTAATGTGTGTGGTTCCCCTCAGGAAGAATGTTGCAGTATTAGCAGTAATGTTACAGCCAATGGAAGTGTCTGTATTGTGCTTTGGTGGGAGGTTAATTTGATGTATTTTTAGAGTTGTGCAGGATATTATAGCAAGCCCTCAAAATAAAGAAAATAACTATAGAAAACACTCCTTGTATTGAAAACACCACTGCAGAGAAATCTCTAATGAAACAGGAAACCCTACATTCAGTACTGTGTGGTTGTTGCAGTAACACTGAGCTAAATGCCTTTTGGATGGTTGTACACTAAAAATAATGTAAAAATGCCTATAAACAACTGTCCCTGCATTAAAAACCTTTCATCATAAAATTACACACAAGATACTCAACCAGTGCATGAATGTTCAAGCGGTACCATTTGCTCCCTTCTGCACAGCTTGCAGCAACACTTCTGGCGCTGCATAGTGAACAGTGAAGCACGGTGTCTTCGTGCTGCCATCCTTTTCCTTGTCAGGCATCAAATGTGCAAACCCAAAATCCACAATCTTAATAACTGAATCTTCAGAAGAATCCTTGAACAAGAGATTCCGTGAAAAGATGTTTAGATTAGAATGGCCTCGGAGAAGGATAATATCTGAATGGAATAAATTCATACTTTTTATTATAAAGGCCATACAAATGATGGAGATCAATAATATTCCATGCAATAAATTCTTTAAAATAAGCAGATGGAAAATCAATGCAAAAAAACTTCCTTTTTTTACCTTTAATTTCTTTTCTTTTCTTTTCTGTCTATCCTCAACACCAACCCTTTTCACCCCTGTCTGGCTTTAGGTCTCCGTGAACACTGATGCTTTTCCTGTGCACGTAGTGAACTGCTGACACCAGGTTCCTCACGACGACCGAAGCCCGAGGCGAGCCTCTGTGAACCTCTCGTGTTTCCTGATCCTCTGAGGCAGCCAGCTCTCCACCTCCAAGGAGCTGCATCACAATGTAGGTGTGTGCCTGTGAAACCAACATGAATTAGATACAGGCATACAATGATTAAATGCAAGGAAAAGAAAATAATATGATCTTAAACTAATTGTTACTTAAACTGTTACTGATAAATCCTGTTGTTTTATATTGTAATTCTACACAGTAAAAATATAGATTTGAAAATATACTTTGTAAACCTCAGTAACTTCCACTACAGCCCATTAAACTAGAACCATGAAAACATCCTTGAAAACCCCAGTAACTTGCACTACAGCCTGTTAGACTAGAACCATGAAAACACCCTTGAAAACCCCAGTAACTTCCACTACACCCTGTTAAACAAAAACCATGAAAACACCCTTGAAAACCCCAGTAACTTCCACTACACCCTGTTAAACAAAAACCATGAAAACACCCTTGAAAACCCCAGTAACTTCCACTACACCCTGTTAAACAAGAACCATGAAAAACACCCTTGAAAACCTCAGTAACTTCCACTACACCCTGTTAAACTCGAACCATGAAAACACCCTTGAAAACACACACACAGGCAACCCTTTCCCAGCCACACACACACACAAACCCTCTCCAACACACACACACACACACACACAAACCCCAGAACACACCATACCTAATTGGCAGTTGCTTTTTCAGTTCCAGTCTTAACACTTCGCATAAACCCTCTCTGTGTAATTGCCATGACCAGGCCCAGGAAGGAAAACTTGCGGTCCTGCGCCAACGAGTCGTAACTATGCTTGTGGTGGGTCGCGAAGATCAGCGTTAACTCCAGGCTGGAATACAGGAACAGGTAGAGGAAGTAAACTCGGCTAAGTTGTATTAATTTCATGCGTTCTACAGAGAGAGAGAAAGACAGATGTTTATGAATGAAGGGAGAGGAGGAGGAGGAGGAACGGGAGGTAGTGTGTGTGTGTGTGTGTGTGTGTGTGTGTGTGTGTGTGTGTGTGTGTGTGTGTGTGTGTGTGTGTGTGTGTGTGTGTGTGTGTGTGTGTGTGTGCATGTGTGTGTGTGTGTGTGTGTGTGTGTGTGTGTGTGTGTGTGTGTATGAATGAAGGGAGAGGAGGAGGAGGAGGAACAGGAGGTGGTGTGTGTGTGTGTGTGTGTGTGTGTGTGTGTGTGTGTGTGTGTGTGTGTGTGTGTGTGTGTGTGTGTGTGTGTGTGTGTGTGTGTGTGTGTGTGTGTGTGTGTTTCAGGAGTAAACATAAGGGAATATTTGCTAGTACACACACACACACACACACACACACAATACTACAAACACGAACAAACACACAATACTGAACATACAAACACACAGACACACACCTTCTCTGCCCAGGCCCTTGACACAGCTGACAGAGAACAGAGCCCTAGGATTGATCACCTCCCAAGCCTCGGTCAAACTGGCACCGATGTCCCTCCTCCTTCTGCCCTGCGGTGGAAGAACAAGACACAAATCTGACTCACACACGAGACAACAGCGAACGTAAACAAACAGTGTTGCCAACTCAGGGAAAGGGAGTTTTACTGTACAAGGGATAAAATACAAGTGAATCACCATGGAAACACCCTTTGAAAACCCACAGTAACTTCCACTACAGCCTTGATAACACTACTTACCCTAGATCACCCCCAAACACCCCTATATAACCCTGAAACACCACCAAGACACCATTAAACACCCCAAAACAAACTATTTACCTCAAAACACTTGCAAAACACTCCCAAAACAAAATTAAACACCCGAAAACACACTATATACCTCAAAACACTTGCAAAACACTCTCAAAACACCATTAAACACCCCAAAACACACTATTTACCTCAAAAACTTGCAAAACACTCCCAAAACACCATTAAACACCCAAAAACAGACAATTTACCTCAAAACACTTGAAAAAACACCCCCAAAACACCTCCAAAACCCCAATAATACCCAAACAAAGACAATTTACCTCAAAACACTTGAAAAAACACCTCCAAAACCCCAATAATACCCAAAAAAGACAATTTACCTCAAAACACTTTCAAAAACACCCCCAAAACATCTCCAAAACCCAAAAAATACCCAAAAAAGACAATTTACCTCAAAACACTTGCAAAAACACCCCCAAAACACCTCCAAAACCCCAATAATACCCAAAAAACAGACAAAAACAGACAAATATACCCAAAAACAGACTATTTACCTCAAAACACTTGAAAAAACACCCCAAAACACCTCCAAAACACCCCAAAATATCTCAAAACATTCCTAAACACACAAACAGGAGTGTAATGAATTAATAAGTGAAAGAAAGCAAGAGAATGTAAACAAACAGATGATAATGAAAAGAAAAGTGATTTAAATGAGATTGTTAAGATGTTTTGATGGTTTATGGTAAGGAAAATGAGAGAAAGGGTTTGTAATGAATAGAAAGGATGACAGAAAGGAAGGAATAAGAGGGAAAAGTAAAGAAATGAGGAAAGGAAAGAGAAAATGATGCTTTACTCACAATGCACCTCTCTTTAACAACATTCAGAGACACAAGGAAATACAAATAAATTACAAAATAAGCAAAGAAAGAAAAAATGAAAGGAAAAAAAAAAAAAAAAAAGCAAAAATTATACAAAACAAAAAAAATATACATAATAAAAAAAATAAATGAGACACACACACACACACACACAAACACACACCTCAGGCAGCGATTCCTGGAAGAAGACAGCAAAGAATATTATGTTAGCCACAGTGAGAGTGCGTGCGTAGACAGCCGAGGCCGCGAACCACCCAGTACTTCCCCAGCGGGAGAAAGCAGCCCCCACAGTGTGCCCGACGGTGAAGCCTATGCTGAATGTCACGCCAATCAGTGCCTGTGGGTTGAGGGGAGGTTAGGAGAGGGTAGGCTGGTTAGGTTAGGTTAGGACACACCGACAACACACCACAATATAAATAAGAAATAAAATAATGCATAAGAAAATAAAAAGTTAAAAAAAAGTAAACTAACAATATATTTTAAACTACCACAACACCTTTAAACACCCTCAAAATACTCCAAAACACCCAGAAACACTCCAAAAACACACCAAAACACTCTCAAAATAACCCAAAACACACCAAAACATCCCAAAATACCCCAAAACACTCCAAAAACACACCAAAACACCTTCAATATATCCCAAAACACCCCAAAACACTACAAACACATCCCAAAACACTCCAAAAACACACCAAAATACTCCAAAAATACTCCTAAACATCTCAAAACACATCAAAACATTCCAAAAACATCCCAAAACACTTTAAAACACACCAAAAATCCCAAAACACCTCCACAACACCACAAAACACTTCAAAACACCCCTTAATCACCCCAAAACACATCAAAACACTTCACAACACACCAAAAACACCCCAAAACACTCCAAAAACACCCAAAAACACCCCAAAAACACCTGAAGACTCCCTCAGAACACTGAAATAGAATAAAACACAAAATAACAATAATAAAGAAAACAAGCTGCAATATTGAACAGCAGGAACACAAACAAACACACACACACCCTGTAAACAAACAAACAAACAAAAAATAAATAAATAGATAATAGGATAAAAAAATTGAAAAAATAATAATAAAAACAAGCTAAAAATATATAAACCAATACAAAACACAACAAACCCACTTAATTACCAAACAAGACAGAATGGAACCTCGCAGCGAAACCGATGATATGCTGGTAATAAGTCACACAGGAGAGCTGAGAGGAATACAAGCCGCTGGTGTTGTGCTTGGAGTAACAGTCGAGGAGAGCAGGAGACACGGGCAGCACCACCTTCAAGCCGAGCAGGTCCAGGATCAGACTGCCGAATAACACCTTGCTTGTCCGTGCGTTCCTCTGTGGGTGTTAGGTTAGGTTAGGTTACGTTAGGTTAAGTGAGGTTAGGTTATGTTAGGTTAAGTGAGGTTAGGTTATGTTAGGTTAAGTGAGGTTAGGTTAAGTGAGGTTAGGTTAGGTTAGGTTAAGTTACGTTAGGTTAGGTTAAGTGAGGTTAAGTGAGGTTAGGTTAAGTTAGGTTAAGTTAAGTTAGGTTAGGTTAGGTTAAAAGAGGTTAGGTTAAAAGAGGTTAGGTTAAGTTAGGTTAGGTTAGGTTAAGTTAAGTTAGGTTAAGTTATGTTAGGTTAAAAGAGGTTAGGCTAAGTTATGTTAGGTTAAGTTAGCTTATGTTAGATTAGGTTAGATTAAGTGAGGTCTTTTTTATCTTTTATTTTTTCTCAGTATTTTTTTCTTATTGTACTTAGTTCCCTTTGACCAGTGTCCCTCCTATATATACAAAAAATAAAACAAAATAAATAAATAAATAAATAAAGTAAAACAAGAACATTTTTACGACTTTAAATCATTTTCCCGACACACTTGTGCATGGAGGCAGTGTTGCACGAGTGTTGAGTGACAAATATTGCATCTCAGCTTAGCAACACACACCAACACACACCAACACAACACCCTGCTCACCTTCTCCTTGATGTCCGCAGCCTGTACTGCCCCTCTGTCCCTGCCGTCCACCTCACCACCACTGCCGCCGCCACCGCCATCGCTGCCGCCAACTTGCTTGCCGGATCGGAGGGTTGCCGTTGCTCTGAAAGTTACATTAGGTTTGGTTAAGTGGGGCCGTGGGAAGAGGATGTAGGTTAGGTTAGGTTTGGTTAGGCTAGGTTATGTTAGGTTTGGCTAGGTTTCTTTAGGTTAAGTTAGGTGAGGTTAGGTTAGGTTAGGTTAGGTAAGGCTTGGCTAGGTTAGGCTTGCTTAGGTAAGGTTTGGCTAGGCTAGGTTAGGTTAGGTTAGGTAAGGCTTGGCTAGGTTAGGCTTGCTTAGGTAAGGTTTGGCTAGGTTAGGTTAGGTTAGGTTAGGTTAGGTTAGGCTAGGTTAGGTAAGGCTTGGCTAGGTTAGGCTTGCTTAGGTAAGGTTTGGTTAGGTTAGAATTGCTTAGGTTAGGTTAGGTAAAGTTTGGTTAGGCCAGCTTGGGATTAAGACACGAGATAGCCAGTCTTGGGGAGGAGGAAGCACCAGACAGAAGTTAGGGTAGGCTTCTTTGGGTTAGGCTTGGTTTGATTAGGGTCAGCTGAGGAGTGTGAAGCTCCACCACGTTTGGTTAAATTTGAGGTAATATTTTAGTCATTTTCTCTCTCACCACCAAAATTTTCCCACTGTGTAAACTTTGTTAATATTTTTTATCTGAAGGCTACAAAACACATCACTCGCTTTCCATCCCAGACCCCTAAACACCACCCCTTTCTTCCTTCCTTTGCATCAGCCAGCCAGCCTCTTTGGACTTAAATGAAGGAAACTTTTAAACACGTAGATATAATATAACATTTTCTTCTTCACACACACACACACACACACACACACACACACACACTGCATGTGGGAGAGTGAGGAAGAGCGAGAAAGAGTTTTATCACCAGCTGGAAGGAAACTACCGCTTTGTTTACATCTGACAAGAGAAAACGCGGCTGTCACTTCTGTCAACGGGTAACTAATACAAAGCTTAGTGAGAGAGAGAGAGAGAGAGAGAGAGAGAGAGAGAGAGAGAGAGAGAGAGAGAGAGAGAGAGAGAGAGAGAGAGAGAGAGAGAGAGAGAGATTGTCATATAACCATTTTATACTCAAGATAATAAAAGACAGCAAGCGTTTAATTATTAATTTTCCAACTTTCTTCGCTTGCCTAAACTTTCTTCCACACTGCTGGTGGTGATGGTGGTGGTCTTCCTGCTTCCCTATTTCGTCCCTCTACATTTGTATCTTAAAAGAAAAAAAGATCGTATTACTGAATCAACACCAATGAACACTTAACCTTACCTAACCTAAAGTGTACATCTGTTTTTACCCTCTACCCATCACTACAACCTCCAGTACCTTCCCCTGCTAGGACTCCAACACCACAACACCTCGTACAGACCCAGACATCCCACACACGTGCATCTAGAAGCTTCATACATCACAACACACGCTATAACACCCCTGACACGCTTCTACTATCACAGTCCCCCCTTAAACACTCCAGAACCTTTTATTTTACCTCCAGCACACCACTTCTACCCTCAAAGACCCAGTACTTATCTGCAACATGCCTTTAACATAACCAAAACACCTCAAAAGCAACTCCAACCACACTAAAACACCTTAAAACACCTTAAACACTCCTAAACGCACAAAAAACACCCTAAACACATCGAAAGTGCACCAAAATATCCCCAAACACACTTAAAATACTCCAAAACTCACCCAATTGACTTTAAACGCATCGAAAACACACCGTACCTACCCAAAACACACTCAAACTCATCCATAACATTCTAAAACACACTTAAAACATCCCAAAACACTGAAAACGGCCCAAAACACACTTAAAACACCCCAAAACACCCAGACTGACCTAAAATACCCACAAACGCACCCAAAATTCCCCGGTATCCACACAAAACACACCCAAACTCGTCCATAACATCCTAAAATACACTTGAAACATCACAAAACATTGAAAACAGTCCCAAACACACTTAAAGCACTCCTAAACAAGCCTAAGACACCCCAAAACACACCAGGAACGCTAAATATTGACTCAAACATCACCAAATCCCTAAAACACACACTTCAACACCCTTTCAACACCTCCAGACACACTGCAACACTCCCTAAACACCTCCAGACACACTCCAACACCTCTTAAACACACCAAATACACTGGAAGCACTGTCAGGGAAGACAAATACTACCAAGACAGACAGGGCAGCAGGGAAAATTAAGATAAATATTGTTTTCTTAGCATTTTTCTGTTTTACCACCTCCTCTATTCCTTCTCCCTTCCTCTTCCTCCTCTATTTCTCTTATTTTCTTACTCATTCTACTCTTATCTACACGTCTGAGTTTAGAAACACCTGGAAACACCAGGAAAACACTGCAAAGTACGATAATTATTACCGAGGAGACAGCGGAGCCGATCAAGGTCCCTGGTCCATGATGGCGGCCGTGACGTCACGGCAATTTTACGTACCGTAACGGATTTCATTTCGAAATTGACCCCTCGAAAAAATGGAGCTAGGCTGGAATGCCGTATATATTCTGACTTGACAAATACTTAAAATAATATTCACAATATTAAAACAGCTTTAGCCTGAGTAGTATTTAAAAAATATCCAAATGAAATATGGAAAAAGTGTTGAAATATTCGGCACCATATAAATCATTGAAAAGTCCACAACATTTGAATTTTTAGGAACGTAAAAATTTTTAAAAAATCTGAACTATCATCTTACACAATCAAAAGTGACCTGGAACAAGAAGTAAACAAATAAAACCGAAATTGTGTAAAAACCAAGTGTTGAACCTAAATACGATTAAAAACCACTGAAAAGTCCACCTATTTTGACTCAACAACAAGACAAAACACTTTAAAACATACAAACAATTTTTTCAAGCAATGAAAAGTTAGTTACAAGCTCAAATAGAGAGACAATAACACAAAAAGTGTTGTAATAACAACTTTTAACAGGACCATAAACCATTTTTAAAGTCCACTTATTTCTCTCAACAGGAACCAAAAAACAATTTAAAAATCATAAGCAATTTTTAGAAATACAAAAGACGTAGTTAGAACGTGAAATAAAAAATCAAGTTTGTCAAAATACTGCTAAAAAAACACCCCGCATTTTCGGCAAGCAACACAAAATTCAACACAACTCAACACAAGCCACGAAAATACTTCTAAAGCAAATAATTATTTTTATAAACCATAAAAAACATGCTATACGAGCAGAATAAAGAAGTTAAGAAAAAAATAAAAAAATATTGGAACCCACAGGTTGAAGCAGGTTGGCAGAGGTAGCCAGGCATCATGGCGGCCTTTGTCAGTGAAGAGAACAGCCGCTATTTTGCCTGTTATTCTTCCATCGTAACTAAATGAGGCAATGGCAGATATATCTAGCTAGCGGATATGAAATCCTAGTTATGTGGCTCCACTTAGTGACGTGTTAGGCTTACAATAAGTGAGAAATGAAGCAGATATTGGCGGACAAATGGGGAAGGCTGCCTCCACCTCAGCTGATAACATTAGATAAGTGTATTTTTTTGACGTTTTTATAATTCCTGTCATGGTTAATTAGTAAGAGTTTTGTGGTGGAGGCTTGGAGCGCTTGTGGCACCGTGGAATGCTGGGTCACGTCAATATATTCCTAACCAGGTGCAAAAACATGAAATACGAGGCTCAACAATAAACAGTAAGGTTAACCACTGACCTGACAGCCCTGTGTTGTTGTTGTGGGTGACACGTAACAACACTATCACAGTTACCGCCTGTTACATCACACTGTGCAAATTAGCTGGCTGGACAAGTGGTGGGCCGGTTTCTTACCAATATTATCCCTTGTGGCACTGCAGGCACCTCCCGGCAGGCACCAAGCTTGCACCAGCACACGCAGGCACCCACCACGGCCCCTGTCACTGTCTTGTTCTGCGAAAATACGTTAAATAAAGCACCAGTTTATGGCACCCTTTTAACCTAGTGCCTTGTGTCTGACGTCTGGTTGTGTCGTCCGTCCCAGCCTGCTCCGCACAGTACGCAGGCAAACCTATCCACAACACACTTAGCTTTCAATAACAAGCACCAACTTCTTTTATATTATACTAAACTAATAGAAAATTAAATATAAATAATTATAAGCGTGTAAAAATAAATCTCAGGCCATTATAACTGTAATTGTCAAAGTATCTAGATGTTACTGATTGAAGCGCCAAATTCAAACTGGTCCTGGCGGGTCTTAGACTGCAATGTCTCGTCCCTTGTGTGGCGTAATGTGAAATCATTGAAAAGCTTGTGTGAATTGAAGGCTTGGCTTAATACTGTGTTATATCTCAACTTATCATTATTAAGTATTTACCATTTAACGTTAAAAAACAACAATACTCCACAGAGATATCCAAGTATAACAGAGGCTTCCATACTGTAGCTAATGATCAACAGAGAATTACCAGCCTTTCTCTGTGTGTCAAGGAGAGCCCTTAGGGAAACGTTCGTGTGCGTGTGTGTGTGTGTGTGTGTGTGTGGTATGGAAAGATATAATTGCTTAAGTACAGCCTCTCTCTCTCTCTCTCTCTCTCTCTCTCTCTCTCTCTCTCTCTCTCTCTCTCTCTCTCTCTCTCTCTCCTCTCTCTCTCTCTCTCTCTCTCTCTCTCTCTCTCTCTCTCTCTCTCTCTCTCTCTTAGTGATGGCTTCTTGCAGCTTCCTTTATTTTATTATGTTCTTATGTTCTCAATACATCTTTTACTTGTGCAGGGTCACCCAGTGGCAAAAGCTTTATGTACTGCTGGAATTGAGACAACATTAATTCAAGACTCTGCAGTGTTCCCCATCATGTCACGTGTCAACAAGGTCATCAAAGGTCATCGTTGGCACCGAGACGGTGGTGACCAACGGAGGCATTGAGACCTTTGTTGGTGCAGCCTCTCTTGCCTCACCACCAAAGTTTTATTCTGTTCCAGTAAGTTTTATTTGTTAGTCATTATCCTGATACCTCTTTCAGTGGGGCAGTATTTGAAACATATTTACTGTTGCAAATTGAACAGGGAAGGTATCACAAAAGTACATACCATTTTATTCTCACAGAAATTCTTGATTCCAGTTTTTGATACATTCCTTTTCCACATGTTTATTTCATGTAGGTGGATAAACATTCCTCGTGTTGAGTGTTGAATGGTCCTTTCTCAAACCTCAACCTGTTGTTGTCTCATGTGGAGCTAGATACTATCAGATCAGTACCTATATAATATTGAAAATCATGGCATGAATTGTGCATTTTGCTTATTGTCACAAATCTTCATTTTCAGCTGTATGTGTGCACTCCCACATACAAATTTAGCTTGATGGGCTGTGAAGAAATGTGATGCCGGATAAGAGGGATTTTACTGTACCCTGTTTATCTTGCACATCTACTCACTTAGCTTTAAATAATGGCTGCTGACCATTTAAATCTCTTTTATTTCAGTCGAGGTACTGCACCATCCTACGTGTACCGGCAGCTTAGCGAACTGTACCGTCCCACTTCTTGTGTAACAAGAAGGTAACAGCTTTAATCCTTGCAAATAAGGAATAAGAGAAAAGAGACACACCTGCCATTTGTACTGTTATGCTGTAGTGTTCTGTCATTTTTTTCCTCTTTTATCCTAGAACCATTTTTGGTCATTCATGTTTCTAAAAATTATTATACAAAAATGTTGAGCTTAATATGTTTGGTGTAGTTTTTTGTAACATGTGTTATTGTTAATGTGTGTGGTTCCCCTCAGGAAGAATGTTGCAGTATTAGCAGTAATGTTACAGCCAATGGAAGTGTCTGTATTGTGCTTTGGTGGGAGGTTAATTTGATGTATTTTTAGAGTTGTGCAGGATATTATAGCAAGCCCTCAAAATAAAGAAAATAACTATAGAAAACACTCCTTGTATTGAAAACACCACTGCAGAGAAATCTCTAATGAAACAGGAAACCCTACATTCAGTACTGTGTGGTTGTTGCAGTAACACTGAGCTAAATGCCTTTTGGATGGTTGTACACTAAAAATAATGTAAAAATGCCTATAAACAACTGTCCCTGCATTAAAAACCTTTCATCATAAAATTACACACAAGATACTCAACCAGTGCATGAATGTTCAAGCAGTACCATTTGCTCCCTTCTGCACTGCACAGCTTGCAGCAACACTTCTGGCGCTGCATAGTGAACAGTGAAGCACGGTGTCTTCGTGCTGCCATCCTTTTCCTTGTCAGGCATCAAATGTGCAAACCCAAAATCCACAATCTTAATAACTGAATCTTCAGAAGAATCCTTGAACAAGAGATTCCGTGAAAAGATGTTTAGATTAGAATGGCCTCGGAGAAGGATAATATCTGAATGGAATAAATTCATACTTTTTATTATAAAGGCCATACAAATGATGGAGATCAATAATATTCCATGCAATAAATTCTTTAAAATAAGCAGATGGAAAATCAATGCAAAAAAACTTCCTTTTTTTACCTTTCCTTTCTTTTCTTTTCTGTCTATCCTCAACACCAACCCTTTTCACCCCTGTCTGGCTTTAGGTCTCCGTGAACACTGATGCTTTTCCTGTGCACGTAGTGAACTGCTGACACCAGGTTCCTCACGACGACCGAAGCCCGAGGCGAGCCTCTGTGAACCTCTCGTGTTTCCTGATCCTCTGAGGCAGCCAGCTCTCTACCTCCAAGGAGCTGCATCACAATGTAGGTGTGTGCCTGTGAAACCAACATGAATTAGATACAGGCATACAATGATTAAATGCAAGGAAAAGAAAATAATATGATCTTAAACTAATTGTTACTTAAACTGTTACTGATAAATCCTGTTGTTTTATATTGTAATTCTACACAGTAAAAATATAGATTTGAAAATATACTTTGTAAACCTCAGTAACTTCCACTACAGCCCATTAAACTAGAACCATGAAAACATCCTTGAAAACCCCAGTAACTTGCACTACAGCCTGTTAGACTAGAACCATGAAAACACCCTTGAAAACCCCAGTAACTTCCACTACACCCTGTTAAACAAAAACCATGAAAACACCCTTGAAAACCCCAGTAACATCCACTACACCCTGTTAAACAAGAACCAAGAAAAACACCCTTGAAAACCTCAGTAACTTCCACTACACCCTGTTAAACTCGAACCATGAAAACACCCTTGAAAACACACACACAGGCAACCCTTTCCCGGCCACACACACACACAAACCCTCTCCAACACACACACACACACACCCCAGAACACACCATATCTAATTGGCAGTTGCTTTTTCAGTTCCAGTCTTAAAACTTCGCATAAACCCTCTCTGTGTAATTGCCATGACCAGGCCCAGGAAGGAAAACTTGCGGTCCTGCGCCAACGAGTCGTAACTATGCTTGTGGTGGGTCGCGAAGATCAGCGTTAACTCCAGGCTGGAATACAGGAACAGGTAGAGGAAGTAAACTCGGCTAAGTTGTATTAATTTCATGTGTTCTACAGAGAGAGAGAAAGACAGATGTTTATGAATGAAGGGAGAGGAGGAGGAGGAGGAACGGGAGGTAGTGTGTGTGTGTGTGTGTGTGTGTGTGTGTGTGTGTGTGTGTGTGTGTGTGTGTGTGTGTGTGTGTGTGAGTGTGTGTGTGTGTGTGTGTGTGTGTGTGTATGTGTGTGTGTGTGTGTGTGTGTGTGTGTGTGTGTGTGTGTGTGTGTGTGTGTATGAATGAAGGGAGAGGAGGAGGAGGAAGAACAGGAGGTGGTGTGTGTGTGTGTGTGTGTGTGTGTGTGTGTGTGTGTGTGTGTGTGTGTGTGTGTGTGTGTGTGTGTGTGTGTGTGTGTGTGTGTGTGTGTGTGTGTGTGTGTGTGTGTTTCAGGAGTAAACATAAGGGAATATTTGCTAGTACACACACACACACACACAATACTACAAACACGAACAAACACACAATACTGAACATACAAACACACACACACACACCTTCTCTGCCCAGGCCCTTGACACAGCTGACGGAGAACAGAGCCCTAGGATTGATCACCTCCCAAGCCTCGGTCAAACTGGCACCGATGTCCCTCCTCCTTCTGCCCTGCGGTGGAAGAACAAGACACAAATCTGACTCACACACGACGAGGCAACAGCGAACGTAAACAAACAGTGTTGCCAACTCAGGGAAAGGGAGTTTTACTGTACAAGGGATAAAATACAAGTGAATCACCATGGAAACACCCTTTGAAAACCCACAGTAACTTCCACTACAGCCTTGATAACACTACTTACCCTAGATCACCCCCAAACACCCCTATATAACCCTGAAACACCGCCAAGACACCATTAAACACCCCAAAACAAACTATTTACCTCAAAACACTTGCAAAACACTCCCAAAACAAAATTAAACACCCCAAAACACACTATTTACCTCAAAACACTTGCAAAACACTCTCAAAACACCATTAAACACCCCAAAACACACTATTTACCTCAAAAACTTGCAAAACACTCCCAAAACACCATTAAACACCCAAAAACAGACAATTTACCTCAAAACACTTGAAAAAACACCCCCAAAACACCTCCAAAACCCCAATAATACCCAAAAAAAGACAATTTACCTCAAAACACTTGAAAAAACACCTCCAAAACCCCAATAATACCCCAAAAAAGACAATTTACCTCAAAACACTTGCAAAAACACTCCTCAAAACATCTCCAAAACCCAAAAAATACCCAAAAAAGACAATTTACCTCAAAACACTTGCAAAAACACCCCCAAAACACCTCCAAAAGCCCAATAATACCCAAAAAACAGACAAAAACAGACAAATATACCCCAAAACAGACAAAAACAGACAAATATACCCAAAAACAGACAATTTACCTCAAAACACTTGAAAAAACACCCCAAAACACCTCCAAAACACCCCAAAATATCTCAAAACATTCCTAAACACACAAACAGGAGTGTAATGAATTAATAAGTGAAAGAAAGCAAGAGAATGTAAACAAACAGATGATAATGAAAAGAAAAGTGATTTAAATGAGATTGTTAAGATGTTTTGATGGTTTATGGTAAGGAAAATGAGAGAAAGGGTTTCTAATGAATAGAAAGGGTTTGTAATGATGACAGAAAGGAAGGAATAAGAGGGAAAAGTAAAGAAATGAGGAAAGGAAAGAGAAAATGATGCTTTACTCACAATGCACCTCTCTTTAACAACATTCAGAGACACAAGGAAATACAAACAAATTACAAAATAAGCAAAGAAAGAAAAAATGAAAGGAAAAAAAAATAAGCAAAAATTATACAAAAACAAAAAAAATATACATAATAAAAAAAAAAAATGAGAGACACACACACACACACACACACACACACACACACACACACACACACACACACACACACACAAACACACACCTCAGGCAGCGATTCCTGGAAGAAGACAGCAAAGAATATTATGTTAGCCACAGTGAGAGTGCGTGCGTAGACAGCCGAGGCCGCGAACCACCCAGTACTTCCCAAGCGGGAGAACGCAGCCCCCACAGTGTGCCCAACGGTGAAGCCTATGCTGAATGTCACGCCAATCAGTGCCTGTGGGTTGAGGGGAGGTTAGGAGAGGGTAGGCTGGTTAGGTTAGGTTAGGACACACCGACAACACACCACAATATAAATAAGAAATAAAATAATACATAAGAAAATAAAAAGTTAACAAAAAGTAAACTAACAATATATTTTAAACTACCACAACATCTTTAAACACCCTCAAAATACTCCAAAACACCCAGAAACACTCCAAAAACACACCAAAACACTATCAAAATAACCCAAAACACACCAAAACATCCCAAAATACCCCAAAACACTCCAAAAACACACCAAAACACCTTCAATATATCCCAAAACACCCCAAAACACTACAAACACATCCCAAAACACTCCAAAAACACACCAAAATACTCCAAAAATACTCCTAAACATCTCAAAACACATCAAAACATTCCAAAAACATCCCAAAACACTTTAAAACACACCAAAAATCCCAAAACACCTCCACAACACCACAAAACACTTCAAAACACCCCTTAATCACCCCAAAACACATCAAAACACTTCACAACACACCAAAAACACCCCAAAACACTCCAAAAACACCCCAAAACACCCCAAAAACACCTGAAGACTCCCTCAGAACACTGAAATAGAATAAAACAAAAAATAACAATAATAAAGAAAACAAGCTGCAATATTGAACAGCAGGAACACAAACAAACACACACACACCCTGTAAACAAACAAACAAACAAAAAATAAATAAATAGATAATAGGATAAAAAAATTGAAAAAATAATAATAAAAACAAGCTAAAAATATATAAACCAAAACAAAACACAACAAACCCACTTAATTACCAAACAAGACAGAATGGAACCTCGCAGCGAAACCGATGATATGCTGGTAATAAGTCACACAGGAGAGCTGAGAGGAATACAAGCCGCTGGTGTTGTGCTTGGAGTAACAGTCGAGGAGAGCAGGAGACACGGGCAGCACCACCTTCAAGCCGAGCAGGTCCAGGATCAGACTGCCGAATAACACCTTGCTTGTCCGTGCGTTCCTCTGTGGGTGTTAGGTTAGGTTAGGTTACGTTAGGTTAAGTGAGGTTAGGTTATGTTAGGTTAAGTGAGGTTAGGTTAAGTGAGGTTAGGTTAGGTTAGGTTAAGTTACGTTAGGTTAGGTTAAGTGAGGTTAAGTGAGGTTAGGTTAAGTTAGGTTAAGTTAAGTTAGGTTAGGTTAGGTTAAAAGAGGTTAGGTTAAAAGAGGTTAGGTTAAGTTAGGTTAGGTTAGGTTAAGTTAAGTTAGGTTAAGTTATGTTAGGTTAAAAGAGGTTAGGCTAAGTTATGTTAGGTTAAGTTAGCTTATGTTAGGTTAGGTTAGGTTAAGTGAGGTCTTTTTTATCTTTTATTTTTTCTCAGTATTTTTTTCTTATTGTACTTAGTTCCCTTTGACCAGTGTCCCTCCTATATATACAAAAAATAAAACAAAATAAATAAATAAATAAATAAAGTAAAACAAGAACATTTTTACGACTTTAAATCATTTTCCCGACACACTTGTGCATGGAGGCAGTGTTGCACGAGTGTTGAGTGACAAATATTGCATCTCAGCTTAGCAACACACACCAACACACACCAACACAACACCCTGCTCACCTTCTCCTTGATGTCCGCAGCCTGTACTGCCCCTCTGTCCCTGCCGTTCACCTCACCACCACTGCCGCCGCCACCGCCATCGCTGCCGCCAACTTGCTTGCCGGATCGGAGGGTTGCCGTTGCTCTGAAAGTTACATTAGGTTTGGTTAAGTGGGGCCGTGGGAAGAGGATGTAGGTTAGGTTAGGTTTGGTTAGGCTAGGTTATGTTAGGTTTGGCTAGGTTTCTTTAGGTTAAGTTAGGTGAGGTTAGGTTAGGTTAGGTAAGGCTTGGCTAGGTTAGGCTTGCTTAGGTAAGGTTTGGCTAGGCTAGGTTAGGTTAGGTTAGGTTAGGTTAGGTAAGGCTTGGCTAGGTTAGGCTTGCTTAGGTAAGGTTTGGCTAGGTTAGGTTAGGTTAGGTTAGGCTAGGTTAGGTAAGGCTTGGCTAGGTTAGGCTTGCTTAGGTAAGGTTTGGTTAGGTTAGAATTGCTTAGGTTAGGTTAGGTAAAGTTTGGTTAGGCCAGCTTGGGATTAAGACACGAGATAGCCAGTCTTGGGGAGGAGGAAGCACCAGACACAAGTTAGGGTAAGCTTCTTTGGGTTAGGCTTGGTTTCATTAGGGTCAGCTGAGGAGTGTGAAGCTCCACCACGTTTGGTTAAATTTGAGGTAATATTTTAGTCATTTTCTCTCTCACCACCAAAATTTTCCCACTGTGTAAACTTTGTTAATATTTCTTATCTGAAGGCTACAAAACACATCACTCGCTTTCCATCCCAGACCCCTAAACACCACCCCTTTCTTCCTTCCTTAGCATCAGCCAGCCAGCCTCTTTGGACTTAAATGAAGGAAACTTTTAAACACGTAGATATAATATAGCATTTTCTTCTTCACACACACACACACACACACACACACACACACACACACACTGCTTCCGTGACGTGGGACAGTGAGGAAGAGCGAGAAAGAGTTTTATCACCAGCTGGAAGGAAACTACCGCTTTGTTTACATCTGACAAGAGAAAACGCGGCTGTCACTTCTGTCAACGGGTAACTAATACAAAGCTGAGAGAGAGAGAGAGAGAGAGAGAGAGAGAGAGAGAGAGAGAGAGAGAGAGAGAGAGAGAGAGAGAGAGAGAGAGAGAGAGAGAGAGAGAGAGAGAGAGAGAGAGAGAGAGATTGTCATATAACCATTTTATACTCAAGATAATAAAAGACAGCAAGCGTTTAATTATTAATTTTCCAACTTTCTTCGCTTGCCTAAACTTTCTTCCACACTGCTGGTGGTGATGGTGGTGGTCTTCCTGCTTCCCTATTTCGTCCCTCTACATTTGTATCTTAAAAGAAAAAAAGATCGTATTACTGAATCAACACCAATGAACACTTAACCTTACCTAACCTAAAGTGTACCTCTGTTTTTACCCTCTACCCATCACTACAACCTCCAGTACCTTCCCCTGCTAGGACTCCAACACCACAACACCTCGTACAGACCCAGACATCCCACACACGTGCATCTAGAAGCTTCATACATCACAACACACGCTATAACACCCCTGACACGCTTCTACTATCACAGTCCCCCCTTAAACACTCCAGAACCTTTTATTTTACCTCCAGCACACCACTTCTACCCTCAAAGACCCAGTACTTATCTGCAACATGCCTTTAACATAACCAAAACACCTCAAAAGCAACTCCAACCACACTAAAACACCTTAAAACACCTTAAACACTCCTAAACGCACAAAAAAACACCCTAAACACATCGAAAGTGAACCAAAATATCCCCAAACACACTTAAAATACTCCAAAACTCACCCAATTGACTTTAAACGCATCGAAAACACACCGTACCTACCCAAAACACACTCAAACTCATCCATAACATTCTAAAACACACTTAAAACATCCCAAAACACTGAAAACGGCCCAAAACACACTTAAAACACCCCAAAACACCCAGACTGACCTAAAATACCCACAAACGCACCCAAAATTCCCCGGTATCCACACAAAACACACCCAAACTCGTCCATAACATCCTAAAATACACTTGAAACATCACAAAACATTGAAAACAGTCCCAAACACACTTAAAGCACTCCTAAACAAGCCAAAGACACCCCAAAACACACCAGGAACGTTAAATATTGACTCAAACATCACCAAATCCCTAAAACACACACTTCAACACCCTTTCAACACCTCCAGACACACTGCAACACTCCCTAAACACCTCCAGACACACTCCAACACCTCTTAAACACACCAAATACACTGGAAGCACTGTCAGGGAAGACAAATACTACCAAGACAGACAGGGCAGCAGGGAAAATTAAGATAAATATTGTTTTCTTAGCATTTTTCTGTTTTACCACCTCCTCTATTCCTTCTCCCTTCCTCTTCCTCCTCTATTTCTCTTATTTTCTTACTCATTCTACTCTTATCTACACGTCTGAGTTTAGAAACACCTGGAAACACCAGGAAAACACTGCAAAGTACGATAATTATTACCGAGGAGACAGCGGAGCCGATCAAGGTCCCTGGTCCATGATGGCGGCCGTGACGTCACGGCAATTTTACGTACCGTAACGGATTTCATTTCGAAATTCACCCCTCGAAAAAATGGAGCTAGGCTGGAATGTCGTATATATTCTGACTTGACAAATACTTAAAATAATATTCACAATATTAAAACATCTTTAGCCTGAGTAGTATTTAAAAAATATCCAAATGAAATATGGAAAAAGTGTTGAAATATTCGGCACCATATAAATCATTGAAAAGTCCACAACATTTGAATTTTTAGGAACGTAAAAATTTTTAAAAAATCTGAACTATCATCTTACACAATCAAAAGTGACCTGGAACAAGAAGTAAACAAATAAAACCGAAATTGTGTAAAAACCAAGTGTTGAACCTAAATACGATTAAAAACCACTGAAAAGTCCACCTATTTTGACTCAACAACAAGACAAAACACTTTAAAACATACAAACAATTTTTTCAAGCAATGAAAAGTTAGTTACAAGCTCAAATAGAGAGACAATAACACAAAAAGTGTTGTAATAACAACTTTTAACAGGACCATAAACCATTTTTAAAGTCCACTTATTTCTCTCAACAGGAACCAAAAAACAATTTAAAAATCATAAGCAATTTTTAGAAATACAAAAGACGTAGTTAGAACGTGAAATAAAAAATCAAGTTTGTCAAAATACTGCTAAAAAAACACCCCGCATTTTCAACAAGCAACACAAAATTCAACACAACTCAACACAAGCCACGAAAATACTTCTAAAGCAAATAATTATTTTTATAAACCATAAAAAACATGCTATACCAGCAGAATAAAGAAGTTAAGAAAAAAATAAAAAAAAATATTGGAACCCACAGGTTGAAGCAGGTTGGCAGAGGTAGCCAGGCATCATGGCGGCCTTTGTCAGTGAAGAGAACGGCCGCTATTTTGCCTGTTATTCTTCCATCGTAACTAAATGAGGCAATGGCAGATATATCTAGCTAGCGGATATGAAATCCTAGTTATGTGGCTCCACTTAGTGACGTGTTAGGCTTACAATAAGTGAGAAATGAAGCAGATATTGGCGGACAAATGAGGAAGGCTGCCTCCACCTCAGCTGATAACATTAGATAAGTGTATTTTTTTGACATTTTTATAATTCCTGTCATGGTTAATTAGTAAGAGTTTTGTGGTGGAGGCTTGGAGCGCTTGTGGCACCGTGGAATGCTGGGTCACGTCAATATATTCCTAACCAGGTGCAAAAACATGAAATACCAGGCTCAACAATAAACAGTAAGGTTAACCACTGACCTGACAGCCCTGTGTTGTTGTTGTGGGTGACACGTAACAATACTATCACAGTTACCGCCTGTTACATCACACTGTGCAAATTAGCTGGCTGGACAAGTGGTGGGCCGGTTTCTTACCAATATTATCCCTTGTGGCACTGCAGGCACCTCCCGGCAGGCACCAAGCTTGCACCAGCACACGCAGGCACCCACCACGGCCCCTGTCACTGTCTTGTTCTGCGAAAATACGTTAAATAAAGCACCAGTTTATGGCACCCTTTTAACCTAGTGCCTTGTGTCTGACGTCTGGTTGTGTCGTCCGTCCCAGCCTGCTCCGCACAGTACGCAGGCAAACCTATCCACAACACACTTAGCTTTCAATAACAAGCACCAACTTCTTTTATATTATACTAAACTAATAGAAAATTAAATATAAAGAATTATAAGCGTGTAAAAATAAATCTCAGGCCATTATAACTGTAATTGTCAAAGTATCTAGATGTTACTGATTGAAGCGCCAAATTCAAACTGGTCCTGGCGGGTCTTACACTGCAATGTCTCGTCCCTTGTGTGGCGTAATGTGAAATCATTGAAAAGCTTGTGTGAATTGAAGGCTTGGCTTAATACTGTGTTATATCTCAGCTTATCATTATTAAGTATTTACCATTTGACGTTAAAAAACAACAATACTCCACAGAGATATCCAAGTATAACAGAGGCTTCCATACTGTAGCTAATGATCAACAGAGAATTACCAGCCTTTCTCTGTGTGTCAAGGAGAGCCCTTAGGGAAACGTTCGTGTGCGTGTGTGTGTGTGTGTGTGTGGTATGGAAAGATATAATTGCTTAAGTACAGCCTCTCTCTCTCTCTCTCTCTCTCTCTCTCTCTCTCTCTCTCTCTCTCTCTCTCTCTCTCTCTCTCTCTCTCTCTCTCTCTCTCTCTCTCTCTCTCTCTCTCTCTTAGTGATGGCTTCTTGCAGCTTCCTTTATTTTATTATGTTCTTATGTTCTCAATACATCTTTTACTTGTGCAGGGTCACCCAGTGGGAAAAGCTTTATGTACTGCTGGAATTGAGACAACATTAATTCAAGACTCTGCAGTGTTCCCCATCATGTCACGTGTCAACAAGGTCATCAAAGGTCATCGTTGGCACCGAGACGGTGGTGACCAACGGAGGCATTGAGACCTTTGTTGGTGCAGCCTCTCTTGCCTCACCACCAAAGTTTTATTCTGTTCCAGTAAGTTTTATTTGTTAGTCATTATCCTGATACCTCTTTCAGTGGGGCAGTATTTGAAACATATTTACTGTTGCAAATTGAACAGGGAAGGTATCACAAAAGTACATACCATTTTATTCTCACAGAAATTCTTGATTCCAGTTTTTGATACATTCCTTTTCCACATGTTTATTTCATGTAGGTGGATATACATTCCTCGTGTTGAGTGTTGGATGGTCCTTTCTCAAACCTCAACCTGTTGTTGTCTCATGTGGAGCTAGATACTATCAGATCAGTACCTATATAATATTGAAAATCATGGCATGAATTGTGCATTTTGCTTATTGTCACAAATCTTCATTTTCAGCTGTATGTGTGCACTCCCACATACAAATTTAGCTTGATGGGCTGTGAAGAAATGTGATGCCGGATAAGAGGGATTTTACTGTACCCTGTTTATCTTGCACATCTACTCACTTAGCTTTAAATAATGGCTGCTGACCATTTAAATCTCTTTTATTTCAGTCGAGGTACTGCACCATCCTACGTGTACCGGCAGCTTAGCGAACTGTACCGTCCCACTTCTTGTGATCTCTAAGGTAACAGCTTTAATCCTTGCAAATAAGGAATAAGAGAAAAGAGACACACCTGCCATTTGTACTGTTATGCTGTAGTGTTCTGTCATTTTTTTTCCTCTTTTATCCTAGAACCATTTTTGGTCATTCATGTTTCTAAAAATTATTATACAAAAATGTTGAGCTTAATATGTTTGGTGTAGCTTTTTGTAACATGTGTTATTGTTAATGTGTGTGGTTCCCCTCAGGAAGAATGTTGCAGTATTAGCAGTAATGTTACAGCCAATGGAAGTGTCTGTATTGTGCTTTGGTGGGAGGTTAATTTGATGTATTTTTAGAGTTGTGCAGGATATTATAGCAAGCCCTCAAAATAAAGAAAATAACTATAGAAAACACTCCTTGTATTGAAAACACCACTGCAGAGAAATCTCTAATGAAACAGGAAACCCTACATTCAGTACTGTGTGGTTGTTGCAGTAACACTGAGCTAAATGCCTTTTGGATGGTTGTACACTAAAAATAATGTAAAAATGCCTATAAACAACTGTCCCTGCATTAAAAACCTTTCATCATAAAATTACACACAAGATACTCAACCAGTGCATGAATGTTCAAGCAGTACCATTTGCTCCCTTCTGCACAGCTTGCAGCAACACTTCTGGCGCTGCATAGTGAACAGTGAAGCACGGTGTCTTCGTGCTGCCATCCTTTTCCTTGTCAGGCATCAAATGTGCAAACCCAAAATCCACAATCTTAATAACTGAATCTTCAGAAGAATCCTTGAACAAGAGATTCCGTGAAAAGATGTTTAGATTAGAATGGCCTCGGAGAAGGATAATATCTGAATGGAATAAATTCATACTTTTTATTATAAAGGCCATACAAATGATGGAGATCAATAATATTCCATGCAATAAATTCTTTAAAATAAGCAGATGGAAAATCAATGCAAAAAAACTTCCTTTTTTTACCTTTCCTTTCTTTTCTTTTCTTTTCTGTCTATCCTCAACACCAACCCTTTTCACCCCTGTCTGGCTTTAGGTCTCCGTGAACACTGATGCTTTTCCTGTGCACGTAGTGAACTGCTGACACCAGGTTCCTCACGACGACCGAAGCCCGAGGCGAGCCTCTGTGAACCTCTCGTGTTTCCTGATCCTCTGAGGCAGCCAGCTCTCCATCTCCAAGGAGCTGCATCACAATGTAGGTGTGTGCCTGTGAAACCAACATGAATTAGATACAGGCATACAATGATTAAATGCAAGGAAAAGAAAATAATATGATCTTAAACTAATTGTTACTTAAACTGTTACTGATAAATCCTGTTGTTTTATATTGTAATTCTACACAGTAAAAATATAGATTTGAAAATATACTTTGTAAACCTCAGTAACTTCCACTACAGCCCATTAAACTAGAACCATGAAAACATCCTTGAAAACCCCAGTAACTTGCACTACAGCCTGTTAGACTAGAACCATGAAAACACCCTTGAAAACCCCAGTAACTTCCACTACACCCTGTTAAACAAAAACCATGAAAACACCCTTGAAAACCCCAGTAACTTCCACTACACCCTGTTAAACAAGAACCATGAAAAACACCCTTGAAAACCTCAGTAACTTCCACTACACCCTGTTAAACTCGAACCATGAAAACACCCTTGAAAACACACACACAGGCAACCCTTTCCCGGCCACACACACACACAAACCCTCTCCAACACACACACACACACACACACAAACCCCAGAACACACCATACCTAATTGGCAGTTGCTTTTTCAGTTCCAGTCTTAACACTTCGCATAAACCCTCTCTGTGTAATTGCCATGACCAGGCCCAGGAAGGAAAACTTGCGGTCCTGCGCCAACGAGTCGTAACTATGCTTGTGGTGGGTCGCGAAGATCAGCGTTAACTCCAGGCTGGAATACAGGAACAGGTAGAGGAAGTAAACTCGGCTAAGTTGTATTAATTTCATGCGTTCTACAGAGAGAGAGAAAGACAGATGTTTATGAATGAAGGGAGAGGAGGAGGAGGAGGAACGGGAGGTAGTGTGTGTGTGTGTGTGTGTGTGTGTGTGTGTGTGTGTGTGTGTGTGTGTGTGTGTGTGTGTGTGTGTGTGTGTGTGTGTATGTGTGTGTGTGTGTGTGTGTGTGTGTGCGTGTGTGTGTGTGTGTGCGTGTGTGTGTGTGTGTGTGTGTGTGTGTATGAATGAAGGGAGAGGAGGAGGAGGAGGAACAGGAGGTGGAGTGTGTGTGTGTGTGTGTGTGTGTGTGTGTGTGTGTGTGTGTGTGTGTGTGTGTGTGTGTGTGTGTGTGTGTGTGTGTGTGTGTGTGTGTGTGTGTGTGTGTTTCAGGAGTAAACATAAGGGAATATTTGCTAGTACACACACACACACACACACACACACACACAATACTACAAACACGAACAAACACACAATACTGAACATACAAACACACACACACACACCTTCTCTGCCCAGGCCCTTGACACAGCTGACGGAGAACAGAGCCCTAGGATTGATCACCTCCCAAGCCTCGGTCAAACTGGCACCGATGTCCCTCCTCCTTCTGCCCTGCGGTGGAAGAACAAGACACAAATCTGACTCACACACGAGACAACAGCGAACGTAAACAAACAGTGTTGCCAACTCAGGGAAAGGGAGTTTTACTGTACAAGGGATAAAATACAAGTGAATCACCATGGAAACACCCTTTGAAAACCCACAGTAACTTCCACTACAGCCTTGATAACACTACTTACCCTAGATCACCCCCAAACACCGCTATATAACCCTGAAACACCACCAAGACACCATTAAACACCCCAAAACAAACTATTTACCTCAAAACACTTGCAAAACACTCCCAAAACACACTATTTACCTCAAAACACTTGCAAAACACTCTCAAAACACCATTAAACACCCCAAAACACACTATTTACCTCAAAAACTTGCAAAACACTCCCAAAACACCATTAAACACCCAAAAACAGACAATTTACCTCAAAACACTTGAAAAAACACCCCAAAACACCTCCAAAACACCCCAAAATATCTCAAAACATTCCTAAACACACAAACAGGAGTGTAATGAATTAATAAGTGAAAGAAAGCAAGAGAATGTAAACAAACAGATGATAATGAAAAGAAAAGTGATTTAAATGAGATTGTTAAGATGTTTTGATGGTTTATGGTAAGGAAAATGAGAGAAAGGGTTTGTAATGAATAGAAAGGGTTTGTAATGATGACAGAAAGGAAGGAATAACAGGGAAAAGTAAAGAAATGAGGAAAGGAAAGAGAAAATGATGCTTTACTCACAATGCACCTCTCTTTAACAACATTCAGAGACACAAGGAAATACAAACAAATTACAAAATAAGCAAAGAAAGAAAAAATGAAAGGAAAAAAATAAATAAATAAGCAAAAATTATACAAAACAAAAAAAATATACATAATAAAAAAAATAAATGAGACACACACACACACACACACCTCAGGCAGCGATTCCTGGAAGAAGACAGTAAAGAATATTATGTTAGCCACAGTGAGAGTGCGTGCGTAGACAGCTGAGGCCGCGAACCACCCAGTACTTCCCCAGCGGGAGAACGCAGCCCCCACAGTGTGCCCGACGGTGAAGCCTATGCTGAATGTCACGCCAATCAGTGCCTGTGGGTTGAGGGGAGGTTAGGAGAGGGTAGGCTGGTTAGGTTAGGTTAGGACACATCGACAACACACCACAATATAAATAAGAAATAAAATAATGCATAAGAAAATAAAAAGTTAAAAAAAAAGTAAACTAACAATATATTTTAAACTACCACAACACCTTTAAACACCCTCAAAATACTCCAAAACACCCAGAAACACTCCAAAAACACACCAAAACACTATCAAAATAACCCAAAACACACCAAAACATCCCAAAATACCCCAAAACACTCCAAAAACACACCAAAACACCTTCAAAATACCCCAAAACACCCCAAAACACTACAAACACATCTCAAAACACTCCAAAAACACACCAAAATACTCCAAAAATACTCCTAAACATCTCAAAACACATCAAAACATTCCAAAAACATCCCAAAACACTTTAAAACACACCAAAAATCCCAAAACACCTCCACAACACCACAAAACACTTCAAAACACCCCTTAACCACCCCAAAACACATCAAAACACTTCACAACACACCAAAAACACCCCAAAACACTCCAAAAACACCCCAAAACACCCAAAAAACACCTGAAGACTCCCTCAGAACACTGAAATAGAATAAAACACAAAATAACAATAATAAAGAAAACAAGCTGCAATATTGAACAGCAGGAACACAAACAAACACACACACACCCTGTAAACAAACAAACAAACAAAAAATAAATAAATAGATAATAGGATAAAAAAAATGAAAAAATAATAATAAAAACAAGCTAAAAATATATAAACCAATACAAAACACAACAAACCCACTTAATTACCAAACAAGACAGAATGGAACCTCGCAGCGAAACCGATGATATGCTGGTAATAAGTCACACAGGAGAGCTGAGAGGAATACAAGCCGCTGGTGTTGTGCTTGGAGTAACAGTCGAGGAGAGCAGGACACACAGGCAGCACCACCTTCAAGCCGAGCAGGTCCAGGATCAGACTGCCGAATAACACCTTGCTTGTCCGTGCGTTCCTCTGTGGGTGTTAGGTTAGGTTAGGTTACGTTAGGTTAAGTGAGGTTAGGTTATGTTAGGTTAAGTGAGGTTAGGTTAAGTGAGGTTAGGTTAGGTTAGGTTAAGTTACGTTAGGTTAGGTTAAGTGAGGTTAAGTGAGGTTAGGTTAAGTTAGGTTAGGTTAGGTTAAAAGAGGTTAGGTTAAAAGAGGTTAGGTTAAGTTAGGTTAGGTTAGGTTAAGTTAAGTTAGGTTAAAAGAGGTTAGGCTAAGTTATGTTAGGTTAAGTTAGCTTATGTTAGGTTAGGTTAGGTTAAGTGAGGTCTTTTTTATCTTTTATTTTTTCTCAGTATTTTTTTCTTATTGTACTTAGTTCCCTTTGACCAGTGTCCCTCCTATATATACAAAAAATAAAACAAAATAAATAAATAAATAAATAAAGTAAAACAAGAACATTTTTACGACTTTAAATCATTTTCCCGACACACTTGTGCATGGAGGCTGTGTTGCACGAGTGTTGAGTGACAAATATTGCATCTCAGCTTAGCAACACACACAAACACAAAACCCTGCTCACCTTCTCCTTGATGTCCGCAGCCTGTACTGCCCCTCTGTCCCTGCCATCCACCTCACCACCACTGCCGCCGCCACCGCCATCGCTGCCGCAAACTTGCTTGCCGGATCGGAGGGTTGCCGTTGCTCTGAAAGTTACATTAGGTTTGGTTAAGTGGGGCCGTGGGAAGAGGATGTAGGTTAGGTTAGGTTTGGTTAGGCTAGGTTATGTTAAGTTTGGCTAGGTTTCTTTAGGTTAGGTTAGGTGAGGTTAGGTTAGGTTAGGTAAGGCTTGGCTAGGTTAGGCTTGCTTAGGTAAGGTTTGGCTAGGTTAGGTTAGGTTAGGTTAGGTTAGGTAAGGCTTGGCTAGGTTAGGCTTGCTTAAGTAAGGTTTGGCTAGGTTAGAATTGCTTAGGTTAGGTTAGGTAAAGTTTGGTTAGGCCAGCTTGAGATTAAGACACGAGATAGCCAGTCTTGGGGAGGAGGAAGCACCAGACAGAAGTTAGGGTAGGCTTCTTTGGGTTAGGCTTGGTTTGATTAGGGTCAGCTGAGGAGTGTGAAGCTCCACCACGTTTGGTTAAATTTGAGGTAATATTTTAGTCATTTTCTCTCTCACCACCAAAATTTTCCCACTGTGTAAACTTTGTTAATATTTCTTATCTGAAGGCTACAAAACACATCACTCGCTTTCCATCCCAGACCCCTAAACACCACCCCTTTCTTCCTTCCTTAGCATCAGCCAGCCAGCCTCTTTGGACTTAAATGAAGGAAACTTTTAAACACGTAGATATAATATAACATTTTCTTCTTCACACACACACACACACACACACACACACTGCTTCCGTGACGTGGGACAGTGAGGAAGAGCGAGAAAGAGTTTTATCACCAGCTGGAAGGAAACTACCGCTTTGTTTACATCTGACAAGAGAAAACGCGGCTGTCACTTCTGTCAACGGGTAACTAATACAAAGCTGAGAGAGAGAGAGAGAGAGAGAGAGAGAGAGAGAGAGAGAGAGAGAGAGAGAGAGAGAGAGAGAGAGAGAGAGAGAGAGAGAGATTGTCATATAACCATTTTATACTCAAGATAATAAAAGACAACAAGCGTTTAATTATTAATTTTCCAACTTTCTTCGCTTGCCTAAACTTTCTTCCACACTGCTGGTGGTGATGGTGGTGATGGTGGTGGTCTTCCTGCTTCCGTATTTCGTCCCTCTACATTTGTATCTTAAAAGAAAAAAAGATCGTATTACTGAATCAACACCAATGAACACTTAACCTTACCTAACCTAAAGTGTACCTCTGTTTTTACCCTCTACCCATCACTACAACCTCCAGTACCTTCCCCTGCTAGGACTCCAACACCACAACACCTCGTACAGACCCAGACATCCCACACACGTGCATCTAGAAGCTTCATACATCACAACACACGCTATAACACCCCTGACACGCTTCTACTATCACAGTCCCCCCTTAAACACTCCAGAACCTTTTATTTTACCTCCAGCACACCACTTCTACCCTCAAAGACCCAGTACTTATCTGCAACATGCCTATAACATAACCAAAACACCTCAAAAGCAACTCCAACCACACTAAAACACCTTAAAACACCTTAAACACTCCTAAACGCACAAAAAACACCCTAAACACATCGAAAGTGCACCAAAATATCCCCAAACACACTTAAAATACTCCAAAACTCACCCAATTGACTTTAAACGCATCGAAAACACACCGTACCTACCCAAAACACACTCAAACTCATCCATAACATTCTAAAACACACTTAAAACATCCCAAAACACTGAAAACGGCCCAAAACACACTTAAAACACCCCAAAACACCCAGACTGACCTAAAATACCCACAAACGCACCCAAAATTCCCCGGTATCCACACAAAACACACCCAAACTCGTCCATAACATCCTAAAATACACTTGAAACATCACAAAACATTGAAAACAGTCCCAAACACACTTAAAGCACTCCTAAACAAGCCTAAGACACCCCAAAACACACCAGGAACGCTAAATATTGACTCAAACATCACCAAATCCCTAAAACACACACTTCAACACCCTTTCAACACCTCCAGACACACTGCAACACTCCCTAAATACCTCCAGACACACTCCAACACCTCTTAAACACACCAAATACACTGGAAGCACTGTCAGGGAAGACAAATACTACCAAGACAGACAGGGCAGCAGGGAAAATTAACCTAAATATTGTTTTCTTAGCATTTTTCTGTTTTACCACCTCCTCTATTCCTTCTCCCTTCATCTTCCTCCTCTATTTCTCTTATTTTCTTACTCATTCTACTCTTATCTACACGTCTGAGTCTAGAAACACGTGGAAACACCAGGAAAACACTGCAAAATACGATAAATATTACCGAGGAGACAGCGGAGCCGATCAAGGTCCCGGGTCCATGATGGCGGCCGTGACGTCACGGCAATTTTACGTACCGTAACGGATTTCATTTCGAAATTGACCCCTCGAAAAAATGGAGCTAGGCTGGAATGCCTTATATATTCTGACTTGACAAATACTTAAACTAATATTCACAATATTAAAACAGCTCCAGCCTGAGTAGTATTTAAAAAATATCCAAATGAAATATAGAAAAAGTGTTGAAATATTCGGCCCCATTTAAATCATTGAAAAGTCCCCAACATTTGAATTTTCAGGAACGTAAAAATTTTTAAAAAATCTGAACTATCATCTTACACCATCAAAAGTTACCTGGAACAAGAAGTAAACAAATAAAACCGAAATTGTGTAAAAAACAAGTGTTGGAACCTAAATACAATTAAAAACCACTGAAAATTCCACCCATTTTCACTCAACAACAAGATAAAACACTTTAAAACATACGAACTATTTTTTCAAGCAATGAAAAGTTAGTTACAAGCTCAAATAGAGAGACAATAACATAAAAAGTGTTGTAATAACAACTTTTAACAGGACCATAAACCATTTTTAAAGTCCACTTATTTCTCTCAACAGGAACGAAGAAACATTTTGAAAATCATAAGCAATTTTTAGAAACACAAAAGACGTAATTAGAGCGTGAAATAAAAAAAACAAGTTTGTCAAAATACTGCCAAAAAAACTCCCTACATTTTCGTAAAGCAACACAAAATTGAACACAACTCAACACAAGCCACGAAAATACTTCTAAAGCAAATAATTATTTTTATAAACCATAAAAACATGCTATACGAGCAGAATAAAGAAGTTAAGAAAAATACCAAAAAAATTTTGAAACCCACAGGATGAATCAGGTTGGCAGAGGTAGCCAGGCATCATGGCGGCCCTCGACAGTGGAGAGAACGGCCGCTATTTTGCCTGTTATTTTTCCATCGTAACTAATTGAGGCAATGGCGGATATATCTAGCTAGCGGATATGAAAGCCTAGTCATGGGGCTCCACTTAGTGACATGTTAGGCTTACAATAAGTGAGAAATGAAGCAGATATTGGCGGACAAATGGGGAAGGCTGCCTCCACCTCAGCTGATAACATTAGTAAAGTTTTTTTTTTTTTTACGTCTTTATAATTCCTGTCATGGTTAATTAGTAAGAGTTTTGTGGTGGAGGCTTGGAGCGCTTGTGGCACCGTGGAATGCTGAGTCACATCAATATATTCCTAACGAGGTGCAAAAACATGAAATACCAGGCTTAACAATAAATAAACAGTAAGGTTAACCACTGACCTGACAGCCCTGTGTTGTTGTTGTGGGTGACATGTAACAACACTATCATAGTTACCGCCTATTACATCACACTGTGCAAATTACCTGGCTGGACAAGTGGTGGGCCGGTTTCTTACCAATATTAGCCTTGGTGGCACTGCAGGCACCAAGCTTGCACCAGCACACGCAGGCAGCCACCACGGCCCCTGTCACTGTCTTGTTCTGCGAAAATACGTTAAATAAAGCAGCAGTTTATAGCACCCTTTAAACATAGTGCCTTGTGTCTGACGTCTGGTACTGTGTCGTCCCTCCCAGCCTGCTCCGCACAATACGCAAGCAAAACTATCCACAAGACACTTTTATCTTTCAATAACAAGCACCAACTTCTTTTATATTATACTAAACTAATAGAAAATTAAATGTAAAAAATTATAAGCGCGTAAAAATAAATCTCAGGCCATTATAACTGTAATTGTCAAAGTATCTAGACATTACTGATTGAAGCGCCAAATTCAAACTGGTCCTGGCGGGTCTTACACTGCAATGTCTCGTCCCTTGTGTGGCGTAATGTGAAATCATTGAAAAGCTTGTGTGAATTGAAGGCTTGGCTTAATACTGTGTTATATCTCAGCTTATCATTATTAAGTATTTATCATTTGACGTTAAAAAACAACAATACTTCACAGAGATATCCAAGTATAACAGAGGCTTCCATACTGTAGCTAATGATCAACAGAGAATTACCAGCCTTTCTCTGTGTGTCAAGGAGAGCCCACCTGCATGTACTGAATATATGTTTTTAATTATTCTTTTGTGATTAATCTTTTTAACATATCTGCGCCAATGTAAACTAGTATGTACTTAGAAGGCTTACCAATGTGTGGGTGTTGGTGGGTTTGGTGCTACTCAAAGGGAACACGTGCTGGAGAAGTCTGGGAAGCACTGATGTACAAATAACTGAGCGTATTTTAATTCACATAAGTCTCCCATAAAAATAAAAAAGCTGACCTCCGTTTTCTCTTACGAACGTAAACATTTAGGCTATTTTTTTTCTTTATTGTTTTTTTTTTCTCTCCTCGTTTCTCTCTCTCTCTCTCTCTCTCTCTCTCTGACTTTCTACGTATTTTGCCTGTCTGTCCTCGTGTGTGTGTGTGTGTGTGTGTGTGTGTGTGTGTGTGTGTGTGTCTTTAATTTATTCGTTCATTCATTATTTCATCTTTCATTGTATTTTACCTTCTCCTCTCTCTCTCTCTCTCTCTCTCTCTCTCTCTCTCTCTCTCTCTCCTCATTTTACGAAGCATATCACCAACTATCTAACTAACAGAGAGAGAGAGAGAGAGAGAGAGAGAGAGAGAGAGAATTTATAAGTAACCAAAAAAACAGACAGGCTGAGTGAATGTAAGTGTGTGTGTGTGTGTGAGGGAGAAAAAAAAATTTTGTCAATCACTGGGACCATAAAAAAAACACCCATGAAAACCCGTGTCACTTCAACAAGTAGTGGAGGTACGGAGCAATGCCTCAAATTATGTGAGGAAATGAATAACCTCTCTACATCTCTCCTGCCATTCCGTTCTGCCCTGAAAACATGCTGCATTGATTAAGTGGATATTCATAGTATTATCTCACTACTCACCGGCTTTCCAGGGCCAGCATGCCTCACAAATAAGGGCACTCCGCTGGACGCCACCATACCCACCAGTGCACATGCCGCCATGCTCGAGTTGTCACACGGCGCGGCCTTCAAGTGAGTCCAGCGTGCCAGATTGTTTTGGCCATATTATCGTACTATACAGGTTGAAATTATTGTACTTCTGGTAAAATTATCGTTCATATGTAATTATTCTAAATATTATGCAAAACTGCCACTTTCCAAATACGGAATTTAGGTTTTATATATATATATATATATATATATATATATATATATATATATATATATATATATATATATATATATATATATATATATATATATATATATACTTTAAAGTTTAAAGTTTCGGACTGGGGAGAATATACGTTGTCTGCCCACCAAGTACGTACTACAAGAAGAGGTTGAATGAGTCAAGTACTTTGATATCTCTGCGTTACACATGGTAAATAATTGACCAGCTATACAAATTTTTTATTATGGATATTTGGCATATAAATATGTACTATGAAAGTCTTAACACTACCTCTCCGAAACATCTGCAGGAACATTTACAAGTCGACATTCCAGAGCAGCGTATCCCATGCATTAATGCGGCTGGTGCCAGGATCCGGTCGCTTGAGTTATAATGAGTTACTCAAATCATTCCCCATTGATGATTCCTATTGGCGAGTATTATGCGTCTAAGGACTGGTTCCCTTGATCCAGAACATGCTTAGGTGAATGGCAGAGGCTGCCCGGTAGTGTGAAGTTTCTCCCGGGACGTGATTGATGCTGGGCAGGAGACAGGATAGAAGTCCTAATTGTAAGCATGTTTCCTTTCCGTAATGACATCTTGAAAACCTGAGGGCACGCAGGTGAAGGGAGCAGCAAGCGATTTATGACTGGCTACTGCAACTTCTTCCTTCTCTCCAGCATCACATCCATTGCCTTGCGACACTTTAGCGAACCCATTAGATTTTTCATTGACCTGAAATATGTTATTTTCGTTAGATATTATTATTATTATTATTATTATTATTATTATTATTATTATTATTATTATTATTATTATTATTATTAATTAATTAATTTATTTATTTATTTATCTATTTTTACTTTCTTTAAAGCTTGAGTTTATCTTTGAGCTGCAAGCCTGAACAAAACATCTTGCATTCAGCTAAAACACTTGATTCAACAAGCTGGTCTGACTGACCTTGGTCCTATCCTTGCTGCGGTAGGCCTTCGCGTAGAAATCTGCGAAGAGGACGAAGAAGATGACCGCCTGTCCACACAACCAGCGCACCAGAACAGGCACCACGGGAACGTCACACTCCACGAACGCCAGCTGCGGTACATGAGGTGTAAGATGAGCAAATATTTCAGTAGGAAAGACATTTGTACAACTCTAATACGTACGTACATCAGCGGTTGAAACAAATGCCCGCGAAAAAAATAAATAAATAAAATAAATAAAATAAAATAAATAAATAATAAATAAATAAATGAATAAATAAATAAATAAAAAGAAATAAAAACAAATAAAATAATTCTCTCTCTCTCTCTCTGATAATGTCTGTCACTGGCCGCAGTCTCCTCTATCTAGAATCCCATCAAGCAAGTAACAACCAGAGCAAGCCATCATCAGTAAGTGGGGAAGTGGCATCATTCGGCAAAACGTGACCAAGCCACGCCTAATAGCACGTTTGATTCCTACTGTTGCTTATTACGTGAGACCACAAGTATGTGGACAAGCATGTCATAATCCACAATCATTCTTACGTCTGCGGCTTAGCGTACCGACAAGGCGTGGAAGAAAACGATGGTGAACTGCGCCATCATTATCATCCTCATCATAGGAGACACAGACACACACACACCGTAAGCTCCCTACAAGACAGTAAACACAAAAATATGAGTGCAAAATGAAACTAGAGGAATATTAATCAACATTTTATTAAGGTAAGGTGAGTTTACACCCTGACAAGAGAGTTTGCACACTACAGCCTATTAGACTATCACTAGAACCATGAAAACACCCTTGAAAACCCTAATAACTTCCACTACGGCCTGTTAAATTTTAGAACCATAAAAACACCCTTGAAAACCGCAGTAACTTCCACTACAGCCTCTTAGACTATCACTGGAACCATGAAAACACCCTTGAAAACCCTAATAACTTCCACTACAGCCTGTTAAATTTTAGAACCATAAAAACACCCATGAAAACCGCAATAACTTCCACCACAGCCTCTTAAACTGTCACTGGAACCATGAAAACACCCTTGAAAACCCTAATAACTTCCACCACAGCCTCTTAAACTGTCACTGGAACCATGAAAAATAAAAGAACAAAAATAGATAATGATAGCCCAAAAGAAGGAACACGACAAAACACCGCCCAAAACTAGCCCAAAAGAAGGAACGTGACAAAAAACCGCCGAAAACTAGCCCAAACACCACATAAATAGCCCAACATCAGCCCAACATCCTTCCTCCTTAACCTGGCTAATATAAACAGGCTGAGAACGTGGCAGGGAGCTCAGTAGGCCTGCTGCATCACTAGCGGCAGCAGCCATGGAGAGGCTGTCTACAATATAGCACACTTCTGCCCACATTACCCAGAATCCTGCAGAGAAAGAGAGAGAGAGAGAGAGAGAGAGAGAGAGAGAGAGAGAGAGAGAGAGAGAGAGAGAGAGAGAGAGAGAGAGAGAGAGAGAGAGAGAGAGAGAGAGAGAGAGAGAGAGAGAGAGAGAGAGAGAGACCCAAACAACACAGACAACACAACAAAATACACCCAAACACACCAACACACACCTCTACACCCCCAAACACCCCCAAAACATTGTCCCACACACCCAAAGACACCTCTACACCCCCAAACACACCAAAAACACCCTTAAATATATCCATACACATCCAAACACCACCAAAACACCCTCAAACACACCCAAACACATCCAAAACACACACAAAACACAGCCAAACATACCAAAATACCCACAAACACATCCAAAACACCCCAAAACACACTAAAAACACACACAAAACACAGCTAAACACCCCAAAACACCCTAAAATACACCCAAAACACCCAAAAACACCCAAAAACACAGCCTCAGACTTCCAAACACACAAAACACACGCAAAAACACCCCAAAACACCCCCCAAACACACCAAAAACACACACAAAACACAGCAAAACACCCTAAAATACACCCAAAACACCCCAAAACACACCAAAAACACAGCTAAACATACCAAAACACCCAAAACACCCAAAAATACACCCAAAACACCCAAAAACACCCCAAAACACATCCAAAACACCTCAAAACACACCAAAAACACACACAAAACACAGCCAAACATACCAAAACACCCAAAACACCCAAAAATACACCCAAAACACCCTTAAAACACCCAAAAACACCCCAAAAACACCTCAAAACACACCAAAAAACACAAACAAAACACAGCTAAACACTCTCGAACAACACAAACAAACCTATTGATGTCACAACAGGTCCGAACGCCCTTGGAAGAGCCCCTGGTGACCTTCGAATGCCAAACAGGGTACCCTTGTGAGAGGCCGTGCCGTGACAGGAGGCGAGGGCAGTGAGGCAGGGCACCATCATAGAGGAACCTAAGAGAGGGGAGGGGGGGGGTGGTAAGCAGGGGGCTGGCAGGGGTGTTATGAAGTGTAAGGGGATAGACACACAGACAGACAAACAGGTAAGATACACAGGGTTTACTGAGGGTGTAGGGGAGAAACTGAGGGTGTAGGGGACAAACAGGGTAGTTTAATAAGATGCAGAGGTCAGATAGGGTGTATTTATGGTGTAAGGGTGGATAGCAGGGGTGTACTGAGGTGTAGGACAGAGAGAGGGAAAGAGAGAAAGAGAGAGAGTACAAGGTATCTCTTCGACCTACATTTAGATTGGTGTATACAAGCCTTACTTAATATATGTAGAGGTTTCTGAGCATATACCAGTATCTCTTATGGGTTTGTGTGTGTGTACCAGCCTTACCAAGTGTCTGTGTGTTTCTGAGTGTACACCAGTGTTTGTGTACAAGTTTACATGTGTACACCAGTCTTAGTAAGTATTTCAGTGTGTTTTTAAGTATATACCAGCATGAATTTTGTGTTTTTAAAAGTGTTTGAGTGTTTATTTAAATTATCTGCTATCCCAGCCCCTACAGACCCACCTATGGCATACAGCGTCAGTCCAGAGTACAGCCCCAGGTTGGTCTTGCTAGCCCCGATGAGGATGAAAGCAGGAGTCATCGTCATTAACCACTGTGGATGGTGAGGGTGGTAGAGGAGGCAGTGGTGGGTTTAATAATAGTGTTACTGATAAATCCTGTTGTTTTATATTGTAATTCTACACAGTAAAAATATAGATTTGAAAATATACTTTGTAAACCTCAGTAACTTCCACTACAGCCCATTAAACTAGAACCATGAAAACATCCTTGAAAACCCCAGTAACTTGCACTACAGCCTGTTAGACTAGAACCATAAAAACACCCTTGAAAACCCCAGTAACTTCCACTACACCCTGTTAAACAAAAACCATGAAAACACCCTTGAAAACCCCAGTAACTTCCACTACACCCTGTTAAACAAGAACCATGAAAAACACCCTTGAAAACCTCAGTAACTTCCACTACACCCTGTTAAACTCGAACCATGAAAACACCCTTGAAAACACACACACAGGCAACCCTTTCCCGGCCACACACACACACAAACCCTCTCCAACACACACACACACACACACACACACACACACACACACACACACACAAACCCCAGAACACACCATACCTAATTGGCAGTTGTTTTTTCAGTTCCAGTCTTAACACTTCGCATAAACCCTCTCTGTGTAATTGCCATGACCAGGCCCAGGAAGGAAAACTTGCGGTCCTGCGCCAACGAGTCGTAACTATGCTTGTGGTGGGTCGCGAAGATCAGCGTTAACTCCAGGCTGGAATACAGGAACAGGTAGAGGAAGTAAACTCGGCTAAGTTGTATTAATTTCATGCGTTCTACAGAGAGAGAGAAAGACAGATGTTTATGAATGAAGGGAGAGGAGGAGGAGGAGGAACGGGAGGTAGTGTGTGTGTGTGTGTGTGTGTGTGTGTGTGTGTGTGTGTGTGTGTGTGTGTGTGTGTGTGTGTGTGTGTGTGTGTGTGTGTCATATAACCATTTTATACTCAAGATAATAAAAGACAGCAAGCGTTTAATTATTAATTTTCCAACTTTCTTCGCTTGCCTAAACTTTCTTCCACACTGCTGGTGGTGATGGTGGTGGTCTTCCTGCTTCCCTATTTCGTCCCTCTACATTTGTATCTTAAAAGAAAAAAAGATCGTATTACTGAATCAACACCAATGAACACTTAACCTTACCTAACCTAAAGTGTACCTCTGTTTTTACCCTCTACCCATCACTACAACCTCCAGTACCTTCCCCTGCTAGGACTCCAACACCACAACACCTCGTACAGACCCAGACATCCCACACACGTGCATCTAGAAGCTTCATACATCACAACACACGCTATAACACCCCTGACACGCTTCTACTATCACAGTCCCCCCTTAAACACTCCAGAACCTTTTATTTTACCTCCAGCACACCACTTCTACCCTCAAAGACCCAGTACTTATCTGCAACATGCCTATAACATAACCAAAACACCTCAAAAGCAACTCCAACCACACTAAAACACCTTAAAACACCTTAAACACTCCTAAACGCACAAAAAACACCCTAAACACATCGAAAGTGCACCAAAATATCCCCAAACACACTTAAAATACTCCAAAACTCACCCAATTGACTTTAAACGCATCGAAAACACACCGTACCTACCCAAAACACACTCAAACTCATCCATAACATTCTAAAACACACTTAAAACATCCCAAAACACTGAAAACGGCCCAAAACACACTTAAAACACCCCAAAACACCCAGACTGACCTAAAATACCCACAAACGCACCCAAAATTCCCCGGTATTCACACAAAACACACCCAAACTCGTCCATAACATCCTAAAATACACTTGAAACATCACAAAACATTGAAAACAGTCCCAAACACACTTAAAGCACTCCTAAACAAGCCTAAGACACCGCAAAACACACCAGGAACGCTAAATATTGACTCAAACATCACCAAATCCCTAAAACACACACTTCAACACCCTTTCAACACCTCCAGACACACTGCAACACTCCCTAAACACCTCCAGACACACTCCAACACCTCTTAAACACACCAAATACACTGGAAGCACTGTCAGGGAAGACAAATACTACCAAGACAGACAGGGCAGCAGGGAAAATTAAGCTAAATATTGTTTTCTTATCATTTTTCTGTTTTACCACCTCCTCTATTCCTTCTCCCTTCCTCTTCCTCCTCTATTTCTCTTATTTTCTTACTCATTCTACTCTTATCTACACGTCTGAGTTTAGAAACACGTGGAAACACCAGGAAAACACTGCAAAGTACGATAATTATTACCGAGGAGACAGCGGAGCCGATCAAGGTCCCTGGTCCATGATGGCGGCCGTGACGTCACGGCAATTTTACGTACCGTAACGGATTTCATTTCGAAATTGACCCCTCGAAAAAATGGAGCTAGGCTGGAATGCCTTATATATTCTGACTTGACAAATACTTAAAATAATATTCACAATATTAAAAGAGCTTTAGCCTGAGTAGTATTTAAAAAATATCCAAATGAAATATGGAAAAAGTGTTGAAATATTCGGCACCATTTAAATCATTGAAAAGTCCACAACATTTGAATTTTTAGGAACGTAAAAATTTTTAAAAAATCTGAACTATCATCTTACACAATCAAAAGTGACCTGGAACAAGAAGTAAACAAATAAAACCGAAATTGTGTAAAAACCAAGTGTTGAACCTAAATACGATTAAAAACCACTGAAAAGTCCACCTATTTTCACTCAACAACAAGATAAAACACTTTAAAACATACAAACAATTTTTTCAAGCAATGAAAAGTTAGTTACAAGCTCAAATAGAGAGACAATAACACAAAAAGTGTTGTAATAACAACTTTTAACAGGACCATAAACCATTTTTAAAGTCCACTTATTTCTCTCAACAGGAACCAAAAAACAATTTAAAAATCATAAGCAATTTTTAGAAATACAAAAGACGTAGTTAGAACGTGAAATAAAAAATCAAGTTTGTCAAAATACTGCTAAAAAAACACCCCGCATTTTCGGCAAGCAACACAAAATTGAACACAACTCAACACAAGCCACGAAATTACTTCTAAAGCAAATAATTATTTTTATAAACCATAAAAAACATGCTATACCAGCAGAATAAAGAAGTTAAGAAAAAAATAAAAAAAATATTGGAACCCACAGGTTGAAGCAGGTTGGCAGAGGTAGCCAGGCATCATGGCGGCCCTTGTCAGTGGAGAGAACAGCCGCTATTTTGCCTGTTATTCTTCCATCGTAACTAAATGAGGCAATGGCAGATATATCTAGCTAGCGGATATGAAAGCCTAGTCATGTGGCTCCACTTAGTGACGTGTTAGGCTTACAATAAGTGAGAAATGAAGCAGATATTGGCGGACAAATGGGGAAGGCTGCCTCCACCTCAGCTGATAACATTAAGTGTATTTTTTTGACGTTTTTATAATTCCTGTCATGGTTAATTAGGAAGAGTTTTGTGGTGGAGGCTTGGAGCGCTTGTGGCACCGTGGAATGCTGGGTCACGTCAATATATTCCTAACCAGGTGCAAAAACATGAAATACGAGGCTCAACAATGAACAGTAAGGTTAACCACTGACCTGACAGCCCTGTGTTGTTGTTGTGGGTGACACGTAACAACACTATCACAGTTACCGCCTGTTACATCACACTGTGCAAATTAGCTGGCTGGACAAGTGGTGGGCGGGTTTCTTACCAATATTAGCCTTGGTGGCCCTGTAGGCACCTCCCTGTAGGCACCTCCAGGCAGGCACCAAGCTTGCACCAGCACACGCAGGCACCCACGGCCCTGTCACTGTCTTGTTCTGCCAAAATACATTCAATGAAGCCACAGTTTATGGCACCCTTTGAACACAGTGCCTTTCTGTGTTACGTCTGGTGCTGTGTTGTCCTCCCTTGGCCTGCTCTGCACAGTACGGACACAAACCTATCCACAACACACTTTTACCTTTCAATAACAACCACCAACTTATTTTATATTATACTAAACTAATGGAAAATTAAATATAAAGAATTATAAGCGTGTAAAAATAAATCTCAGGCCATTATAACTGTAATTGTCAAAGTATCTAGATGTTACTGATTGAAGCGCCAAATTCAAACTGGTCCTTGCGGGTCTTACACTGCAATGTCTCGTCCCTTGTGTGGCGTAATGTGAAATCATTGAAAAGCTTGTGTGAATTGAAGGCTTGGCTTAATACTGTGTTATATCTCAGCTTATCATTATTAAGTATTTACCATTTGACGTTAAAAAACAACAATACTTCACAGAGATATCCAAGTATAACAGAGGCTTCCATACTGTAGCTAATGATCAACAGAGAATTACCAGCCTTTCTCTGTGTGTCAAGGAGAGCCCTTAGGGAAACGTTCGTGTGCGTGTGTGTGTGTGTGTGTGTGTGTGGTATGGAAAGATATAATTGCTTAAGTACAGCCTCTCTCTCTCTCTCTCTCTCTCTCTCTCTACGTATTTTGCCTGTCTGCCCTCGTGTGTGTGTGTGTGTGTGTGTGTGTGTGTGTATCTCATTTATTTATTTAAGTTATTTTTCTTCTTCACGCAGATAGTAATTGACGAACACAACACACCATGTGGAGAGAAGCAAGGTGTGGAGTACCCAAACCTCTCACAGTCCATGCTAGTAGACTCACCCTGCATGTGGAGATCTCCCAAAATGCACGGAGGTTATTCCAGAGCTGCAGGACAGAGTACTTGAGGCCATTGGTGAACAGAAAGCTGAGGTTGAACAAAGGTAGAGTAAAGATTACACTGACATTTGGGACATTGACATTGTTTGTTACCAGTATTATATTGATTCCTTTTATTTCAGCCAAGAATTGATAGCTGCCCAAGGTGTAAGCAAGATTCACAATGATGAGGTCATTGTGACGTGTGCAATGTGTCCACTGGTCTTGGCCTTCCTGACCAAGGCAGCCACACAAAGGAAATTCCACGTTATTGTTGCCGAACGTGCCCCTAAATATGATGTAAGGTGTTTTATGCGTCTCTTTCACGTCATCGTGTCTGATGTGCACAATACATAACACAGGGACTGCCACATGTAGGGGTGATGGCTTCTTGCAGCTTCCTTTATTTTATTATGTTCTTATGTTCTCAATACATCTTTTACTTGTGCAGGGTCACCCAGTGGCAAAAGCTTTATGTACTGCTGGAATTGAGACAACATTAATTCAAGACTCTGCAGTGTTCCCCATCATGTCACGTGTCAACAAGGTCATCAAAGGTCATCGTTGGCACCGAGACGGTGGTGACCAACGGAGGCATTGAGACCTTTGTTGGTGCAGCCTCTCTTGCCTCACCACCAAAGTTTTATTCTGTTCCAGTAAGTTTTATTTGTTAGTCATTATCCTGATACCTCTTTCAGTGGGGCAGTATTTGAAACATATTTACTGTTGCAAATTGAACAGGGAAGGCATCACAAAAGTACATACCATTTTATTCTCACAGAAATTCTTGATTCCAGTTTTTGATACATTCCTTTTCCACATGTTTATTTCATGTAGGTGGATATACATTCCTCGTGTTGAGTGTTGGATGGTCCTTTCTCAAACCTCAACCTGTTGTTGTCTCATGTGGAGCTAGATACTATCAGATCAGTACCTATATAATATTGAAAATCATGGCATGAATTGTGCATTTTGCTTATTGTCACAAATCTTCATTTTCAGCTGTATGTGTGCACTCCCACATACAAATTTAGCTTGATGGGCTGTGAAGAAATAAGCCACCAAACCACCACTTCTATTATCCCAGAGGGAACAAAGTTTTGGCCGTCTGTAAATACTGCGCTGACTCAGCTAGATTACGTTCCTCCAGAAAATGTCACCAGTTTGATAACTAACAAGTGAGTTTGTGTTGTTCATATGACTGTGTGGTCCTTTCAAGGTGTGATGTTGGGGGTTCATTTAATTTTTTCATTTGCTTTCCTTGTTGGGCCTGGGCTGACCTCAGGAGACATCAGTATTTGTCAGCTTTATGCACAAACTGTTATTTAGCACTGTACTTCATCTCCCAGTAAAACTTCTGATCCTAAATGCATCAAATGAAAGGCCTTTTGGATGGTTGTACACTAAAAATAATGTAAAAATGCCTATAAACAACTATCCCTGCATTAAAAACCTTTCATCATAAAATTACACACAAGATACTCAACCAGTGCATGAATGTTCAAGCGGTACCATTTGCTCCCTTCTGCACTGCACAGCTTGCAGCAACACTTCTGGCGCTGCATAGTGAACAGTGAAGCACGGTGTCTTCGTGCTGCCATCCTTTTCCTTGTCAGGCATCAAATGTGCAAACCCAAAATCCACAATCTTAATAACTGAATCTTCAGAAGAATCCTTGAACAAGAGATTCCGTGAAAAGATGTTTAGATTAGAATGGCCTCGGAGAAGGATAATATCTGAATGGAATAAATTCATACTTTTTATTATAAAGGCCATACAAATGATGGAGATCAATAATATTCCATGCAATAAATTCTTTAAAATAAGCAGATGGAAAATCAATGCAAAAAAACTTCCTTTTTTTACCTTTCCTTTCTTTTCTTTTCTGTCTATCCTCAACACCAACCCTTTTCACCCCTGTCTGGCTTTAGGTCTCCGTGAACACTGATGCTTTTCCTGTGCACGTAGTGAACTGCTGACACCAGGTTCCTCACGACGACCGAAGCCCGAGGCGAGCCTCTGTGAACCTCTCGTGTTTCCTGATCCTCTGAGGCAGCCAGCTCTCCACCTCCAAGGAGCTGCATCACAATGTAGGTGTGTGCCTGTGAAACCAACATGAATTAGATACAGGCATACAATGATTAAATGCAAGGAAAAGAAAATAATATGATCTTAAACTAATTGTTACTTAAACTGTTACTGATAAATCCTGTTGTTTTATATTGTAATTCTACACAGTAAACCTCAGTAACTTCCACTACAGCCCATTAAACTAGAACCATGAAAACATCCTTGAAAACCCCAGTAACTTGCACTACAGCCTGTTAGACTAGAACCATGAAAACACCCTTGAAAACCCCAGTAACTTCCACTACACCCTGTTAAACAAAAACCATGAAAACACCCTTGAAAACCCCAGTAACATCCACTACACCCTGTTAAACAAGAACCAAGAAAAACACCCTTGAAAACCTCAGTAACTTCCACTACACCCTGTTAAACTCGAACCATGAAAACACCCTTGAAAACACACACACAGGCAACCCTTTCCCGGCCACACACACACACAAACCCTCTCCAACACACACACACACACACCCCAGAACACACCATACCTAATTGGCAGTTGCTTTTTCAGTTCCAGTCTTAACACTTCGCATAAACCCTCTCTGTGTAATTGCCATGACCAGGCCCAGGAAGGAAAACTTGCGGTCCTGCGCCAACGAGTCGTAACTATGCTTGTGGTGGGTCGCGAAGATCAGCGTTAACTCCAGGCTGGAATACAGGAACAGGTAGAGGAAGTAAACTCGGCTAAGTTGTATTAATTTCATGTGTTCTACAGAGAGAGAGAAAGACAGATGTTTATGAATGAAGGGAGAGGAAGAGGAGGAGGAACGGGAGGTAGTGTGTGTGTGTGTGTGTGTGTGTGTGTGTGTGTGTGTGTGTGTGTGTGTGTGTGTGTGTGTGTGTGTGTGTGTGTGTGTGTGTGTGTGTGTGTGTGTGTGTGTGTGTATGAATGAAGGGAGAGGAGGAGGAGGAAGAACAGGAGGTGGTGTGTGTGTGTGTGTGTGTGTGTGTGTGTGTGTGTGTGTGTGTGTGTGTGTGTGTGTGTGTGTATGTGTGTGTGTGTGTTTCAGGAGTAAACATAAGGGAATATTTGCTAGTACACACACACACACACACACACACACACAATACTACAAACACGAACAAACACACAATACTGAACATACAAACACACACACACCTTCTCTGCCCAGGCCCTTGACACAGCTGACGGAGAACAGAGCCCTAGGATTGATCACCTCCCAAGCCTCGGTCAAACTGGCACCGATGTCCCTCCTCCTTCTGCCCTGCGGTGGAAGAACAAGACACAAATCTGACTCACACACGACGAGGCAACAGCGAACGTAAACAAACAGTGTTGCCAACTCAGGGAAAGGGAGTTTTACTGTACAAGGGATAAAATACAAGTGAATCACCATGGAAACACCCTTTGAAAACCCACAGTAACTTCCACTACAGCCTTGATAACACTACTTACCCTAGATCACCCCCAAACACCCCTATATAACCCTGAAACACCGCCAAGACACCATTAAACACCCCAAAACAAACTATTTACCTCAAAACACTTGCAAAACACTCCCAAAACAAAATTAAACACCCCAAAACACACTATTTACCTCAAAACACTTGCAAAACACTCAAAACACCATTAAACACCCCAAAACACACTATTTACCTCAAAAACTTGCAAAACACTCCCAAAACACCATTAAACACCCAAAAACAGACAATTTACCTCAAAACACTTGAAAAAACACCCCCAAAACACCTCCAAAACCCCAATAATACCCAAAAAAAGACAATTTACCTCAAAACACTTGAAAAAACACCTCCAAAACCCCCATAATACCCAAAAAAGACAATTTACCTCAAAACACTTGCAAAAACACCCTCAAAACATCTCCAAAACCCAAAAAATACCCAAAAAAGACAATTTACCTCAAAACACTTGCAAAAACACCCCCAAAACACCTCCAAAACCCCAATAATACCCAAAAAAACAGACAAAAACAGACAAATATACCCAAAAACAGACAATTTACCTCAAAACACTTGAAAAAACACCCCAAAACACCTCCAAAACACCCCAAAATATCTCAAAACATTCCTAAACACACAAACAGGAGTGTAATGAATTAATAAGTGAAAGAAAGCAAGAGAATGTAAACAAACAGATGATAATGAAAAGAAAAGTGATTTAAATGAGATTGTTAAGATGTTTTGATGGTTTATGGTAAGGAAAATGAGAGAAAGGGTTTCTAATGAATAGAAAGGGTTTGTAATGATGACAGAAAGGAAGGAATAAGAGGGAAAAGTAAAGAAATGAGGAAAGGAAAGAGAAAATGATGCTTTACTCACAATGCACCTCTCTTTAACAACATTCAGAGACACAAGGAAATACAAACAAATTACAAAATAAGCAAAGAAAGAAAAAATGAAAGGAAAAAAAAAATAAGCAAAAATTATACAAAAACAAAAAAAATATACATAATAAAAAAAAAAAATGAGAGACACACACACACACACACACACACACACACACACACACACACACACAGACACACACACACACACACACACACACACACACACACACACACACACCTCAGGCAGCGATTCCTGGAAGAAGACAGCAAAGAATATTATGTTAGCCACAGTGAGAGTGCGTGCGTAGACAGCCGAGGCCGCGAACCACCCAGTACTTCCCCAGCGGGAGAACGCAGCCCCCACAGTGTGCCCGACGGTGAAGCCTATGCTGAATGTCACGCCAATCAGTGCCTGTGGGTTGAGGAGAGGTTAGGAGAGGGTAGGCTGGTTAGGTTAGGTTAGGACACACCGACAACACACCACAATATAAATAAGAAATAAAATAATGCATAAGAAAATAAAAAGTTAAAAAAAAGTAAACTAACAATATATTTTAAACTACCACAACACCTTTAAACACCCTCAAGATACTCCAAAACACCCAGAAACACTCCAAAAACATACCAAAACACTCTCAAAATAACCCAAAACACACCAAAACATCCCAAAATACCCCAAAACACTCCAAAAACACACCAAAACACCTTCAAAATACCCCAAAACACCCCAAAACACTACAAACACATCCCAAAACACTCCAAAAACACACCAAAATACTCCAAAAATACTCCTAAACATCTCAAAACACATCAAAACATTCCAAAAACATCCCAAAACACTTTAAAACACACCAAAAATCCCAAAACACCTCCACAACACCACAAAACACTTCAAAACACCCCTTAACCACCCCAAAACACATCAAAACACTTCACAACACACCAAAAACACCCCAAAACACTCCAAAAACACCCCAAAACACCCCAAAAACACCTGAAGACTCCCTCAGAACACTGAAATAGAATAAAACACAAAATAACAATAATAAAGAAAACAAGCTGCAATATTGAACAGCAGGAACACAAACAAACACACACACACCCTGTAAACAAACAAACAAACAAAAAATAAATAAATAGATAATAGGATAAAAAATTTGAAAAAATAATAATAAAAACAAGCTAAAAATATATAAACCAATACAAAACACAACAAACCCACTCAATTACCAAACAAAACAGAATGGAACCTCGCAGCGAAACCGATGATATGCTGGTAATAAGTCACACAGGAGAGCTGAGAGGAATACAAGCCGCTGGTGTTGTGCTTGGAGTAACAGTCGAGGAGAGCAGGACACACGGGCAGCACCACCTTCAAGCCGAGCAGGTCCAGGATCAGACTGCCGAATAACACCTTGCTTGTCCGTGCGTTCCTCTGTGGGTGTTAGGTTAGGTTAGGTTACGTTAGGTTAAGTGAGGTTAGGTTATGTTAGGTTAAGTGAGGTTAGGTTAAGTGAGGTTAGGTTAGGTTAGGTTAAGTTACGTTAGGTTAGGTTAAGTGAGGTTAAGTGAGGTTAGGTTAAGTTAGGTTAGGTTAAGTTAAGTTAGGTTAGGTTAGGTTAAAAGAGGTTAGGTTAAAAGAGGTTAGGTTAAGTTAGGTTAAGTTAGGTTAAGTTAAGTTAAGTTAAAAGAGGTTAGGCTAAGTTATGTTAGGTTAAGTTAGCTTATGTTAGGTTAGGTTAAGTGAGGTCTTTTTTATCTTTTATTTTTTCTCAGTATTTTTTTCTTATTGTACTTAGTTCCCTTTGACCAGTGTCCCTCCTATATATACAAAAAATAAAACAAAATAAATAAATAAATAAATAAAGTAAAACAAGAACATTTTTACGACTTTAAATCATTTTCCCGACACACTTGTGCATGGAGGCAGTGTTGCACGAGTGTTGAGTGACAAATATTGCATCTCAGCTTAGCAACACACACCAACACACACCAACACAACACCCTGCTCACCTTCTCCTTGATGTCCGCAGCCTGTACTGCCCCTCTGTCCCTGCCGTCCACCTCACCACCACTGCCGCCGCCACCGCCATCGCTGCCACAAACTTGCTTGCCGGATCGGAGGGTTGCCGTTGCTCTGAAAGTTACATTAGGTTTGGTTAAGTGGGGCCGTGGGAAGAGGATGTAGATTAGGTTAGGTTTGGTTAGGCTAGGTTATGTTAAGTTTGGCTAGGTTTCTTTAGGTTAGGTTAGGTGAGGTTAGGTTAGGTTAGGTAAGGCTTGGCTAGGTTAGGCTTGCTTAGGTAAGGTTTGGCTAGGCTAGGTTAGGTTAGGTTAGGTTAGGTAAGGCTTGGCTAGGTTAGGCTTGCTTAGGTAAGGTTTGGCTAGGTTAGGTTAGGTTAGGTTAGGCTAGGTTAGGTAAGGCTTGGCTAGGTTAGGCTTGCTTAGGTAAGGTTTGGCTAGGTTAGAATTGCTTAGGTTAGGTTAGGTAAAGTTTGGTTAGGCCAGCTTGGGATTAAGACACGAGATAGCCAGTCTTGGGGAGGAGGAAGCACCAGACACAAGTTAGGGTAGGCTTCTTTGGGTTAGGCTTGGTTTGATTAGGGTCAGCTGAGGAGTGTGAAGCTCCACCACGTTTGGTTAAATTTGAGGTAATATTTTAGTCATTTTCTCTCTCACCACCAAAATTTTCCCACTGTGTAAACTTTGTTAATATTTTTTATCTGAAGGCTACAAAACACATCACTCGCTTTCCATCCCAGACCCCTAAACACCACCCCTTTCTTCCTTCCTTAGCATCAGCCAGCCAGCCTCTTTGGACTTAAATGAAGGAAACTTTTAAACACGTAGATATAATATAACATTTTCTTCTTCACACACACACACACACACACACACACACACACACACACTGCTTCCGTGACGTGGGACAGTGAGGAAGAGCGAGAAAGAGTTTTATCACCAGCTGGAAGGAAACTACCGCTTTGTTTACATCTGACAAGAGAAAACGCGGCTGTCACTTCTGTCAACGGGTAACTAATACAAAGCTTAGAGAGAGAGAGAGAGAGAGAGAGAGAGAGAGAGAGAGAGAGAGAGAGAGAGAGAGAGAGAGAGAGAGAGAGAGAGAGAGAGAGAGAGAGAGATTGTCATATAACCATTTTATACTCAAGATAATAAAAGACAGCAAGCGTTTAATTATTCACTTTTCAACTTTCCCCGCTTGTCTCTAACCTTTTTTCCACTGTGCTGGTGGTGGTGGTGATGGTGGTGGTGGTCACACACTTGCATCTAGTAGTTTCATATATCACAACACGCGCTATAACACCCCTGACACGCTTCTACTATCAGAGCCTCTCTCAAAAACACTCCAGAATCTTTTATTTTACCTCAAGCACACCACTTCTACCCTCAAAGACCCCATTCTTACCTGCAACATGCCTATAACATAACTAAAACACCTCAAAAGCAAGTCCAATCACACTAAAACACCTTAAAACACCTTAAACATACCCAGAACATTCCTAAACGCACAAAAAAACAACCTAAACACATCGAAAGTGCACCAAAATATCCCCAAACACACTTAAAATACTCCAAAACTCACCCAAATTGACTTAAAACGCATCCAAAACACACCGTACCAACCCAAAACACACTCAAACTCATCCATAACATCCCAAAACACACTTAAAACATCCCAAAACGCTGAAAACGGCCCAAAACACACTTAAAACACCCCAAAACACAACCAGACTGACCTAAAATACCCAAAAATACCCACAAACGCAGACACAACTCACCCATATCCACACAAAACACACCCAAACTCATCCATAACATCCCAAAATACACTTGAAACATCTCAAAACATTGAAAACAGTCCAAAGCACACTTAAAGCACTCCTAAACAAGCCTAAGACACCCCAAAACACACCAGGAACGCTAAATATTGACTCAAACATCACCAAATCCCTAAAACACACACACCAACACCCCCTAAACACCTCCAGACACACTCCAACACTCCCTAAACACGCCAAATACACTGGAAGCACTGTCAAGGAAGACAAATACTACAAAGACAGACAGGGCAGCAGGGAAAATTAACCTAAATATTGTTTTCTTAGCATTTTTCTGTTTTACCACCTCCTCTATTCCTTCTCCCTTCATCTTCCTCCTCTATTTCTCTTATTTTCTTACTCATTCTACTCTTATCTACACGTCTGAGTCTAGAAACACGTGGAAACACCAGGAAAACACTGCAAAATACGATAAATATTACCGAGGAGACAGCGGAGCCGATCAAGGTCCCGGGTCCATGATGGCGGCCGTGACGTCACGGCAATTTTACGTACCGTAACGGATTTCATTTCGAAATTGACCCCTCGAAAAAATGGAGCTAGGCTGGAATGCCTTATATATTCTGACTTGACAAATACTTAAACTAATATTCACAATATTAAAACAGCTCCAGCCTGAGTAGTATTTAAAAAATATCCAAATGAAATATGGAAAAAGTGTTGAAATATTCGGCCCCATTTAAATCATTGAAAAGTCCCCAACATTTGAATTTTCAGGAACGTAAAAATTTTTAAAAAATCTGAACTATCATCTTACACCATCAAAAGTTACCTGGAACAAGAAGTAAACAAATAAAACCGAAATTGTGTAAAAAACAAGTGTTGGAACCTAAATACGATTAAAAACCACTGAAAATTCCTCCCATTTTCACTCAACAACAAGATAAAACACTTTAAAACATACGAACTATTTTTTCAAGCAATGAAAAGTTAGTTACAAGCTGAAATAGAGAGACAATAACATAAAAAGTGTTGTAATAACAACTTTTAACAGGACCATAAACCATTTTTAAAGTCCACTTATTTCTCTCAACAGGAACGAAGAAACATTTTAAAAATCATAAGCAATTTTTAGAAACACAAAAGACGTAATTAGAGCGTGAAATAAAAAAAGAAGTTTGTCAAAATACTGCCAAAAAAACTCCCCACATTTTCGTAAAGCAACACAAAATTGAACACAACTCAACACAAGCAACGAAAACACTTCTAAAGCAAATAATTATTTTCATAAACCATAAAAACATGCTATACGAGCAGAATAAAGAAGTTAAGAAAAATACCAAAAAAATTTTGAAACACACAGGATGAATCAGGTTGGCAGAGGTAGCCAGGCATCATGGCGGCCCTTGACAGTGGAGAGAACGGCCGCTATTTTGCCTGTTATTTTTCCATCGTAACTAATTGAGGCAATGGCAGATATATCTAGCTAGCGGATATGAAAGCCTAGTCATGGGGCTCCACTTAGTGACGTGTTAGGCTTACAATAAGTGAGAAATGAAGCAGATATTGGCGGACAAATGGGGAAGGCTGCCTCCACCTCAGCTGATAACATTAGTAAAGTTATTTTTTTTTTTACGTCTTTATAATTCCTGTCATGGTTAATTAGTAAGAGTTTTGTGGTGGAGGCTTGGAGCGCTTGTGGCACCGTGGAATGCTGAGTCACATCAATATATTCCTAACGAGGTGCAAAAAACATGAAATACCAGGCTTAACAATAAATAAACAGTAAGGTTAACCACTGACCTGACAGCCCTGTGTTGTTGTTGTGGGTGACATGTAACAACACTATCATATTTACCGCCTATTACATCAGACTGTGCAAATTACCTGGCTGGACAAGTGGTGGGCCGGTTTCTTACCAATATTAGCCTTGGTGGCACTGCAGGCACCAAGCTTGCACCAGCACACGCAGGCAGCCACCACGGCCCCTGTCACTGTCTTGTTCTGCGAAAATACGTTAAATAAAGCAGCAGTTTATAGCACCCTTTAAACATAGTGCCTTGTGTCTGACGTCTGGTACTGTGTCGTCCCTCCCAGCCTGCTCCGCACAATACGCAAGCAAAACTATCCACAAGACACTTTTACCTTTCAATAACAAGCACCAACTTCTTTTATATTATACTAAACTAATAGAAAATTAAATGTAAAAAATTATAAGCGCGTAAAAATAAATCTCAGGCCATTATAACTGTAATTGTCAAAGTATCTAGACATTACTGATTGAAGCGCCAAATTCAAACTGGTCCCGGCGGGTCTTCCACTGCAATGTCTCGTCCCTTGTGTGGCGTAATGTGAAATCATTGAAAAGCTTGTGTGAATTGAAGGCTTGGCTTAATACTGTGTTATATCTCAGCTTATCATTATTAAGTATTTACCATTTGACGTTAAAAAACAACAATACTTCACAGAGATATCCAAGTATAACAGAGGCTTCCATACTGTAGCTAATGATCAACAGAGAATTACCAGCCTTTCTCTGTGTGTCAAGGAGAGCCCTTAGGGAAACGTTCGTGTGCGTGTGTGTGTGTGTGTGTGTGTGGTATGGAAAGATATAATTGCTTAAGTACAGCCTCTCTCTCTCTCTCTCTCTCTCTCTCTCTCTCTCTCCGTATTTTGCCTGTCTGCCCTCGTGTGTGTGTGTGTGTGTGTGTATCTCATTTATTTATTTAAGTTATTTTTCTTCTTCACGCAGATAGTAATTGACGAACACAACACACCACGTGGAGAGAAGCAAGGTGTGGAGTACCCAAGCCTCTCACAGTCCATGCTAGTAGACTCACCCTGCATGTGGAGATCTCCCAAAATGCACGGAGGTTATTCCAGAGCTGCAGGACAGAGTACTTGAGGCCATTGGTGAACAGAAAGCTGAGGTTGAACAAAGGTAGAGTAAAGATTACACTGACATTTGGGACATTGACATTGTTTGTTACCAGTATTATATTGATTCCTTTTATTTCAGCCAAGAATTGATAGCTGCCCAAGGTGTAAGCAAGATTCACAATGATGAGGTCATTGTGACGTGTGCAATGTGTCCACTGGTCTTGGCCTTCCTGACCAAGGCAGCCACACAAAGGAAATTCCACGTTATTGTTGCTGAACGTGCCCCTAAATATGATGTAAGGTGTTTTATGCGTCTCTTTCACGTCATCGTGTCTGATGTGCACAATACATAACACAGGGACTGCCACATGTAGGGGTGATGGCTTCTTGCAGCTTCCTTTATTTTATTATGTTCTTATGTTCTCAATACATCTTTTACTTGTGCAGGGTCACCCAGTGGCAAAAGCTTTATGTACTGCTGGAATTGAGACAACATTAATTCAAGACTCTGCAGTGTTCCCCATCATGTCACGTGTCAACAAGGTCATCAAAGGTCATCGTTGGCACCGAGACGGTGGTGACCAACGGAGGCATTGAGACCTTTGTTGGTGCAGCCTCTCTTGCCTCACCACCAAAGTTTTATTCTGTTCCAGTAAGTTTTATTTGTTAGTCATTATCCTGATACCTCTTTCAGTGGGGCAGTATTTGAAACATATTTACTGTTGCAAATTGAACAGGGAAGGTATCACAAAAGTACATACCATTTTATTCTCACAGAAATTCTTGATTCCAGTTTTTGATACATTCCTTTTCCACATGTTTATTTCATGTAGGTGGATATACATTCCTCGTGTTGAGTGTTGGATGGTCCTTTCTCAAACCTCAACCTGTTGTTGTCTCATGTGGAGCTAGATACTATCAGATCAGTACCTATATAATATTGAAAATCATGGCATGAATTGTGCATTTTGCTTATTGTCACAAATCTTCATTTTCAGCTGTATGTGTGCACTCCCACATACAAATTTAGCTTGATGGGCTGTGAAGAAATGTGATGCCGGATAAGAGGGATTTTACTGTACCCTGTTTATCTTGCACATCTACTCACTTAGCTTTAAATAATGGCTGCTGACCATTTAAATCTCTTTTATTTCAGTCGAGGTACTGCACCATCCTACGTGTACCGGCAGCTTAGCGAACTGTACCGTCCCACTTCTTGTGATCTCTAAGGTAACAGCTTTAATCCTTGCAAATAAGGAATAAGAGAAAAGAGACACACCTGCCATTTGTACTGTTATGCTGTAGTGTTCTGTCATTTTTTTTCCTCTTTTATCCTAGAACCATTTTTGGTCATTCATGTTTCTAAAAATTATTATACAAAAATGTTGAGCTTAATATGTTTGGTGTAGCTTTTTGTAACATGTGTTATTGTTAATGTGTGTGGTTCCCCTCAGGAAGAATGTTGCAGTATTAGCAGTAATGTTACAGCCAATGGAAGTGTCTGTATTGTGCTTTGGTGGGAGGTTAATTTGATGTATTTTTAGAGTTGTGCAGGATATTATAGCAAGCCCTCAAAATAAAGAAAATAACTATAGAAAACACTCCTTGTATTGAAAACACCACTGCAGAGAAATCTCTAATGAAACAGGAAACCCTACATTCAGTACTGTGTGGTTGTTGCAGTAACACTGAGCTAAATGCCTTTTGGATGGTTGTACACTAAAAATAATGTAAAAATGCCTATAAACAACTGTCCCTGCATTAAAAACCTTTCATCATAAAATTACACACAAGATACTCAACCAGTGCATGAATGTTCAAGCGGTACCATTTGCTCCCTTCTGCACTGCACAGCTTGCAGCAACACTTCTGGCGCTGCATAGTGAACAGTGAAGCACGGTGTCTTCGTGCTGCCATCCTTTTCCTTGTCAGGCATCAAATGTGCAAACCCAAAATCCACAATCTTAATAACTGAATCTTCAGAAGAATCCTTGAACAAGAGATTCCGTGAAAAGATGTTTAGATTAGAATGGCCTCGGAGAAGGATAATATCTGAATGGAATAAATTCATACTTTTTATTATAAAGGCCATACAAATGATGGAGATCAATAATATTCCATGCAATAAATTCTTTAAAATAAGCAGATGGAAAATCAATGCAAAAAAACTTCCTTTTTTTATTTTTCCTTTCTTTTCTTTTCTTTTCTGTCTATCCTCAACACCAACCCTTTTCACCCCTGTCTGGCTTTAGGTCTCCGTGAACACTGATGCTTTTCCTGTGCACGTAGTGAACTGCTGACACCAGGTTCCTCACGACGACCGAAGCCCGAGGCGAGCCTCTGTGAACCTCTCGTGTTTCGTGATCCTCTGAGGCAGCCAGCTCTCCACCTCCAAGGAGCTGCATCACAATGTAGGTGTGTGCCTGTGAAACCAACATGAATTAGATACAGGCATACAATGATTAAATGCAAGGAAAAGAAAATAATATGATCTTAAACTAATTGTTACTTAAACTGTTACTGATAAATCCTGTTGTTTTATATTGTAATTCTACACAGTAAAAATATAGATTTGAAAATATACTTTGTAAACCTCAGTAACTTCCACTACAGCCCATTAAACTAGAACCATGAAAACATCCTTGAAAACCCCAGTAACTTGCACTACAGCCTGTTAGACTAGAACCATGAAAACACCCTTGAAAACCCCAGTAACTTCCACTACACCCTGTTAAACAAAAACCATGAAAACACCCTTGAAAACCCCAGTAACTTCCACTACACCCTGTTAAACAAGAACCATGAAAAACACCCTTGAAAACCTCAGTAACTTCCACTACACCCTGTTAAACTCGAACCATGAAAACACCCTTGAAAACACACACACAGGCAACCCTTTCCCGGCCACACACACACACAAACCCTCTACAACACACACACACACACACACACAAACCCCAGAACATACCATACCTAATTGGCAGTTGCTTTTTCAGTTCCAGTCTTAACACTTCGCATAAACCCTCTCTGTGTAATTGCCATGACCAGGCCCAGGAAGGAAAACTTGCGGTCCTGCGCCAACGAGTCGTAACTATGCTTGTGGTGGGTCGCGAAGATCAGCGTTAACTCCAGGCTGGAATACAGGAACAGGTAGAGGAAGTAAACTCGGCTAAGTTGTATTAATTTCATGCGTTCTACAGAGAGAGAGAAAGACAGATGTTTATGAATGAAGGGAGAGGAGGAGGAGGAGGAACGGGAGGTAGTGTGTGTGTGTGTGTGTGTGTGTGTGTGTGTGTGTGTGTGTGTGTGTGTGTGTGTGTGTGTGTGTGTGTGTGTGTGTGTGTGAATGAAGGGAGAGGAGGAGGAGGAGGAACAGGAGCTGGTGTGTGTGTGTGTGTGTGTGTGTGTGTGTGTGTGTGTGTGCGTGCGTGCGTGCGTGCGTGCGTGCGTGCGTGCGTGCGTGCGTGCGTGCGTGCGTGCGTGCGTGCGTGCGTGCGTGCGTGCGTGCGTGCGTGTGTGTGTGTGTGTGTATGAATGAAGGGAGAGGAGGAGGAGGAGAAACAGGAGGTGGTGTGTGTGTGTGTGTGTGTGTGTGTGTGTGTGTGTGTGTGTGTGTGTGTGTGTGTGTGTGTGTGTGTGTGTGTGTGTGTGTGTGTTTCAGGAGTAAACATAAGGGAATATTTGCTAGTACACACACACACACACACACACACAATACTACAAACACGAACAAACACACAATACTGAACATACAAACACACACACACACACCTTCTCTGCCCAGGCCCTTGACACAGCTGACGGAGAACAGAGCCCTAGGATTGATCACCTCCCAAGCCTCGGTCAAACTGGCACCGATGTCCCTCCTCCTTCTGCCCTGCGGTGGAAGAACAAGACACAAATCTGACTCACACACGACGAGACAACAGCGAACGTAAACAAACAGTGTTGCCAACTCAGGGAAAGGGAGTTTTACTGTACAAGGGATAAAATACAAGTGAATCACCATGGAAACACCCTTTGAAAACCCACAGTAACTTCCACTACAGCCTTGATAACACTACTTACCCTAGATCACCCCCAAACACCCCTATATAACCCTGAAACACCACCAAGACACCATTAAACACCCCAAAACAAACTATTTACCTCAAAACACTTGCAAAACACTCCCAAAACACACTATTTACCTCAAAACACTTGCAAAACACTCTCAAAACACCATTAAACACCCCAAAACACACTATTTACCTCAAAAACTTGCAAAACACTCCCAAAACACCATTAAACACCCAAAAACAGACAATTTACCTCAAAACACTTGAAAAAACACCCCCAAAACACCTCCAAAACCCCAATAATACCCAAAAAAAGACAATTTACCTCAACACTTGAAAAAAAACCTCCAAAACCCCAATAATACCCAAAAAAGACAATTTACCTCAAAACACTTGCAAAAACACCCCCAAAACATCTCCAAAACCCAAAAAATACCCAAAAAAGACAATTTACCTCAAAACACTTGCAAAAACACCCCCAAAACACCTCCAAAACCCCAATAATACCCAAAAAACAGACAAAAACAGACAAATATACCCAAAAACAGACAATTTACCTCAAAACACTTGAAAAAACACCCCAAAACACCTCCAAAACACCCCAAAATATCTCAAAACATTCCTAAACACACAAACAGGAGTGTAATGAATTAATAAGTGAAAGAAAGCAAGAGAATGTAAACAAACAGATGATAATGAAAAGAAAAGTGATTTAAATGAGATTGTTAAGATGTTTTGATGGTTTATGGTAAGGAAAATGAGAGAAAGGGTTTGTAATGAATAGAAAGGGTTTGTAATGATGACAGAAAGGAAGGAATAAGAGGGAAAAGTAAAGAAATGAGGAAAGGAAAGAGAAAATGATGCTTTACTCACAATGCACCTCTCTTTAACAACATTCAGAGACACAAGGAAATACAAACAAATTACAAAATAAGCAAAGAAAGAAAAAATGAAAGGAAAAAAAAAAAATAAGCAAAAATTATACAAAACAAAAAAAATATACATAATAAAAAAAATAAATGAGACACACACACACACACACACACACACACACACAAACACACACCTCAGGCAGCGATTCCTGGAAGAAGACAGCAAAGAATATTATGTTAGCCACAGTGAGAGTGCGTGCGTAGACAGCTGAGGCCGCGAACCACCCAGTACTTCCCCAGCGGGAGAACGCAGCCCCCACAGTGTGCCCGACGGTGAAGCCTATGCTGAATGTCACGCCAATCAGTGCCTGTGGGTTAAGGGGAGGTTAGGAGAGGGTAGGCTGGTTAGGTTAGGTTAGGACACACCGACAACACACCACAATATAAATAAGAAATAAAATAATGCATAAGAAAATAAAAAGTTAAAAAAAAAGTAAACTAACAATATATTTTAAACTACCACAACACCTTTAAACACCCTCAAAATACTCCAAAACACCCAGAAACACTCCAAAAACACACCAAAACACTCTCAAAATAACCCAAAACACACCAAAACATCCCAAAATACCCCAAAACACTCCAAAAACACACCAAAACACCTTCAAAATACCCCAAAACACCCCAAAACACTACAAACACATCCCAAAACACTCCAAAAACACACCAAAATACTCCAAAAATACTCCTAAACATCTCAAAACACATCAAAACATTCCAAAAACATCCCAAAACACTTTAAAACACACCAAAAATCCCAAAACACCTCCACAACACCACAAAACACTTCAAAACACCCCTTAATCACCCCAAAACACATCAAAACACTTCACAACACACCAAAAACACCCCAAAACACTCCAAAAACACCCCAAAACACCCCAAAAACACCTGAAGACTCCCTCAGAACACTGAAATAGAATAAAACACAAAATAACAATAATAAAGAAAACAAGCTGCAATATTGAACAGCAGGAACACAAACAAACACACACACACCCTGAAAACAAACAAACAAACAAAAAATAAATAAATAGATAATAGGATAAAAAAATTGAAAAAATAATAATAAAAACAAGCTAAAAATATATAAACCAATACAAAACACAACAAACCCACTTAATTACCAAACAAGACAGAATGGAACCTCGCAGTGAAACCGATGATATGCTGGTAATAAGTCACACAGGAGAGCTGAGAGGAATACAAGCCGCTGGTGTTGTGCTTGGAGTAACAGTCGAGGAGAGCAGGAAACACGGGCAGCACCACCTTCAAGCCGAGCAGGTCCAGGATCAGACTGCCGAATAACACCTTGCTTGTCCGTGCGTTCCTCTGTGGGTGTTAGGTTAGGTTAGGTTACGTTAGGTTAAGTGAGGTTAGGTTATGTTAGGTTAAGTGAGGTTAGGTTAAGTGAGGTTAGGTTAGGTTAGGTTAAGTTACATTAGGTTAGGTTAAGTGAGGTTAAGTGAGGTTAGGTTAAGTTAGGTTAGGTTAGGTTAAGTTAAGTTAGGTTAGGTTAGGTTAAAAGAGGTTAGGTTAAAAGAGGTTAGGTTAAGTTAGGTTAGGTTAAGTTAAGTTAGGTTAAGTTATGTTAGGTTAAAAGAGGTTAGGCTAAGTTATGTTAGGTTAAGTTAGCTTATGTTAGGTTAGGTTAGGTTAAGTGAGGTCTTTTTTATCTTTTATTTTTTCTCAGTATTTTTTTCTTATTGTACTTAGTTCCCTTTCACCAGTGTCCCTCCTATATATACAAAAAATAAAACAAAATAAATAAATAAATAAATAAAGTAAAACAAGAACATTTTTACGACTTTAAATCATTTTCCCGACACACTTGTGCATGGAGGCAGTGTTGCACGAGTGTTGAGTGACAAATATTGCATCTCAGCTTAGCAACACACACCAACACACACCAACACAACACCCTGCTCACCTTCTCCTTGATGTCCGCAGCCTGTACTGCCCCTCTGTCCCTGCCGTCCACCTCACCACCACTGCCGCCGCCACCGCCATTGCTGCCGCCAACTTGCTTGCCGGATCGGAGAGTTGCCGTTGCTCTGAAAGTTACATTAGGTTTGGTTAAGTGGGGCCGTGGGAAGAGGATGTAGGTTAGGTTAGATTTGGTTAGGCTAGGTTATGTTAGGTTTGGCTAGGTTTCTTTAGGTTAGGTTAGGTGAGGTTAGGTTAGGTTAGGTTAGGTAAGGCTTGGCTAGGTTAGGTTAGGTTAGGTAAGGCTTGGCTAGGTTAGGCTTGCTTAGGTAAGGTTTGGCTAGGTTAGAATTGCTTAGGTTAGGTTAGGTAAAGTTTGGTTAGGCCAGCTTGGGATTAAGACACGAGATAGCCAGTCTTGGGGAGGAGGAAGCACCAGACACAAGTTAGGGTAGGCTTCTTTGGGTTAGGCTTGGTTTGATTAGGATCAGCTGAGGAGTGTGAAGCTCCACCACGTTTGGTTAAATTTGAGGTAATATTTTAGTCATTTTCTCTCTCACCACCAAAATTTTCCCACTGTGTAAACTTTGTTAATATTTTTTATCTGAAGGCTACAAAACACATCACTCGCTTTCCATCCCAGACCCCTAAACACCACCCCTTTCTTCCTTCCTTAGCATCAGCCAGCCAGCCTCTTTGGACTTAAATGAAGGAAACTTTTAAACACGTAGATATAATATAACATTTTCTTCTTCACACACACACACACACACACACACACACACACACACACACACACTGCTTCCGTGACGTGGGAGAGTGAGGAAGAGCGAGAAAGAGTTTTATCACCAGCTGGAAGGAAACTACCGCTTTGTTTACATCTGACAAGAGAAAACGCGGTTGTCACTTCTGTCAACGGGTAACTAATACAAAGCTGAGAGAGAGAGAGAGAGAGAGAGAGAGAGAGAGAGAGAGAGAGAGAGAGAGAGAGAGAGAGAGAGAGAGAGAGAGAGAGAGAGAGAGAGATTGTCATATAACCATTTTATACTCAAGATAATAAAAGACAGCAAGCGTTTAATTATTAATTTTCCAACTTTCTTCGCTTGCCTAAACTTTCTTCCACACTGCTGGTGGTGATGGTGGTAGTGGTCTTCCTGCTTCCCTATTTCGTCCCTCTACATTTGTATCTTAAAAGAAAAAAAGATCGTATTACTGAATCAACACCAATGAACACTTAACCTTACCTAACCTAAAGTGTACCTCTGTTTTTACCCTCTACCCATCACTACAACCTCCAGTACCTTCCCCTGCTAGGACTCCAACACCACAACACCTCGTACAGACCCAGACATCCCACACACGTGCATCTAGAAGCTTCATACATCACAACACACGCTATAACACCCCTGACACGCTTCTACTATCACAGTCCCCCCTTAAACACTCCAGAACCTTTTATTTTACCTCCAGCACACCACTTCTACCCTCAAAGACCCAGTACTTATCTGCAACATGCCTATAACATAACCAAAACACCTCAAAAGCAACTCCAACCACACTAAAACACCTTAAAACACCTGAAACACTCCTAAACGCACAAAAAACACCCTAAACACATCGAAAGTGCACCAAAATATCCCCAAACACACTTAAAATACTCCAAAACTCACCCAATTGACTTTAAACGCATCGAAAACACACCGTACCTACCCAAAACACACTCAAACTCATCCATAACATTCTAAAACACACTTAAAACATCCCAAAACACTGAAAACGGCCCAAAACACACTTAAAACACCCCAAAACACCCAGACTGACCTAAAATACCCACAAACGCACCCAAAATTCCCCGGTATCCACACAAAACACACCCAAACTCGTCCATAACATCCTAAAATACACTTGAAACATCACAAAACATTGAAAACAGTCCCAAACACACTTAAAGCACTCCTAAACAAGCCTAAGACACCCCAAAACACACCAGGAACGCTAAATATTGACTCAAACATCACCAAATCCCTAAAACACACACTTCAACACCCTTTCAACACCTCCAGACACACTGCAACACTCCCTAAACACCTCCAGACACACTCCAACACCTCTTAAACACACCAAATACACTGGAAGCACTGTCAGGGAAGACAAATACTACCAAGACAGACAGGGCAGCAGGGAAAATTAACCTAAATATTGTTTTCTTAGCATTTTTCTGTTTTACCACCTCCTCTATTCCTTCTCCCTTCCTCTTCCTCCTCTATTTCTCTTATTTTCTTACTCATTCTACTCTTATCTACACGTCTGAGTTTAGAAACACGTGGAAACACCAGGAAAACACTGCAAAGTACGATAATTATTACCGAGGAGACAGCGGAGCCGATCAAGGTCCCTGGTCCATGATGGCGGCCGTGACGTCACGGCAATTTTACGTACCGTAACGGATTTCATTTCGAAATTGACCCCTCGAAAAAATGGAGCTAGGCTGGAATGCCTTATATATTCTGACTTGACAAATACTTAAAATAATATTCACAATATTAAAACAGCTCTAGCCTGAGTAGTATTTAAAAAATATCCAAATGAAATATGGAAAAAGTGTTGAAATATTCGGCACCATTTAAATCATTGAAAAGTCCACAACATTTGAATTTTTAGGAACGTAAAAATTTTTAAAAAATCTGAACTATCATCTTACACAATCAAAAGTGACCTGGAACAAGAAGTAAACAAATAAAACCGAAATTGTGTAAAAACCAAGTGTTGAACCTAAATACGATTAAAAACCACTGAAAAGTCCACCTATTTTCACTCAACAACAAGATAAAACACTTTAAAACATACAAACAATTTTTTCAAGCAATGAAAAGTTAGTTACAAGCTCAAATAGAGAGACAATAACACAAAAAGTGTTGTAATAACAACTTTTAACAGGACCATAAACCATTTTTAAAGTCCACTTATTTCTCTCAACAGGAACCAAAAAACAATTTAAAAATCATAAGCAATTTTTAGAAATACAAAAGACGTAGTTAGAACGTGAAATAAAAAATCAAGTTTGTCAAAATACTGCTAAAAAAACACCCCGCATTTTCGGCAAGCAACACAAAATTGAACACAACTCAACACAAGCCACGAAAATACTTCTAAAGCAAATAATTATTTTTATAAACCATAAAAAACATGCTATACCAGCAGAATAAAGAAGTTAAGAAAAAAATAAAAAAATATTGGAACCCACAGGTTGAAGCAGGTTGGCAGAGGTAGCCAGGCATCATGGCGGCCCTTGTCAGTGGAGAGAACGGCCGCTATTTTGCCTGTTATTCTTCCATCGTAACTAAATGAGGCAATGGCAGATATATGTAGCTAGCGGATATGAAAGCCTAGTTATGTGGCTCCACTTAGTGACGTGTTAGGCTTACAATAAGTGAGAAATGAAGCAGATATTGGCGGACAAATGAGGAAGGCTGCCTCCACCTCAGCTGATAACATTAGATAAGTGTATTTTTTTGACGTTTTTATAATTCCTGTCATGGTTAATTAGTAAGAGTTTTGTGGTGGAGGCTTGGAGCGCTTGTGGCACCGTGGAATGCTGGGTCACGTCAATATATTCCTAACCAGGTGCAAAAACATGAAATACAAGGCTCAACAATAAACAGTAAGGTTAACCACTGACCTGACAGCCCTGTGTTGTTGTTGTGGGTGACACGTAACAACACTATCACAGTTACCGCCTGTTACATCACACTGTGCAAATTAGCTGGCTGGAGAAGTGGTGGGCCGGTTTCTTACCAATATTATCCCTTGTGGCACTGCAGGCACCTCCCGGCAGGCACCAAGCTTGCACCAGCACACGCAGGCAGCCACCACGGCCCCTGTCACTGTCTTGTTCTGCGAAAATACGTTAAATAAAGCACCAGTTTATGGCACCCTTTTAACCTAGTGCCTTGTGTCTGACGTCTGGTTGTGTCGTCCGTCCCAGCCTGCTCCGCACAGTACGCAGGCAAACCTATCCACAACACACTTAGCTTTCAATAACAAGCACCAACTTATTTTATATTATACTAAACTAATAGAAAATTAAATATAAAGAATTATAAGCGTGTAAAAATAAATCTCAGGCCATTATAACTGTAATTGTCAAAGTATCTAGATGTTACTGATTGAAGCGCCAAATTCAAACTGGTCCTGGCGGGTCTTACACTGCAATGTCTCGTCCCTTGTGTGGCGTAATGTGAAATCATTGAAAAGCTTGTGTGAATTGAAGGCTTGGCTTAATACTGTGTTATATCTCAGCTTATCATTATTAAGTATTTACCATTTGACGTTAAAAAACAACAATACTCCACAGAGGTATCCAAGTATAACAGAGGCTTCCATACTGTAGCTAATGATCAACAGAGAATTACCAGCCTTTCTCTGTGTGTCAAGGAGAGCCCTTAGGGAAACGTTCGTGTGCGTGTGTGTGTGTGTGTGTGTGTGGTATGGAAAGATATAATTGCTTAAGTACAGCCTCTCTCTCTCTCTCTCTCTCTCTCTCTCTCTACGTATTTTGCCTGTCTGCCCTCGTGTGTGTGTGTGTGTGTGTGTGTGTATCTCATTTATTTATTTAAGTTATATTTCTTCTTCACGCAGATAGTAGGTAATTGACGAACACAACACACCACGTGGAGAGAAGCAAGGTGTGGAGTACCCAAGCCTCTCACAGTCCATGCTAGTAGACTCACCCTGCATGTGGAGATCTCCCAAAATGCACGGAGGTTATTCCAGAGCTGCAGGACAGAGTACTTGAGGCCATTGGTGAACAGAAAGCTGAGGTTGAACAAAGGTAGAGTAAAGATTACACTGACATTTGGGACATTGACATTGTTTGTTACCAGTATTATATTGATTCCTTTTATTTCAGCCAAGAATTGATAGCTGCCCAAGGTGTAAGCAAGATTCACAATGATGAGGTCATTGTGACGTGTGCAATGTGTCCACTGGTCTTGGCCTTCCTGACCAAGGCAGCCACACAAAGAAAATTCCACGTTATTGTTGCCGAATGTGCCCCTAAATATGATGTAAGGTGTTTTATGCATCTCTTTCACGTCATCGTGTCTGATGTGCACAATACATAACACAGGGACTGCCACATGTAGGGGTGATGGCTTCTTGCAGCTTCCTTTATTTTATTATGTTCTTATGTTCTCAATACATCTTTTACTTGTGCAGGGTCACCCAGTGGCAAAAGCTTTATGTACTGCTGGAATTGAGACAACATTAATTCAAGACTCTGCAGTGTTCCCCATCATGTCACGTGTCAACAAGGTCATCAAAGGTCATCGTTGGCACCGAGACGGTGGTGACCAACGGAGGCATTGAGACCTTTGTTGGTGCAGCCTCTCTTGCCTCACCACCAAAGTTTTATTCTGTTCCAGTAAGTTTTATTTGTTAGTCATTATCCTGATACCTCTTTCAGTGGGGCAGTATTTGAAACATATTTACTGTTGCAAATTGAACAGGGAAGGTATCACAAAAGTACATACCATTTTATTCTCACAGAAATTCTTGATTCCAGTTTTTGATACATTTCTTTTCCACATGTTTATTTCATGTAGGTGGATAAACATTCCTCGTGTTGAGTGTTGGATGGTCCTTTCTCAAACCTCAACCTGTTGTTGTCTCATGTGGAGCTAGATACTATCAGATCAGTACCTATATAATATTGAAAATCATGGCATGAATTGTGCATTTTGCTTATTGTCACAAATCTTCATTTTCAGCTGTATGTGTGCACTCCCACATACAAATTTAGCTTGATGGGCTGTGAAGAAATGTGATGCCGGATAAGAGGGATTTTACTGTACCCTGTTTATCTTGCACATCTACTCACTTAGCTTTAAATAATGGCTGCTGACCATTTAAATCTCTTTTATTTCAGTCGAGGTACTGCACCATCCTACGTGTACCGGCAGCTTAGCGAACTGTACCGTCCCACTTCTTGTGATCTCTAAGGTAACAGCTTTAATCCTTGCAAATAAGGAATAAGAGAAAAGAGACACACCTGCCATTTGTACTGTTATGCTGTAGTGTTGTCATTTTTTTTCCTCTTTTATCCTAGAACCATTTTTGGTCATTCATGTTTCTAAAAATTATTATACAAAAATGTTGAGCTTAATATGTTTGGTGTAGCTTTTTGTAACATGTGTTATTGTTAATGTGTGTGGTTCCCCTCAGGAAGAATGTTGCAGTATTAGCAGTAATGTTACAGCCAATGGAAGTGTCTGTATTGTGCTTTGGTGGGAGGTTAATTTGATGTATTTTTAGAGTTGTGCAGGATATTATAGCAAGCCCTCAAAATAAAGAAAATAACTATAGAAAACACTCCTTGTATTGAAAACACCACTGCAGAGAAATCTCTAATGAAACAGGAAACCCTACATTCAGTACTGTGTGGTTGTTGCAGTAACACTGAGCTAAATGCCTTTTGGATGGTTGTACACTAAAAATAATGTAAAAATGCCTATAAACAACTGTCCCTGCATTAAAAACCTTTCATCATAAAATTACACACAAGATACTCAACCAGTGCATGAATGTTCAAGCGGTACCATTTGCTCCCTTCTGCACTGCACAGCTTGCAGCAACACTTCTGGCGCTGCATAGTGAACAGTGAAGCACGGTGTCTTCGTGCTGCCATCCTTTTCCTTGTCAGGCATCAAATGTGCAAACCCAAAATCCACAATCTTAATAACTGAATCTTCAGAAGAATCCTTGAACAAGAGATTCCGTGAAAAGATGTTTAGATTAGAATGGCCTCGGAGAAGGATAATATCTGAATGGAATAAATTCATACTTTTTATTATAAAGGCCATACAAATGATGGAGATCAATAATATTCCATGCAATAAATTCTTTAAAATAAGCAGATGGAAAATCAATGCAAAAAAACTTCCTTTTTTTATTTTTCCTTTCTTTTCTTTTCTTTTCTGTCTATCCTCAACACCAACCCTTTTCACCCCTGTCTGGCTTTAGGTCTCCGTGAACACTGATGCTTTTCCTGTGCACGTAGTGAACTGCTGACACCAGGTTCCTCACGACGACCGAAGCCCGAGGCGAGCCTCTGTGAACCTCTCGTGTTTCGTGATCCTCTGAGGCAGCCAGCTCTCCACCTCCAAGGAGCTGCATCACAATGTAGGTGTGTGCCTGTGAAACCAACATGAATTAGATACAGGCATACAATGATTAAATGCAAGGAAAAGAAAATAATATGATCTTAAACTAATTGTTACTTAAACTGTTACTGATAAATCCTGTTGTTTTATATTGTAATTCTACACAGTAAAAATATAGATTTGAAAATATACTTTGTAAACCTCAGTAACTTCCACTACAGCCCATTAAACTAGAACCATGAAAACATCCTTGAAAACCCCAGTAACTTGCACTACAGCCTGTTAGACTAGAACCATGAAAACACCCTTGAAAACCCCAGTAACTTCCACTACACCCTGTTAAACAAAAACCATGAAAACACCCTTGAAAACCCCAGTAACTTCCACTACACCCTGTTAAACAAGAACCATGAAAAACACCCTTGAAAACCTCAGTAACTTCCACTACACCCTGTTAAACTCGAACCATGAAAACACCCTTGAAAACACACACACAGGCAACCCTTTCCCGGCCACACACACACACAAACCCTCTACAACACACACACACACACACACACAAACCCCAGAACATACCATACCTAATTGGCAGTTGCTTTTTCAGTTCCAGTCTTAACACTTCGCATAAACCCTCTCTGTGTAATTGCCATGACCAGGCCCAGGAAGGAAAACTTGCGGTCCTGCGCCAACGAGTCGTAACTATGCTTGTGGTGGGTCGCGAAGATCAGCGTTAACTCCAGGCTGGAATACAGGAACAGGTAGAGGAAGTAAACTCGGCTAAGTTGTATTAATTTCATGCGTTCTACAGAGAGAGAGAAAGACAGATGTTTATGAATGAAGGGAGAGGAGGAGGAGGAGGAACGGGAGGTAGTGTGTGTGTGTGTGTGTGTGTGTGTGTGTGTGTGTGTGTGTGTGTGTGTGTGTGTGTGTGTGTGTGTGTGTGTGTGTGTGTGTGTGTGTGTGAATGAAGGGAGAGGAGGAGGAGGAGGAACAGGAGCTGGTGTGTGTGTGTGTGTGTGTGTGTGTGTGTGTGTGTGTGTGTGTGTGTGTGTGTGTGTGTGTGTGTGTGCGTGCGTGCGTGCGTGCGTGCGTGCGTGCGTGCGTGCGTGCGTGCGTGCGTGCGTGCGTGCGTGCGTGCGTGCGTGCGTGCGTGCGTGCGTGCGTGCGTGTGTGTGTGTGTGTGTGTGTGTGTGTGTGTGTGTATGAATGAAGGGAGAGGAGGAGGAGGAGAAACAGGAGGTGGTGTGTGTGTGTGTGTGTGTGTGTGTGTGTGTGTGTGTGTGTGTGTGTGTGTGTGTGTGTGTGTGTGTGTGTGTGTGTGTGTGTGTGTGTGTGTGTGTGTGTGTGTGTGTGTGTGTGTGTGTGTGTGTGTGTGTGTGTGTGTGTTTCAGGAGTAAACATAAGGGAATATTTGCTAGTACACACACACACACACACACACACAATACTACAAACACGAACAAACACACAATACTGAACATACAAACACACACACACACACCTTCTCTGCCCAGGCCCTTGACACAGCTGACGGAGAACAGAGCCCTAGGATTGATCACCTCCCAAGCCTCGGTCAAACTGGCACCGATGTCCCTCCTCCTTCTGCCCTGCGGTGGAAGAACAAGACACAAATCTGACTCACACACGACGAGACAACAGCGAACGTAAACAAACAGTGTTGCCAACTCAGGGAAAGGGAGTTTTACTGTACAAGGGATAAAATACAAGTGAATCACCATGGAAACACCCTTTGAAAACCCACAGTAACTTCCACTACAGCCTTGATAACACTACTTACCCTAGATCACCCCCAAACACCCCTATATAACCCTGAAACACCACCAAGACACCATTAAACACCCCAAAACAAACTATTTACCTCAAAACACTTGCAAAACACTCCCAAAACACACTATTTACCTCAAAACACTTGCAAAACACTCTCAAAACACCATTAAACACCCCAAAACACACTATTTACCTCAAAAACTTGCAAAACACTCCCAAAACACCATTAAACACCCAAAAACAGACAATTTACCTCAAAACACTTGAAAAAACACCCCCAAAACACCTCCAAAACCCCAATAATACCCAAAAAAAGACAATTTACCTCAACACTTGAAAAAAAACCTCCAAAACCCCAATAATACCCAAAAAAGACAATTTACCTCAAAACACTTGCAAAAACACCCCCAAAACATCTCCAAAACCCAAAAAATACCCAAAAAAGACAATTTACCTCAAAACACTTGCAAAAACACCCCCAAAACACCTCCAAAACCCCAATAATACCCAAAAAACAGACAAAAACAGACAAATATACCCAAAAACAGACAATTTACCTCAAAACACTTGAAAAAACACCCCAAAACACCTCCAAAACACCCCAAAATATCTCAAAACATTCCTAAACACACAAACAGGAGTGTAATGAATTAATAAGTGAAAGAAAGCAAGAGAATGTAAACAAACAGATGATAATGAAAAGAAAAGTGATTTAAATGAGATTGTTAAGATGTTTTGATGGTTTATGGTAAGGAAAATGAGAGAAAGGGTTTGTAATGAATAGAAAGGGTTTGTAATGATGACAGAAAGGAAGGAATAAGAGGGAAAAGTAAAGAAATGAGGAAAGGAAAGAGAAAATGATGCTTTACTCACAATGCACCTCTCTTTAACAACATTCAGAGACACAAGGAAATACAAACAAATTACAAAATAAGCAAAGAAAGAAAAAATGAAAGGAAAAAAAAAAAATAAGCAAAAATTATACAAAACAAAAAAAATATACATAATAAAAAAAATAAATGAGACACACACACACACACACACACACACACACACACACACACACACAAACACACACCTCAGGCAGCGATTCCTGGAAGAAGACAGCAAAGAATATTATGTTAGCCACAGTGAGAGTGCGTGCGTAGACAGCTGAGGCCGCGAACCACCCAGTACTTCCCCAGCGGGAGAACGCAGCCCCCACAGTGTGCCCGACGGTGAAGCCTATGCTGAATGTCACGCCAATCAGTGCCTGTGGGTTAAGGGGAGGTTAGGAGAGGGTAGGCTGGTTAGGTTAGGTTAGGACACACCGACAACACACCACAATATAAATAAGAAATAAAATAATGCATAAGAAAATAAAAAGTTAAAAAAAAAGTAAACTAACAATATATTTTAAACTACCACAACACCTTTAAACACCCTCAAAATACTCCAAAACACCCAGAAACACTCCAAAAACACACCAAAACACTCTCAAAATAACCCAAAACACACCAAAACATCCCAAAATACCCCAAAACACTCCAAAAACACACCAAAACACCTTCAAAATACCCCAAAACACCCCAAAACACTACAAACACATCCCAAAACACTCCAAAAACACACCAAAATACTCCAAAAATACTCCTAAACATCTCAAAACACATCAAAACATTCCAAAAACATCCCAAAACACTTTAAAACACACCAAAAATCCCAAAACACCTCCACAACACCACAAAACACTTCAAAACACCCCTTAATCACCCCAAAACACATCAAAACACTTCACAACACACCAAAAACACCCCAAAACACTCCAAAAACACCCCAAAACACCCCAAAAACACCTGAAGACTCCCTCAGAACACTGAAATAGAATAAAACACAAAATAACAATAATAAAGAAAACAAGCTGCAATATTGAACAGCAGGAACACAAACAAACACACACACACCCTGAAAACAAACAAACAAACAAAAAATAAATAAATAGATAATAGGATAAAAAAATTGAAAAAATAATAATAAAAACAAGCTAAAAATATATAAACCAATACAAAACACAACAAACCCACTTAATTACCAAACAAGACAGAATGGAACCTCGCAGTGAAACCGATGATATGCTGGTAATAAGTCACACAGGAGAGCTGAGAGGAATACAAGCCGCTGGTGTTGTGCTTGGAGTAACAGTCGAGGAGAGCAGGAAACACGGGCAGCACCACCTTCAAGCCGAGCAGGTCCAGGATCAGACTGCCGAATAACACCTTGCTTGTCCGTGCGTTCCTCTGTGGGTGTTAGGTTAGGTTAGGTTACGTTAGGTTAAGTGAGGTTAGGTTATGTTAGGTTAAGTGAGGTTAGGTTAAGTGAGGTTAGGTTAGGTTAGGTTAAGTTACATTAGGTTAGGTTAAGTGAGGTTAAGTGAGGTTAGGTTAAGTTAGGTTAGGTTAGGTTAGGTTAGGTTAAGTTAAGTTAGGTTAGGTTAGGTTAAAAGAGGTTAGGTTAAAAGAGGTTAGGTTAAGTTAGGTTAGGTTAAGTTAAGTTAGGTTAAGTTATGTTAGGTTAAAAGAGGTTAGGCTAAGTTATGTTAGGTTAAGTTAGCTTATGTTAGGTTAGGTTAGGTTAAGTGAGGTCTTTTTTATCTTTTATTTTTTCTCAGTATTTTTTTCTTATTGTACTTAGTTCCCTTTCACCAGTGTCCCTCCTATATATACAAAAAATAAAACAAAATAAATAAATAAATAAATAAAGTAAAACAAGAACATTTTTACGACTTTAAATCATTTTCCCGACACACTTGTGCATGGAGGCAGTGTTGCACGAGTGTTGAGTGACAAATATTGCATCTCAGCTTAGCAACACACACCAACACACACCAACACAACACCCTGCTCACCTTCTCCTTGATGTCCGCAGCCTGTACTGCCCCTCTGTCCCTGCCGTCCACCTCACCACCACTGCCGCCGCCACCGCCATTGCTGCCGCCAACTTGCTTGCCGGATCGGAGAGTTGCCGTTGCTCTGAAAGTTACATTAGGTTTGGTTAAGTGGGGCCGTGGGAAGAGGATGTAGGTTAGGTTAGATTTGGTTAGGCTAGGTTATGTTAGGTTTGGCTAGGTTTCTTTAGGTTAGGTTAGGTGAGGTTAGGTTAGGTTAGGTTAGGTAAGGCTTGGCTAGGTTAGGTTAGGTTAGGTAAGGCTTGGCTAGGTTAGGCTTGCTTAGGTAAGGTTTGGCTAGGTTAGAATTGCTTAGGTTAGGTTAGGTAAAGTTTGGTTAGGCCAGCTTGGGATTAAGACACGAGATAGCCAGTCTTGGGGAGGAGGAAGCACCAGACACAAGTTAGGGTAGGCTTCTTTGGGTTAGGCTTGGTTTGATTAGGATCAGCTGAGGAGTGTGAAGCTCCACCACGTTTGGTTAAATTTGAGGTAATATTTTAGTCATTTTCTCTCTCACCACCAAAATTTTCCCACTGTGTAAACTTTGTTAATATTTTTTATCTGAAGGCTACAAAACACATCACTCGCTTTCCATCCCAGACCCCTAAACACCACCCCTTTCTTCCTTCCTTAGCATCAGCCAGCCAGCCTCTTTGGACTTAAATGAAGGAAACTTTTAAACACGTAGATATAATATAACATTTTCTTCTTCACACACACACACACACACACACACACACACACACACACACACACTGCTTCCGTGACGTGGGAGAGTGAGGAAGAGCGAGAAAGAGTTTTATCACCAGCTGGAAGGAAACTACCGCTTTGTTTACATCTGACAAGAGAAAACGCGGTTGTCACTTCTGTCAACGGGTAACTAATACAAAGCTGAGAGAGAGAGAGAGAGAGAGAGAGAGAGAGAGAGAGAGAGAGAGAGAGAGAGAGAGAGAGAGAGAGAGAGAGAGAGAGAGAGAGAGAGATTGTCATATAACCATTTTATACTCAAGATAATAAAAGACAGCAAGCGTTTAATTATTAATTTTCCAACTTTCTTCGCTTGCCTAAACTTTCTTCCACACTGCTGGTGGTGATGGTGGTAGTGGTCTTCCTGCTTCCCTATTTCGTCCCTCTACATTTGTATCTTAAAAGAAAAAAAGATCGTATTACTGAATCAACACCAATGAACACTTAACCTTACCTAACCTAAAGTGTACCTCTGTTTTTACCCTCTACCCATCACTACAACCTCCAGTACCTTCCCCTGCTAGGACTCCAACACCACAACACCTCGTACAGACCCAGACATCCCACACACGTGCATCTAGAAGCTTCATACATCACAACACACGCTATAACACCCCTGACACGCTTCTACTATCACAGTCCCCCCTTAAACACTCCAGAACCTTTTATTTTACCTCCAGCACACCACTTCTACCCTCAAAGACCCAGTACTTATCTGCAACATGCCTATAACATAACCAAAACACCTCAAAAGCAACTCCAACCACACTAAAACACCTTAAAACACCTGAAACACTCCTAAACGCACAAAAAACACCCTAAACACATCGAAAGTGCACCAAAATATCCCCAAACACACTTAAAATACTCCAAAACTCACCCAATTGACTTTAAACGCATCGAAAACACACCGTACCTACCCAAAACACACTCAAACTCATCCATAACATTCTAAAACACACTTAAAACATCCCAAAACACTGAAAACGGCCCAAAACACACTTAAAACACCCCAAAACACCCAGACTGACCTAAAATACCCACAAACGCACCCAAAATTCCCCGGTATCCACACAAAACACACCCAAACTCGTCCATAACATCCTAAAATACACTTGAAACATCACAAAACATTGAAAACAGTCCCAAACACACTTAAAGCACTCCTAAACAAGCCTAAGACACCCCAAAACACACCAGGAACGCTAAATATTGACTCAAACATCACCAAATCCCTAAAACACACACTTCAACACCCTTTCAACACCTCCAGACACACTGCAACACTCCCTAAACACCTCCAGACACACTCCAACACCTCTTAAACACACCAAATACACTGGAAGCACTGTCAGGGAAGACAAATACTACCAAGACAGACAGGGCAGCAGGGAAAATTAACCTAAATATTGTTTTCTTAGCATTTTTCTGTTTTACCACCTCCTCTATTCCTTCTCCCTTCCTCTTCCTCCTCTATTTCTCTTATTTTCTTACTCATTCTACTCTTATCTACACGTCTGAGTTTAGAAACACGTGGAAACACCAGGAAAACACTGCAAAGTACGATAATTATTACCGAGGAGACAGCGGAGCCGATCAAGGTCCCTGGTCCATGATGGCGGCCGTGACGTCACGGCAATTTTACGTACCGTAACGGATTTCATTTCGAAATTGACCCCTCGAAAAAATGGAGCTAGGCTGGAATGCCTTATATATTCTGACTTGACAAATACTTAAAATAATATTCACAATATTAAAACAGCTCTAGCCTGAGTAGTATTTAAAAAATATCCAAATGAAATATGGAAAAAGTGTTGAAATATTCGGCACCATTTAAATCATTGAAAAGTCCACAACATTTGAATTTTTAGGAACGTAAAAATTTTTAAAAAATCTGAACTATCATCTTACACAATCAAAAGTGACCTGGAACAAGAAGTAAACAAATAAAACCGAAATTGTGTAAAAACCAAGTGTTGAACCTAAATACGATTAAAAACCACTGAAAAGTCCACCTATTTTCACTCAACAACAAGATAAAACACTTTAAAACATACAAACAATTTTTTCAAGCAATGAAAAGTTAGTTACAAGCTCAAATAGAGAGACAATAACACAAAAAGTGTTGTAATAACAACTTTTAACAGGACCATAAACCATTTTTAAAGTCCACTTATTTCTCTCAACAGGAACCAAAAAACAATTTAAAAATCATAAGCAATTTTTAGAAATACAAAAGACGTAGTTAGAACGTGAAATAAAAAATCAAGTTTGTCAAAATACTGCTAAAAAAACACCCCGCATTTTCGGCAAGCAACACAAAATTGAACACAACTCAACACAAGCCACGAAAATACTTCTAAAGCAAATAATTATTTTTATAAACCATAAAAAACATGCTATACCAGCAGAATAAAGAAGTTAAGAAAAAAATAAAAAAATATTGGAACCCACAGGTTGAAGCAGGTTGGCAGAGGTAGCCAGGCATCATGGCGGCCCTTGTCAGTGGAGAGAACGGCCGCTATTTTGCCTGTTATTCTTCCATCGTAACTAAATGAGGCAATGGCAGATATATGTAGCTAGCGGATATGAAAGCCTAGTTATGTGGCTCCACTTAGTGACGTGTTAGGCTTACAATAAGTGAGAAATGAAGCAGATATTGGCGGACAAATGAGGAAGGCTGCCTCCACCTCAGCTGATAACATTAGATAAGTGTATTTTTTTGACGTTTTTATAATTCCTGTCATGGTTAATTAGTAAGAGTTTTGTGGTGGAGGCTTGGAGCGCTTGTGGCACCGTGGAATGCTGGGTCACGTCAATATATTCCTAACCAGGTGCAAAAACATGAAATACAAGGCTCAACAATAAACAGTAAGGTTAACCACTGACCTGACAGCCCTGTGTTGTTGTTGTGGGTGACACGTAACAACACTATCACAGTTACCGCCTGTTACATCACACTGTGCAAATTAGCTGGCTGGAGAAGTGGTGGGCCGGTTTCTTACCAATATTATCCCTTGTGGCACTGCAGGCACCTCCCGGCAGGCACCAAGCTTGCACCAGCACACGCAGGCAGCCACCACGGCCCCTGTCACTGTCTTGTTCTGCGAAAATACGTTAAATAAAGCACCAGTTTATGGCACCCTTTTAACCTAGTGCCTTGTGTCTGACGTCTGGTTGTGTCGTCCGTCCCAGCCTGCTCCGCACAGTACGCAGGCAAACCTATCCACAACACACTTAGCTTTCAATAACAAGCACCAACTTCTTTTATATTATACTAAACTAATAGAAAATTAAATATAAAGAATTATAAGCGTGTAAAAATAAATCTCAGGCCATTATAACTGTAATTGTCAAAGTATCTAGATGTTACTGATTGAAGCGCCAAATTCAAACTGGTCCTGGCGGGTCTTACACTGCAATGTCTCGTCCCTTGTGTGGCGTAATGTGAAATCATTGAAAAGCTTGTGTGAATTGAAGGCTTGGCTTAATACTGTGTTATATCTCAGCTTATCATTATTAAGTATTTACCATTTGACGTTAAAAAACAACAATACTCCACAGAGATATCCAAGTATAACAGAGGCTTCCATACTGTAGCTAATGATCAACAGAGAATTACCAGCCTTTCTCTGTGTGTCAAGGAGAGCCCTTAGGGAAACGTTCGTGTGCGTGTGTGTGTGTGTGTGTGTGGTATGGAAAGATATAATTGCTTAAGTACAGCCTCTCTCTCTCTCTCTCTCTCTCTCTCTCTCTCTCTCTCTCTCTCTCTCTCTCTCTCTCTCTCTCTACGTATTTTGCCTGTCTGCCCTCGTGTGTGTGTGTGTGTGTGTGTGTATCTCATTTATTTATTTAAGTTATATTTCTTCTTCACGCAGATAGTAGGTAATTGACGAACACAACACACCACGTGGAGAGAAGCAAGGTGTGGAGTACCCAAGCCTCTCACAGTCCATGCTAGTAGACTCACCCTGCATGTGGAGATCTCCCAAAATGCACGGAGGTTATTCCAGAGCTGCAGGACAGAGTACTTGAGGCCATTGGTGAACAGAAAGCTGAGGTTGAACAAAGGTAGAGTAAAGATTACACTGACATTTGGGACATTGACATTGTTTGTTACCAGTATTATATTGATTCCTTTTATTTCAGCCAAGAATTGATAGCTGCCCAAGGTGTAAGCAAGATTCACAATGATGAGGTCATTGTGACGTGTGCAATGTGTCCACTGGTCTTGGCCTTCCTGACCAAGGCAGCCACACAAAGGAAATTCCACGTTATTGTTGCCGAACGTGCCCCTAAATATGATGTAAGGTGTTTTATGCGTCTCTTTCACGTCATCGTGTCTGATGTGCACAATACATAACACAGGGACTGCCACATGTAGGGGTGATGGCTTCTTGCAGCTTCCTTTATTTTATTATGTTCTTATGTTCTCAATACATCTTTTACTTGTGCAGGGTCACCCAGTGGCAAAAGCTTTATGTACTGCTGGAATTGAGACAACATTAATTCAAGACTCTGCAGTGTTCCCCATCATGTCACGTGTCAACAAGGTCATCAAAGGTCATCGTTGGCACCGAGACGGTGGTGACCAACGGAGGCATTGAGACCTTTGTTGGTGCAGCCTCTCTTGCCTCACCACCAAAGTTTTATTCTGTTCCAGTAAGTTTTATTTGTTAGTCATTATCCTGATACCTCTTTCAGTGGGGCAGTATTTGAAACATATTTACTGTTGCAAATTGAACAGGGAAGGTATCACAAAAGTACATACCATTTTATTCTCACAGAAATTCTTGATTCCAGTTTTTGATACATTCCTTTTCCACATGTTTATTTCATGTAGGTGGATAAACATTCCTCGTGTTGAGTGTTGGATGGTCCTTTCTCAAACCTCAACCTGTTGTTGTCTCATGTGGAGCTAGATACTATCAGATCAGTACCTATATAATATTGAAAATCATGGCATGAATTGTGCATTTTGCTTATTGTCACAAATCTTCATTTTCAGCTGTATGTGTGCACTCCCACATACAAATTTAGCTTGATGGGCTGTGAAGAAATGTGATGCCGGATAAGAGGGATTTTACTGTACCCTGTTTATCTTGCACATCTACTCACTTAGCTTTAAATAATGGCTGCTGACCATTTAAATCTCTTTTATTTCAGTCGAGGTACTGCACCATCCTACGTGTACCGGCAGCTTAGCGAACTGTACCGTCCCACTTCTTGTGTAACAAGAAGGTAACAGCTTTAATCCTTGCAAATAAGGAATAAGAGAAAAGAGACACACCTGCCATTTGTACTGTTATGCTGTAGTGTTCTGTCATTTTTTTCCTCTTTTATCCTAGAACCATTTTTGGTCATTCATGTTTCTAAAAATTATTATACAAAAATGTTGAGCTTAATATGTTTGGTGTAGTTTTTTGTAACATGTGTTATTGTTAATGTGTGTGGTTCCCCTCAGGAAGAATGTTGCAGTATTAGCAGTAATGTTACAGCCAATGGAAGTGTCTGTATTGTGCTTTGGTGGGAGGTTAATTTGATGTATTTTTAGAGTTGTGCAGGATATTATAGCAAGCCCTCAAAATAAAGAAAATAACTATAGAAAACACTCCTTGTATTGAAAACACCACTGCAGAGAAATCTCTAATGAAACAGGAAACCCTACATTCAGTACTGTGTGGTTGTTGCAGTAACACTGAGCTAAATGCCTTTTGGATGGTTGTACACTAAAAATAATGTAAAAATGCCTATAAACAACTGTCCCTGCATTAAAAACCTTTCATCATAAAATTACACACAAGATACTCAACCAGTGCATGAATGTTCAAGCGGTACCATTTGCTCCCTTCTGCACTGCACAGCTTGCAGCAACACTTCTGGCGCTGCATAGTGAACAGTGAAGCACGGTGTCTTCGTGCTGCCATCCTTTTCCTTGTCAGGCATCAAATGTGCAAACCCAAAATCCACAATCTTAATAACTGAATCTTCAGAAGAATCCTTGAACAAGAGATTCCGTGAAAAGATGTTTAGATTAGAATGGCCTCGGAGAAGGATAATATCTGAATGGAATAAATTCATACTTTTTATTATAAAGGCCATACAAATGATGGAGATCAATAATATTCCATGCAATAAATTCTTTAAAATAAGCAGATGGAAAATCAATGCAAAAAAACTTCCTTTTTTTACCTTTCCTTTCTTTTCTTTTCTGTCTATCCTCAACACCAACCCTTTTCACCCCTGTCTGGCTTTAGGTCTCCGTGAACACTGATGCTTTTCCTGTGCACGTAGTGAACTGCTGACACCAGGTTCCTCACGACGACCGAAGCCCGAGGCGAGCCTCTGTGAACCTCTCGTGTTTCCTGATCCTCTGAGGCAGCCAGCTCTCCACCTCCAAGGAGCTGCATCACAATGTAGGTGTGTGCCTGTGAAACCAACATGAATTAGATACAGGCATACAATGATTAAATGCAAGGAAAAGAAAATAATATGATCTTAAACTAATTGTTACTTAAACTGTTACTGATAAATCCTGTTGTTTTATATTGTAATTCTACACAGTAAAAATATAGATTTGAAAATATACTTTGTAAACCTCAGTAACTTCCACTACAGCCCATTAAACTAGAACCATGAAAACATCCTTGAAAACCCCAGTAACTTGCACTACAGCCTGTTAGACTAGAACCATGAAAACACCCTTGAAAACCCCAGTAACTTCCACTACACCCTGTTAAACAAAAACCATGAAAACACCCTTGAAAACCCCAGTAACATCCACTACACCCTGTTAAACAAGAACCATGAAAAACACCCTTGAAAACCTCAGTAACTTCCACTACACCCTGTTAAACTCGAACCATGAAAACACCCTTGAAAACACACACACAGGCAACCCTTTCCCGGCCACACACACACACAAACCCTCTCCAACACACACACACACACACACACACACACACACACACCCCAGAACACACCATACCTAATTGGCAGTTGCTTTTTCAGTTCCAGTCTTAACACTTCGCATAAACCCTCTCTGTGTAATTGCCATGACCAGGCCCAGGAAGGAAAACTTGCGGTCCTGCGCCAACGAGTCGTAACTATGCTTGTGGTGGGTCGCGAAGATCAGCGTTAACTCCAGGCTGGAATACAGGAACAGGTAGAGGAAGTAAACTCGGCTAAGTTGTATTAATTTCATGCGTTCTACAGAGAGAGAGAAAGACAGATGTTTATGAATGAAGGGAGAGGAGGAGGAGGAGGAACGGGAGGTAGTGTGTGTGTGTGTGTGTGTGTGTGTGTGTGTGTGTGTGTGTGTGTGTGTGTGTGTGTGTGTGTGTGTGTGTGTGTGTGTGTGTGTGTGTGTGTGTGTGTGTGTGTGTGTGTGTGTGTGTGTGTGTGTGTGTGTGTGTGTGTGTGTGTGTGTGTGTGTGTATGAATGAAGGGAGAGGAGGAGGAGGAGGAACAGGTGGTGTGTGTGTGTGTGTGTGTGTGTGTGTGTGTGTGTGTGTGTGTGTGTGTGTGTGTGTGTGTGTGTGTGTGTGTGTGTTTCAGGAGTAAACATAAGGGAATATTTGCTAGTACACACACACACACACACACACACAATACTACAAACACGAACAAACACACAATACTGAACATACAAACACACACACACACACCTTCTCTGCCCAGGCCCTTGACACAGCTGACGGAGAACAGAGCCCTAGGATTGATCACCTCCCAAGCCTCGGTCAAACTGGCACCGATGTCCCTCCTCCTTCTGCCCTGCGGTGGAAGAACAAGACACAAATCTGACTCACACACGACGAGGCAACAGCGAACGTAAACAAACAGTGTTGCCAACTCAGGGAAAGGGAGTTTTACTGTACAAGGGATAAAATACAAGTGAATCACCATGGAAACACCCTTTGAAAACCCACAGTAACTTCCACTACAGCCTTGATAACACTACTTACGCTAGATCACCCCCAAACACCCCTATATAACCCTGAAACACCGCCAAGACACCATTAAACACCCCAAAACAAACTATTTACCTCAAAACACTTGCAAAACACTCCCAAAACAAAATTAAACACCCCAAAACACACTATTTACCTCAAAACACTTGCAAAACACTCTCAAAACACCATTAAACACCCCAAAACACACTATTTACCTCAAAAACTTGCAAAACACTCCCAAAACACCATTAAACACCCAAAAACAGACAATTTACCTCAAAAACACTTGAAAAAACACCCGCAAAACACCTCCAAAACCCCAATAATACCCAAAAAATGACAATTTACCTCAAAACACTTGAAAAAACACCTCCAAAACCCCCATAATACCCAAAAAAGACAATTTATCTCAAAACACTTGCAAAAACACCCTCAAAACATCTCCAAAACCCAAAAAATACCCAAAAAAGACAATTTACCTCAAAACATTTGCAAAAACACCCCCAAAACACCTCCAAAACCCCAATAATACCCAAAAAACAGACAAAACAGACAAATATACCCAAAAACAGACAATTTACCTCAAAACACTTGAAAAAACACCCCAAAACACCTCCAAAACACCCCAAAATATCTCAAAACATTCCTAAACATACAAACAGGAGTGTAATGAATTAATAAGTGAAAGAAAGCAAGAGAATGTAAACAAACAGATGATAATGAAAAGAAAAGTGATTTAAATGAGATTGTTAAGATGTTTTGATGGTTTATGGTAAGGAAAATGAGAGAAAGGGTTTGTAATGAATAGAAAGGGTTTGTAATGATGACAGAAAGGAAGGAATAAGAGGGAAAAGTAAAGAAATGAGGAAAGGAAAGAGAAAATGATGCTTTACTCACAATGCACCTCTCTTTAACAACATTCAGAGACACAAGGAAATACAAACAAATTACAAAATAAGCAAAGAAAGAAAAAATGAAAGGAAAAAAAAAATAAGCAAAAATTATACAAAAACAAAAAAAATATACATAATAAAAAAAAAAAATGACACACACACACACACACCTCAGGCAGCGATTCCTGGAAGAAGACAGCAAAGAATATTATGTTAGCCACAGTGAGAGTGCGTGCGTAGACAGCCGAGGCCGCGAACCACCCAGTACTTCCCCAGCGGGAGAACGCAGCCCCCACAGTGTGCCCGACGGTGAAGCCTATGCTGAATGTCACGCCAATCAGTGCCTGTGGGTTGAGGAGAGGTTAGGAGAGGGTAGGCTGGTTAGGTTAGGTTAGGACACACCGACAACACACCACAATATAAATAAGAAATAAAATAATGCATAAGAAAATAAAAAGTTAAAAATAAGTAAACTAACAATATATTTTAAACTACCACAACACCTTTAAACACCCTCAAGATACTCCAAAACACCCAGAAACACTCCAAAAACACACCAAAACACTCTCAAAATAACCCAAAACACACCAAAACATCCCAAAATACCCCAAAACACTCCAAAAACACACCAAAACACCTTCAAAATACCCCAAAACACCCCAAAACACTACAAACACATCCCAAAACACTCCAAAAACACACCAAAATACTCCAAAAATACTCCTAAACATCTCAAAACACATCAAAACATTCCAAAAACATCCCAAAACACTTTAAAACACACCAAAAATCCCAAAACACCTCCACAACACCACAAAACACTTCAAAACACCCCTTAACCACCCCAAAACACATCAAAACACTTCACAACACACCAAAAACACCCCAAAACACTCCAAAAACACCCAAAAACACCCCAAAAACACCTGAAGACTCCCTCAGAACACTGAAATAGAATAAAACACAAAATAACAATAATAAAGAAAACAAGCTGCAATATTGAACAGCAGGAACACAAACAAACACACACACACCCTGTAAACAAACAAACAAACAAAAAATAAATAAATAGATAATAGGATAAAAAAATTGAAAAAATAATAATAAAAACAAGCTAAAAATATATAAACCAATACAAAACACAACAAACCCACTCAATTACCAAACAAGACAGAATGGAACCTCGCAGCGAAACCGATGATATGCTGGTAATAAGTCACACAGGAGAGCTGAGAGGAATACAAGCCGCTGGTGTTGTGCTTGGAGTAACAGTCGAGGAGAGCAGGACACACGGGCAGCACCACCTTCAAGCCGAGCAGGTCCAGGATCAGACTGCCGAATAACACCTTGCTTGTCCGTGCGTTCCTCTGTGGGTGTTAGGTTAGGTTAGGTTACGTTAGGTTAAGTGAGGTTAGGTTAAGTGAGGTTAGGTTAAATGAGGTTAGGTTAGGTTAGGTTAAGTTACGTTAGGTTAGGTTAAGTGAGGTTAAGTGAGGTTAGGTTAAGTTAGGTTAGGTTAAGTTAAGTTAGGTTAGGTTAGGTTAAAAGAGGTTAGGTTAAAAGAGGTTAGGTTAAGTTAGGTTAGGTTAAGTTAAGTTAGGTTAAAAGAGGTTAGGCTAAGTTATGTTAGGTTAAGTTAGCTTATGTTAGGTTAGGTTAGGTTAAGTGAGGTCTTTTTTATCTTTTATTTTTTCTCAGTATTTTTTTCTTATTGTACTTAGTTCCCTTTGACCAGGTCCCTCCTATATATACAAAAAATAAAACAAAATAAATAAATAAATAAATAAAGTAAAACAAGAACATTTTTACGACTTTAAATCATTTTCCCGACACACTTGTGCATGGAGGCAGTGTTGCACGAGTGTTGAGTGACAAATATTGCATCTCAGCTTAGCAACACACACCAACACACACCAACACAACACCCTGCTCACCTTCTCCTTGATGTCCGCAGCCTGTACTGCCTCTCTGTCCCTGCCGTCCACCTCACCACCACTGCCGCCGCCACCGCCATCGCTGCCACAAACTTGCTTGCCGGATCGGAGGGTTGCCATTGCTCTGAAAGTTACATTAGGTTTGGTTAAGTGGGGCCGTGGGAAGAGGATGTAGGTTAGGTTAGGTTTGGTTAGGCTAGGTTATGTTAAGTTTGGCTAGGTTTCTTTAGGTTAGGTTAGGTGAGGTTAGGTTAGGTTAAGTTAGGTAAGGCTTGGCTAGGTTAGGCTTGCTTAGGTAAGGTTTGGCTAGGTTAGGTTAGGTTAGGTTAGGTTAGGTAAGGCTTGGCTAGGTTAGGCTTGCTTAAGTAAGGTTTGGCTAGGTTAGAATTGCTTAGGTTAGGTTAGGTAAAGTTTGGTTAGGCCAGCTTGAGATTAAGACACGAGATAGCCAGTCTTGGGGAGGAGGAAGCACCAGACAGAAGTTAGGGTAGGCTTCTTTGGGTTAGGCTTGGTTTGATTAGGGTCAGCTGAGAAGTGTGAAGCTCCACCACGTTTGGTTAAATTTGAGGTAATATTTTAGTCATTTTCTCTCTCACCACCAAAATTTTCCCACTGTGTAAACTTTGTTAATATTTTTTATCTGAAGGCTACAAAACACATCACTCGCTTTCCATCCCAGACCCCTAAACACCACCCCTTTCTTCCTTCCTTAGCATCAGCCAGCCAGCCTCTTTGGACTTAAATGAAGGAAACTTTTAAACACGTAGATATAATATAACATTTTCTTCTTCACACACACACACACACACACACACACACACACACACACACACACACACTGCTTCCGTGACGTGGGACAGTGAGGAAGAGCGAGAAAGAGTTTTATCACCAGCTGGAAGGAAACTACCGCTTTGTTTACATCTGACAAGAGAAAACGCGGCTGCCACTTCTGTCAACGGGTAACTAATACAAAGCTGAGAGAGAGAGAGAGAGAGAGAGAGAGAGAGAGAGAGAGAGAGAGAGAGAGAGAGAGAGAGAGAGAGAGAGAGAGAGAGAGAGAGAGATTGTCATATAACCATTTTATACTCAAGATAATAAAAGACAGCAAGCGTTTAATTATTAATTTTCCAACTTTCTTCGCTTGCCTAAACTTTCTTCCACACTGCTGGTGGTGATGGTGGTGATGGTGGTGGTCTTCCTGCTTCCCTATTTCGTCCCTCTACATTTGTATCTTAAAAGAAAAAAAGATCGTATTACTGAATCAACACCAATGAACACTTAACCTTACCTAACCTAAAGTGTACCTCTGTTTTTACCCTCTACCCATCACTACAACCTCCAGTACCTTCCCCTGCTAGGACTCCAACACCACAACACCTCGTACAGACCCAGACATCCCACACACGTGCATCTAGAAGCTTCATACATCACAACACACGCTATAACACCCCTGACACGCTTCTACTATCACAGTCCCCCCCTTAAACACTCCAGAACCTTTTATTTTACCTCCAGCACACCACTTCTACCCTCAAAGACCCAGTACTTATCTGCAACATGCCTTTAACATAACCAAAACACCTCAAAAGCAACTCCAACCACACTAAGACACCTTAAAACACCTTAAACACTCCTAAACGCACAAAAAACACCCTAAACACATCGAAAGTGCACCAAAATATCCCCAAACACACTTAAAATACTCCAAAACTCACCCAATTGACTTTAAACGCATCGAAAACACACCGTACCTACCCAAAACACACTCAAACTCATCCATAACATTCTAAAACACACTTAAAACATCCCAAAACACTGAAAACGGCCCAAAACACACTTAAAACACCCCAAAACACCCAGACTGACCTAAAATACCCACAAACGCACCCAAAATTCCCCGGTATCCACACAAAACACACCCAAACTCGTCCATAACATCCTAAAATACACTTGAAACATCACAAAACATTGAAAACAGTCCCAAACACACTTAAAGCACTCCTAAACAAGCCTAAGACACCCCAAAACACACCAGGAACGCTAAATATTGACTCAAACATCACCAAATCCCTAAAACACACACTTCAACACCCTTTCAACATCTCCAGACACACTGCAACACTCCCTAAACACCTCCAGACACACTCCAACACCTCTTAAACACACCAAATACACTGGAAGCACTGTCAGGGAAGACAAATACTACCAAGACAGACAGGGCAGCAGGGAAAATTAAGCTAAATATTGTTTTCTTATCATTTTTCTGTTTTACCACCTCCTCTATTCCTTCTCCCTTCCTCTTCCTCCTCTATTTCTCTTATTTTCTTACTCATTCTACTCTTATCTACACGTCTGAGTTTAGAAACACGTGGAAACACCAGGAAAACACTGCAAAGTACGATAATTATTACCGAGGAGACAGCGGAGCCGATCAAGGTCCCTGGTCCATGATGGCGGCCGTGACGTCACGGCAATTTTACGTACCGTAACGGATTTCATTTCGAAATTGACCCCTCGAAAAAATGGAGCTAGGCTGGAATGCCTTATATATTCTGACTTGACAAATACTTAAAATAATATTCACAATATTAAAACAGCTTTAGCCTGAGTAGTATTTAAAAAATATCCAAATGAAATATGGAAAAAGTGTTGAAATATTCGGCACCATTTAAATCATTGAAAAGTCCACAACATTTGAATTTTTAGGAACGTAAAAATTTTTAAAAAATCTGAACTATCATCTTACACAATCAAAAGTGACCTGGAACAAGAAGTAAACAAATAAAACCGAAATTGTGTAAAAACCAAATGTTGAACCTAAATACGATTAAAAACCACTGAAAAGTCCACCTATTTTCACTCAACAACAAGATAAAACACTTTAAAACATACAAACAATTTTTTCAAGCAATGAAAAGTTAGTTACAAGCTCAAATAGAGAGACAATAACACAAAAAGTGTTGTAATAACAACTTTTAACAGGACCATAAACCATTTTTAAAGTCCACTTATTTCTCTCAACAGGAACCAAAAAACAATTTAAAAATCATAAGCAATTTTTAGAAATACAAAAGACGTAGTTAGAACGTGAAATAAAAAATCAAGTTTGTCAGAATACTGCTAAAAAAACACCCCGCATTTTCGGCAAGCAACACAAAATTGAACACAACTCAACAGAAGCCACGAAAATACTTCTAAAGCAAATAATTATTTTTATAAACCATAAAAAACATGCTATACCAGCAGAATAAAGAAGTTAAGAAAAAAATAAAAAAATATTGGAACCCACAGGTTGAAGCAGGTTGGCAGAGGTAGCCAGGCATCATGGCGGCCCTTGTCAGTGGAGAGAACGGCCGCTATTTTGCCTGTTATTCTTCCATCGTAACTAAATGAGGCAATGGCAGATATATCTAGCTAGCGGATATGAAAGCCTAGTTATGTGGCTCCACTTAGTGACGTGTTAGGCTTACAATAAGTGAGAAATGAAGCAGATATTGGCGGACAAATGAGGAAGGCTGCCTCCACCTCAGCTGATAACATTAAATAAGTGTATTTTTTTGACGTTTTTATAATTCCTGTCATGGTTAATTAGTAAGAGTTTTGTGGTGGAGGCTTGGAGCGCTTGTGGCACCGTGGAATGCTGGGTCACGTCAATATATTCCTAACCAGGTGCAAAAACATGAAATATGAGGCTCAACAATAAACAGTAAGGTTAACCACTGACCTGACAGCCCTGTGTTGTTGTTGTGGGTGACACGTAACAACACTATCACAGTTACCGCCTGTTACATCACACTGTGCAAATTAGCTGGCTGGACAAGTGGTGGGCCGGTTTCTTACCAATATTATCCCTTGTGGCACTGCAGGCACCTCCCGGCAGGCACCAAGCTTGCACCAGCACACGCAGGCACCCACCACGGCCCCTGTCACTGTCTTGTTCTGCGAAAATACGTTAAATAAAGCACCAGTTTATGGCACCCTTTTAACCTAGTGCCTTGTGTCTGACGTCTGGTTGTGTCGTCCGTCCCAGCCTGCTCCGCACAGTACGCAGGCAAACCTATCCACAACACACTTAGCTTTCAATAACAAGCACCAACTTCTTTTATATTATACTAAACTAATAGAAAATTAAATATAAAGAATTATAAGCGTGTAAAAATAAATCTCAGGCCATTATAACTAATTGTCAAAGTATCTAGATGTTACTGATTGAAGCGCCAAATTCAAACTGGTTCTGGTGGGTCTTACACTGCAATGTCTCGTCCCTTGTGTGGCGTAATGTGAAATCATTGAAAAGCTTGTGTGAATTGAAGGCTTGGCTTAATACTGTGTTATATCTCAGCTTATCATTATTAAGTATTTACCATTTGACGTTAAAAAACAACAATACTCCACAGAGATATCCAAGTATAACAGAGGCTTCCATACTGTAGCTAATGATCAACAGAGAATTACCAGCCTTTCTCTGTGTGTCAAGGAGAGCCCTTAGGGAAACGTTCGTGTGCGTGTGTGTGTGTGTGTGTGTGGTATGGAAAGATATAATTGCTTATAAGTACAGCCTCTCTCTCTCTCTCTCTCTCTCTCTCTCTCTCTACGTATTTTGCCTGTCTGCCCTCGTGTGTGTGTGTGTGTGTGTGTGTGTGTGTGTATCTCATTTATTTATTTAAGTTATTTTTCTTCTTCACGCAGATAGTAATTGACGAACACAACACACCACGTGGAGAGAAGCAAGGTGTGGAGTACCCAAGCCTCTCACAGTCCATGCTAGTAGACTCACCCTGCATGTGGAGATCTCCCAAAATGCACGGAGGTTATTCCAGAGCTGCAGGACAGAGTACTTGAGGCCATTGGTGAACAGAAAGCTGAGGTTGAACAAAGGTAGAGTAAAGATTACACTGACATTTGGGACATTGACATTGTTTGTTACCAGTATTATATTGATTCCTTTTATTTCAGCCAAGAATTGATAGCTGCCCAAGGTGTAAGCAAGATTCACAATGATGAGGTCATTGTGACGTGTGCAATGTGTCCACTGGTCTTGGCCTTCCTGACCAAGGCAGCCACACAAAGGAAATTCCACGTTATTGTTGCCGAACGTGCCCCTAAATATGATGTAAGGTGTTTTATGAGTCTCTTTCACGTCATCGTGTCTGATGTGCACAATACATAACACAGGGACTGCCACATGTAGGGGTGATGGCTTCTTGCAGCTTCCTTTATTTTATTATGTTCTTATGTTCTCAATACATCTTTTACTTGTGCAGGGTCACCCAGTGGCAAAAGCTTTATGTACTGCTGGAATTGAGACAACATTAATTCAAGACTCTGCAGTGTTCCCCATCATGTCACGTGTCAACAAGGTCATCAAAGGTCATCGTTGGCACCGAGACGGTGGTGACCAACGGAGGCATTGAGACCTTTGTTGGTGCAGCCTCTCTTGCCTCACCACCAAAGTTTTATTCTGTTCCAGTAAGTTTTATTTGTTAGTCATTATCCTGATACCTCTTTCAGTGGGGCAGTATTTGAAACATATTTACTGTTGCAAATTGAACAGGGAAGGTATCACAAAAGTACATACCATTTTATTCTCACAGAAATTCTTGATTCCAGTTTTTGATACATTCCTTTTCCACATGTTTATTTCATGTAGGTGGATATACATTCCTCGTGTTGAGTGTTGGATGGTCCTTTCTCAAACCTCAACCTGTTGTTGTCTCATGTGGAGCTAGATACTATCAGATCAGTACCTATATAATATTGAAAATCATGGCATGAATTGTGCATTTTGCTTATTGTCACAAATCTTCATTTTCAGCTGTATGTGTGCACTCCCACATACAAATTTAGCTTGATGGGCTGTGAAGAAATAAGCCACCAAACCACCACTTCTATTATCCCAGAGGGAACAAAGTTTTGGCCGTCTGTAAATACTGCGCTGACTCAGCTAGATTACGTTCCTCCAGAAAATGTCACCAGTTTGATAACTAACAAGTGAGTTTGTGTTGTTCATATGACTGTGTGGTCCTTTCAAGGTGTGATGTTGGGGGTTCATTTAATTTTTTCATTTGCTTTCCTTGTTGGGCCTGGGCTGACCTCAGGAGACATCAGTATTAAGATTAAGATTAAAGTATCCAAAACTTAACCCCTTCCCCCCACACTACAACGCCCCTTCCACGCCTCCTTTCCTCTCCACCGTAATTAAAAACGCCCGCCTTCCCACCACCCCATAACCGATTATTCACATACAGCGTTCGCTCCCCTCTAACTCCGCTTCCCCCCCTTAAAAAAAGTGTTCCGAACTGCTAGTGTGGACCATGCCCACAGTTCCACAATACCCTGTATATATATATACACACACACACACTACCCCTGTGGTTTCGCTTGCGTTGTTACATAACACTGCACACACCACCCCTGTGGTTTCACGCAAAGCTTTGCATGAAGGTAGGTCCATCCGTAGGTCATACCCTACAACAAACTACCAACGTACACCAATATTGTGGTCCTCCTCCTGTGACATCATTAGAAAGGTGTAGGTCCGTCCTTCCGTGACAGTTAAGGACCTCTGTGTAGCCACCTATATAAAGGTATGATCCTAAATGACGGTTCTACAATAATAAAGGAATGCAGCACGGCTGCACCACTCAATGGATAGCGAAAGGACTCACTTGGGGGACCAAGTGGGATGGAGAATGAATGAGACCGGAGACGCTGGGAAATTCAGAATCTGAAGGCAGGATGAAAGTTGAGCCATGAGAGGCAAGGGCACGGAAATCCCGGTCCACGGAGGGACTGAAGGCAGCGCTGGCTGGTTTTTGGGTCACTTCGTGGCCAAGTCTGTCCACGGAACATCTCTCAGCCATCACTCGGCCTTCGCCATTTCCCATTACCATGCCGCAGCCTCCCCCACTCAACAAGGGACAAGTTCTTCTGTTCCTCTTCAGAGTCCATTTCAAACCTCCTCTTCAGAGTCCATTTCAAACCTGGGAAGCATTAATAAAAAAACAAAAAAGTTATTGCTCTAAATCCGAAAAGTTTAGTTTTTTTTCCATTATTGCAAGATCTGAGTATTTTGGTTAAAATAATCATGTGTACCGTTCTTTAAAAAAAATTATATATATATATATATATATATATATATATATATATATATATATATATATATATATATATATATATATATATATATATATATATAATGTAGCAAGTTCAAGATTAGCCCACCGTCGGCTTGATTATTAATTAAGACAATCCAAAAGGGGAGCAATCATATGAACCTAGAGAATAATAAGCCCACCCACGCCATTTCCTAAATCACACCAGGTCTCACAACTGCAGACGCTTCACACCAGGTCTCACAACTGCAGACGCTTTAAAATAATCTTAAAAATGTCCTTTATCCTAGAAAATGACAAACATCCAGTTAATATGGGAATGATAATAATGATATCCAGTTAATATGGGAATGACAATAATGATTAAACTATTCACGTACTGCCCTACAAATAAATCATGACAACCAGGGAGCGAATTACAAGAATAAAACCGGCTCGCAATGTCACGACCAACAAGGCAAAGACGGCACTTCACTATCATTACTGCATGACCCACCTGTCCTCATGCCTCACAGGTGTGTGGACGCCAACTTGTACCACTTCTCCAGGAGCGTGGATAGCTGTATTTTGTATGTACACAGGTGGTGGTGGTCATGTCCCTGGCAGTGGGGTGTGTGGATGCAAGGCAGCCAGGGCAGTGGTGGCTGGGGCCTGCTGCAGATGGTGGCCCTTCTGTCCTCTACATTTCAGTCTCTCGTGCCTCAGCACGTGCCCTTCTTGGCTGCACTCTAATATATGTATATTCCCGAACTGCCGAAGAATATAAAACACATCAGAGACAGTCTTGAGCAACAGAAATTACAAAGTCGCCGCCGTGACAAACACGTGCCTTCTTCCTGCTTTCCTGTGGGTGTCTGCTGGACTGGCGTGGGCACGTGGTCAAGCTGCGCAGTAAACATTGCTCATCTGTTTCGAACCAGAAGCAGCAGAACCTCCTTATATGTTTCAAATTATTCTCCCCAGTCTTTTTGACAGTGTATTTTCTAACGCGCATGGCAGTTTTATAATTATAATTTTATTGTATCATTAAATTTTGTCCTCATGGACTGGCGGGATATTCAAAGGCTTCTCTTGTCTATAGACTCGAGTGGTGCAGTGTCCGGGGCCTTGGTGTGTGTTGAGGTCCAATTCCTTGCCATTCCTGTAGCCCGTACCTATCACATACCCACATGACGTATCATATCACATACCCACATGACCTGCCTCCACATTAATTTACAAGTTCTTAAACTACTTCCAGTTAACATTTCTAAGAAGTTCCATGATACCTGCAATACTGAATAGCAAACATGCTTGCATATTACATAATTGTTGATAAACATTGAGTCAGTTGGGAACTTCAGGAGAAAATCTGACAAATTTATAAACATGGTTGACAAGTGGACACGGTATGTAGAGACTATCACGTGTAAGCCTCATGGTTTGTTGTCATTTCCCTTTTGTGCCACTTGATTTCTTTCAGGTGCATCATCATCCCTGTTTTCTGGACATTTATTTGCAATATTTACTAAATATGATACTCTCCTTGGCTTCTGGGATTACTTGTGCCTCTTCCTTATACTAGAATGTTAATAATAGTTAGTGAATATTGTAATGATGCCAGGAAATATAGGAAAATGAACATTGAATATAGCACTAACTTGTAAACGAACATTGAATATAGTACTGACTTGTAACTTCATTTCATTCTTATCTTCAGATTCCTTCATGGTCCTCACTAACCCTCCATGCAGTAGACTGAGCAATACCCAAGTTCTTGGATCTGAAGGTATTGGAATAGTGTGACCAAGGTTCCTTCACCAGGGTATTAACAGACTGGAGTATGAAGGGAACCATGTATATTTTACTATATCAATATGTACACAAAACATATTAAATATACCCATACCAACCTTTAATAACTACTGTGAGGAAAGGAAGCACACTGGCCATGCTGGTCTACACAGGCAAAGAACCAAAAGGCTACTTTACAGGACAAAAATAATGTTAACACACAAGTGATGCTCTACACCAGCCTCCCGCAGCCTCAGAGCCCAGCTGGTGCTCCCTTCCTCCTCACCAGAATTATCAAGGTACATCTCTGGTTCCTGTGTGAGTTTATACATTTACCAGACAGTCCTATAGATTCTCTCTTACAGGAATAATAATAATGGGATAGGGTGGGGGTGATAACAGTCGAAACCAAGGAGCAGGAGGGTGGCTGGGTGAGCTAGTCTGTGGGAAATGAGAAATCTGCCTCACAGCCTGACTCATCGGAGGACACCACTCACCTGTGCCATTGGGGAACTCACGATAACCTAATATCACGAATCCCGTATAAAAACTCGCCAGCAGTCACTTCAAGGGTAACTTTACTTAAGGTATAAAATATGAAACTCTCCCCCCACCCAAGGAGAAGCACCTCATGCCTGCCCTCCTCCTACAATGGCAGCAACAGCAGCAGCCTTCCACTGCCTCCTATCATGCACCCTGCTGCCTTGCTCAAATTCCAGCTGCAACCTTTCAGTCCCATGGAGCAATGGCATTAAAAGGGCCTATGCAACTTGAACAAATGTTAGAAGTCTGAAGAAGCATCCAATGAAAAATTCCCAGTAGTATTTTAATTATGGAGTTGCATAGTTCAGCCATTTTCTATCACAAGCACCCAATTTCTTTTTTCCTTAATGTTCTGTGTTCAATAATATCACTATATATTGCTGGGGAGAGAACGTTCCTCACCACCAGGGACAGGGCTCACCACTCCTCTTTGTGACAGCTCTCCAGGCAACACAGCAATGCTTCAATGTTAACATCATAATCCCATAATCATAATCCCATCATAATTCATTACTTCAATTACACTTACAACACCTCTCTGAGCACTGGTAACTTGCACAACACCAATGACATCTGCACCTTCATATTGCAACAAGTGAATGCGATGGAGCACAGCACCCAAGCATTGTTATCTGCATTGGCCCTTCAAACTCTCCACAAAACCTGGTGTTACGAAGTGATGAAAGTTTGGGTCCCCCTAAAAAGAATAATCTCTGTAACAATATATGCATTATAATAAAATTGCACTGTAGAATATGTCCACTACTACCACTGGTATTTGTCTGTTAAATGAAATATAGCTGTGAATTAAGTAAGGCTACTAATGAAGCTAACAAGGAACGCAAGCTAAAGTGTGACACAAGAGCTGTAGGTTGTGGCTCTCTCCCAAATGGAATTATCTCTAAAAATGAAAGAAGAGTAACTCAACACCACCTGAACCTTTCCAAAGTGAGTTAAGTATATAGAGTTCATTTCTTTATTACAGCCTAAGAACAGGAAGGGTTGGGAGACACTGCACCACCAGCAGCCTTCATGTCACACAACAAAGGTGATAACCAACAGTTGTCAGACCCTGCACATGAGATGCCACACACAATTATACCACACCACTCACTCACCCACTTGTCTTTCACACCACCACTACCAGTGCCACCATCACTGACAAGGGTGGCAACCAAATCCTCTACTACCAGACAGTAAAACAGAACAGCATTCACCTGATCACATGTCACACACAGTTGCAGCAGACTTCTCCCATTCACCCCTCCCAACACCACCACCACCACCACCACCGACATCAATGATATGGTGGTAATTAAACCATCCACAACCACACAGTAAGGTAGAATAATAGTAATGAAATATCATGAAAACTACTTTGCACTTTTATGGCTACTGCATTTATGAAGACAGAAGTGACCTGTGTTTACTAAGAGCCAGTGTCATTGCCTGAGGAGTGACCGAGTACCAGCAAGAGGGTGTTCATTACCCAAGACCCTGTTTACCTCAGTCCCGCTTGGCCGAGACGAGCTGATAGTGAGCAAGGATTCATACAGTGTCCCCCCCTCAAAACCCTAGCCACAACTCACCAATAATAATAATAATAATAATAATAATAATAATAATAATAATAATAATTATAAACATCCTAAATTTAGATATGCATTTCTGTTGACAAAATAAAAAATTCTACAAAGTTTTCCCAGTGGAAGGTATACCTCCATATACATATTTATATATATATATATATATATATATGCTACAGGATAACTCTCAATACAATGTTGTTATCAGATTCAAAATTTGTCATATAGTCTATGTAATAAATACTCTGTAATATTCAAGTTAAACAAAATCCAATTAAAACCTATAGGAGACAGGTGTGGATCACAGTAAAACAAAAATTATCAAGAACCCTGCTTAACGAGGGAGCAGTGCCCCCTATCGGTTAGCAGGGAAGGATCTCCTGCCGGGACCAGCACGTCGGGCTGTGTTGACAGGGGTGCCAGGGGAAGGTTTGAACTGCGAGGGGTCAAAGAACTGAGGCTGACCCATTGGCGGTGCCATCATGGGCACAGCACTCCGCATGTCATCACTCAACGTCCCCTGAGGAGCAAAGAGGAGAGAACATGTCATCAGGTGCAAGCGCTAACAGGATAATGTGCACACACACATACATGCACACACACACACACACACACACACACACACACACACACACACACACACACACACATTATTTATTTAGTGCAAAGCTCTGCAAAAATAAGTTAGTTTCACTGTTTCATTTGATTTTTCTTCTATGAATCACAATGGAAGTGAGCCCCAAGCAATTATAAGAAATTACTTCAAACTCAAACTTCTTTTAATCATCAAAACGTACATCACAAGTTAGATCAAACACCCACTCCCGAAAATTAAGCGAGTCTAGTTTCTTCCTCAATGATTTCAAAGTACATCTGACAAGCATAATCAGTCTGCCTCAGTCAAGGGATGCTGATGGTGCTATTCATGTTGCACTACATCATTTAACAGCAAAACATGACATTACCTCCCTAGCCTTAACATCGGCCAGCCTTGGGGAAATTCTTTACTGTGGCAACTTAACTCTGGTTGTGGTGATTAGGCATTACCAACCAATACATACAAAAGCTCTATTTTTTTTACAGAATTTACTTTACTGCCAAAATTTACTTCCAGCATTTACTTAAGGTAATGGATACAAGTGTACACTAGTCTGACTTTAATCACCACAATTATCAAGTTCATTCTATAACCTAATTATTCCTACAAAAAACATTACTTAATTAAGTACATTATACTATCTAAGTACAAGACGTGATATCTGACGAGTCTCCACACACAAAACACACAGTTAATATGCAAGTTTCCTGTTCAGTGCAGACACTCCTGGAAGGAAGCAACCAAGACAGTCTCAAAAATACTTGAGTTAGCAGTGTAATGTTAAGACTTCTGTTGGTCCCAGTGCCTTGCACGCTTCTTCCAAAGCCTCTACATGTGAGAGAAATTAAGTTTTGAAAATGGCATGAAAAAGCAAGTATTGTACATTATGCTCTGTTAGGTTCATCTCTAAAACCTTAAGAAAAGAGCAAGAAAGATGACACTAATGATTACAACTGAGAGTGTCTTGGCAGATGGTACAGTAGTATAATTCAAAACAAGACAAATTCATTCATATACATACAAGGAAAGTTCATTCATATAAGCGGCATCATATAAGCCCCACCCACAGGTACACAAGGTTATGTCTGGCTATTATGACAAAGGAAGAATCAGGTCAAAATTACACAGTATAAACCAAAGCAGGCTATGTGGGTAGGACTTACTTAACCATCAAGTGAACAGTGTTGATGGCTCAGCACACACTACTCTCTCCCTTAGTGTCCAATACCACAGTCTCAAGCCAAGCCCCAACACACCAGCCAGGGAAGGGCAGACATCCCAACCCCGAGCAAAAAGGGAGCCACAGAGCTAAAGGTCACATCAAACGCCAGATGCTTTTATGCAAACGAGTAAAAGGGAAATGTTCAAGTCTGTGCAATCAGTTATTTGTGCTTGGTTTTAATTTCAACCAAATTCAAGCAATTAACAGCATAAAAGCATTAAATCTTTATGTGCAGCCTTCTACACAGAAAATGCAAGAAAACCTACATCTCATTTACACACACACACACACACACACACACACACACACACACACACACACACACACACTAAAAAGTGAATGCAGCTTAACTGGAGATGATAAATGGAGAAGAATACCCTAAGGAGAAAAAAAAATTACATACAGCCACACAGAAGATTGCTTGTTTGAGCAACACCCAAACAAGCACAAGGAAACACTGTCTGCATCAGTCATGGGGAAAAGAAAAATCTCTGAATTGGTGAATGTGTCATACAGGATAAGAAAGTGTCCAAGATTTACAAGAAGCAAAGAAAGGAAGAAAAGTCTCAAGGAGACTTTCAAGACAGGTAAGCCAATTACAAAGACAAGACAGAAAAGGACTCAAGACTTGCATGGAAATAAAAAAGTGTTTGTCTCATGGGGAAGCAAAGAAGTCCACACCAAGCAGCTGGCAGCTGTACCACACCAAGTCATGAATGTGTGAGACAGTAATCAAATCAGAGTGTAGCAGATTAATACACATTCACACCTGCAGTCACACCCACACCAGCTATACAGAGAAGAACCAGCCATGATCTTGACCCTTAGCTCTCTTAGCTCCCTCAGAGGTCACAGGGCTTTACCTCAGTATTGGCGGGTGGCCAGTCATCCTCTAAATCAATGGAGCTTTCTGATATATATCGCGTTCGCCTCATCTATGAAATTAAACTCAGTGTCATGATGGTGACAGTGGATGTTAGGCTTATATAATTATAATGGCTTATAATAAAATGGAGTTATAACTGAATAGAGCACACTTTGTGGTTAAGAAGGTGCTATCAGCTTTGTCTTACAAGGGTAGGCATAATGTCTTGTTAAACCTACATAACTATCTTGGTAATCCAACATTTTGACTGTACTTGAAAGAATTAAGACAACACTCCAATCTACAATTACAGCTCTAAAGCACATGCTGTGAGTCCTGCTATTTGTGACACATTCCTCATCACATCTGAAATTTATAAGCAGCATCTGGAATAATAATCTGACTCATAATTCTGAAAATGTTATTGCTTTAGCACAAAACATTCCCAATCATAAAATATGAAATAAAGTAGCCATTCTTGAGATTTTTTACTGCTTGGACTGTTAGCTCACAACTTTTTACTGTCCCTCTTCTGGTAAGAATCAACACTGTGTAGCCATGACATTGGTTTGTATTTCCCACAAAGATCTTTACCTAAACATTACTTCATGTAGTTCAAGTATAGCAAATCTGTTAATCTGTCAGTGGTGATTAATTTTAGCACATGAATTTGAATTAATAAAAACTGCAAGCAATACATGCTGCATGTATACATCTGTATACAAAATACTTACATTCCTAGCTGTCCAATAAATCAATTCACAATTAATAAGACTACATCAACTTATGTGCAATGCTTACCACCATCACTACCACCGCCACCGCTGGTAACACTCAACTCTACCACCCATTACTACTGCTGCCTAATGTACCTAGCAGTCTAAACATTCTAGCCAGGTTGGCATGAGGAGGGCTGGCAATGTACTCCAAGCTGCTACAGGCACATGTGCCCACCAGAGAATGTTACCTATGAAACTCTCTGCTCCACTACAGTCCTCGTACTCATCATCATCGTCCTCCTCCACTTCCACCTCCTCCTCCTCCTCCTCAGTGAACTTGAAACTAGGAATGGCAAGCTAAGAAGAAGATATTATTAAGTGTTCAATCTTTGGCCACAATCACTAATCTTTGTTAAAATAGCAAAGAAAATTTGGTCTGTAAAGAAACTTGATTAACAATTTTCCCGCACCTATAGTAAAACCTATATTTAGACCTAAAGTTAAGCTTGATGTGTGTGTGTTTTAATGGTGTGCCAATGCTTTAGGATGCTCATGAAACAAAGAACATTAAAGCAGTGCACTGAAAGGCTGAGCATAGGGCAAGACAGTGCTTCAAGAGAGAAAATACTACATTCCACCATTCAGGATTCAAATGCTCTTTCTCTGTGCCAAGTCCTGTTTTTTGTGGCGCTAAGGAGAACCCAAGTCACAAGATTATTAGGCAAACTCCACCACTTTTGAAACACACCCATAAATCTTCTTACCCTATACGGACATCACCAGCTGCCTGTTTTCTTGGCCGGATGCAGCCAGGAAAGAAATTTTGATAATACACAAAACTATAATTTAAAAAGATAAGATTCCTTGAGCTGCAAAGGTAAAGCTCAGTATTAGGGTACAAGATGCCCTCACCTCATGAACCATTACACACTTAGATACCCCGGAAATGTGCAGCAGCTTGGACCACTTGTACTGGGCTTGCTTTGCTGCTAGTTTCAAATAATAATAATAGTAGTAGTTGAAGTAATGAAGTAGTAGTAGTAGTAGTAGTAGTAGTATCTGTTGTTGTTATTGTTGTTGTTGTTCTTGTTGTAACAGCACACTGAACTCCCAAAAACAACAAAAATATATATAACACCATGGAGACACAGATGAAGAAGGATGGAACAGAGGTAACAGAAAATGAAAATCCACACAATATCTGACTGATCTATTCTCAAAACAATACTATCCAGCCCCCACCAAGCCATTCCATGCTGCACTGCCCACTACCACACTCACCTGGGCCACCTCAGGGTTCTGTGGAGGCTGCTGTGGCTGTTGTTGCTGTTGCTGTTGCTGCTGCTGCTGGTGCTGCTGCTGTTGCTGAGGTTGGGGTTGAGTGTCGCCAACTTCCTTGTTCTCCTGTGTGGGTGGCATGGGCTGGGGCACCATGAGGGAGGGGGACACAGAGGGGCTCACCATGGGCATTGGGGGAAGCATTGGAGAAGGTTGGGTTCCCGCTGCTCCCGTCCCCTTGTCCTTCACAGGGTCCACGTAGCGTGTCACTGCAACAGACACAAAATGGCATGAACACAGTTTTCACTGCAACAAAAGCTGAATATGATGCAGACATTTCTTAACTGCAGGGGTGAGAAAACTATGCATGGTTTTTACTGCAAGAGAAAGAGAAAACTATATACTGAGAACTTTTCACTCCACAGAACAGAAATTTTTTTTTTTCCTTTCACTGCAGAATAGAGCAAAATTTTCATTAAGAAATTAACATCTTCAGTTATATGCATCACAGTTTTATGTTATCAAGAAAGAACACCAATAAAAAGACAGCCGATTTCTTTAGCACCAGAACAGCCTCATCACTTGAGCTGCCTATCCTGGTGCAGTTAGAGGGTGTGGCTGGTGCTTTGTTCACTCACTGCGATTGACACTCCTGGCTGGCAGTCCCCGGCCAGGCTGTGGAATCTTTGGGGGTGGACCAACAGGGGCAGTGGTCTCCTCGGTGCCATCTTTGTTCACCCATTTCTTCTTATCTGGGTCCCACACAATCTGTGCACCATGAAATTTATACATGACTGACTTGCTTGATTAATTATTTTGCTGCTATAATATCACAATAATATAAGTGTGGCTGTTCTATCAATTCATACATTTTCTATGAGTTATTCCACTTCATGACTTTCAGAGGATACAGCCAGTAGTTGTAATGCACAATTCATAACACCTACCTGTGCATGATTAACACAAGATCAAATGCATGCACTCCTTCACAGGGATGAAGGCTTACCTGGGGATTCTTGTCATCAGGAAGCACAGCCTGTGGTGTGGAGCTCTTCCATCCCAACAAACTGGTGAACCAGCCCCCCTTGTTAGAATTCCCTGCCTTACTCTCCTTTCCAGCACTCTTCTTCTTGTCCTCCTCTGGTTTGCTCTCCTCAGCTTTGGCCTCCTTGCTGGTGTTGTTGCTGGTGTTGTTGCCTCCGCTCTGCACAGATGAAGGTATGGTGGTGATTTAGTGCCAAGACAACACTGACTCCTCGTCCTAAATAGTCATTATATATCTTTTCTCTGTCTTCTGATCAATTCCACATGAAACATTATGTTGTTAGTTATATTTTCAAGTCAAATTCTGACTAAATTCATGTTAGACTATGTTCACTTATAATCTATAGTATGTTTCACACAAATACGTATTTCTCTACAAATGAAGCATAAAAGAATCCTACAAAATGCCTATAGCATGCTATGTATAATAAAAGAACAAAAGAGTCACACTAAAATGTCTAGAAACCAAATCAAGGAAAAAAAACACGCAACTAAACAGGCAAGGCAAACGTGGGTAAAACTAAAGATGAACCAAAATGAGGGATAGAGACCCACCAACAGAACAACAAAACACAACGAAGCATGGCAACGGAACGAACTCATTGGGTCTGTGGCAAGTGGAGTGTGCCGAGCGCAAGGCCCATTAGTACCTGAGGTGCCAGACAGTTAGGGGACGAGGGTGGATGGGGCGCATCACCCACGAGCGTCGTTGGAGGTGGTAGTGGTGGTGGATGTGTGGATGGTTGTAACAGTAGTGGAGGAGAGGGGAGAGGAAGAAGAGGCGAAGGAGAGGACAATTGAGCGGTGGGTGTATCGGAGTAAGAAATTTCCACAGATGCCAGGGTTTCGTTCACAGCGGTGGTGGTGGTGGAGGTGTCCAGTGAGAGTGGAGAGGCGGTGGCGGCGTTGGTGGCAACGTGAGGGTGGCGGTGTCTGAGGTGGAAGTCAGTGGCTGGCTCGCGGTGCATCCCCTCCACCATGACCAGGGCCTCCTCACACTCCTCCTCCTCCACATAGTCCTCCTCGTACTCATACACATCTCCCCCAAACTCATCGTATTCCTCCTCCTGGTAGTCATAATCATCATCATCAGTGAGGGGAATTAGGCCCCCTTCTACATGGCCATCAACAGGGTAGGTGAGCACTGGCTGGCAGGATGCAGGGTGGCACGGGGAAGGGGAGGGGCCACTACAGTTTTTACAGGCCCCATGGAAGCCTAGGGAGGAAGCAGGCAGCTGGCAGGTAGTACTATTGGCAGTGGTTGTGATTGGTGTGTTTAATGTACTCTCATCACACTCGTCATCGTCGTCATCATCCTCATCATCTCCGTCTTCCCCATCCTCCTCCTCCATGTGTGCCGCCTTGCTCTGCGCCGCCTCCCACCGTGCCGTTGCTCGTGCCAGCTCGGTGTCATGGCCCAGTTTGGCGTGTTCATCACACAGGTTTGGCGCCTGGCAGCACAGCGTGTCCACCTGGTAAGTTCGGGGGGCAGTTGGGAGGCTGCCCTGCGTCCCTCTCCCACTGCCTGAGCCAAGCTGGCGTGGCGACAAGGGTTCATCTATGGGGAAGGATCCGCCAAAGACCAGAGGGTTGGAAGGGACTTTGAGCCTCTGCTGGCCCAAGGGTTTGGGTGGGGGGAAGGTGCGTGGAATGCAGGAGAAGGGTATGATGCGGTTGGGGTGGTTGGCAGGAAGGGAGGCCACCATTTCAACGCTGTGGGTGAGGTGCTTCTCTGTGCCGGGTGAGTGTCTGGTTGACGTGAGTGAGGCAACACTGTTAGTGGGGTTAGTGTGGAGTGTCCGAGGGACACTCCTGGCCAGCTCTGTCTTGTCCTTAGTGGGCAGGGGCATGGCTCGCTTTTTCTCCTGCAGTAGACTTGCCTGGGGCTTGAAGGACACCCTCTTTGTTCTACCCTCATGCTGCTTGAGGGAGTGAGCCTGGCCATGCCTCCACTCCTGGCCCCTTCCCTTGCCCACCTTCAGCGGGTCACTGCCTTCCTATGGCCCACAGGACAAAGTGGTCATGGCTACAGGTCACCTACTTCCACCTCTACATAACTTAGCACTAAGCATTGCAGGCTAAGGCAAGAGTAAAGGCATGACAGTCACTAGGTCTCAGAAGGTACAGGCTACTTCTTGTGCAATAATGGGCCTTGTGTTGACTGATCTTATAAGTATGTATATCCATCAGTATAATTACAAGGTATAAACTAAGAACAGAAGTAGTCATGATTATTTCCTCCCACTTACAGCATCAAGACCATCAGTAAAAAGGGAAAAAAAAAAAAAGCAAATGCAAGGCAACTCAGTAATTCACTGAAGCAAAAAATGTACATTAACACTGCATCTTTTCACAGGTAATCCTGAGGAAAATGTGAAAAACAAAGTAAATGCTACAACTGTGAAAAGGAAAGTAATTTCATGTGTCCAATAAAAATATTTTTTCTGAAAGCTTATCAAAAAAAACTTTCATAATAATAATAATAATAATAATAATAATAATAATAATAATAATATCATTCCACTTTTCATCATAAGCATTAGGTAAGGCACTGCACTAAACATTCCCATTCTCACCACTCCTTACCTTCTTATTTGACATTTCAGCCCAGTACGCTTCCTCCTCAGGGGTTCGCTGTGGCTGTGGGGCTGGGGACTCTGTGGGCTTGGGGGTGGCATCGGGAGGGACCGGCATACCCGCTCCCTCTGTAGGCTGTGGCTGTGGCTGTGTCCACTGCTGGTAGGCATCCTGCTGTGGGTACCCTTGATAGCCTGCCTGACTGCTGGGCTGGGCAAGTGAGGTGTCACTGCTCATGCTCTGGTCTCCTCCACTCCCTTGCTCTGTTAACACCACACAAATCCATTCATTTGTTAGCTTCACTCTTATATAAACCACCAGAGCCCTTGTAATATTATATTCATTCTACTATACTACATACACTCTCATACTAAGTACAAGGGTCCACTAACAGGTGTTCCAATACTGATGCATGTCCTATCTTACCTTCTCAGTTTATACCCTGGCTGCTAATCTTCCTGTTACATTGTTAGCAAACCTGAATCCTGCTCTTAGTCTTTGTGCTGCTGGTTCTTACCCCAGTGCCTTTGCCTCCATGAAGCTAAATCTGTCTGCTGGTCACTCCCTCACTTTAAGTTGTTGTGATCAGCTGCCTTGTGTAGATCAACTGGCCATTTGCTGTGTCCTTACTTACATTCTTATGTAACTTACACACAGAATTCATTCACATGTGTCTTTGTCTCCCTGTAAACCACTGTAAATTAAACAGATTCTGCTCAAATCACTAAGTTATTAAGTGAACCTGATCTGTCTTGACAGTTCCCCCTAGAAACTTCACTGGTCTAAGTTGGATTAGTGCATCTAATTGTCATGAAATTTCCCCCCAAAAAAACACTACTCATCTAGATTTAGTGTCCTGCAGTATGGAAACTGACCAAAGTTGATGGGTTGCTGGCTGGAGGGGTGCAGGTAAGGCTCCTGCTGGTGGTAGGTGCCCTGGTAGGTGGCGTCCTGGGAGTGTTCTGGGGAAGGCTGTGACATCATGGGTGTCTCCACAGCAGATGGTACCTCCTCCTGATCATGCAGTGAAGAACAGTTTGATAATGCTCAAAAGCATGTTCATATAAGACAAAGATTATAACAAGACAAAAGGCCTGCAATCTAATCAGTGGAAAGGAGATACAGGAAAAGTGTCTGTGGTATGAGTGCAGTGGAAGGTGAAAGTAATGAAAGTAGGAAAAGAGAATGGAAAAAAAAAGACTATAATGTGTAATGATAAAATTGTATGACCTGAAGAAGGTAAAAACTTATAAAACAGCCAGTGCCTTTGACTGTTATAGAAGCAGCCATCAGAATAGAATCAACCAGACTGGATGGCATGAAAGCAACATAAGACTCAAATACACAAACCCACCTGAGGATAGCGATTCATAGGGGCAGCATCAACACCCTTGCTGGGGGAGTGGGAGCCAGCATTGTAGAGTGAGTTGTCCATCATATCAGAGGAGGGCTGGCCACCAAACACAGAGTCTTGCTGCTGGTAAGGCTGACTTGTGGGCACACCATAGCTCATATTGTGTGGGTCCATGAGTGGGATGTGTTGCTGAGTGGTTTCTGCCATGGAATAATTGGGATCAACTGGAACTGTCTGGTTCTCTTGTGTGGGCTGATCCTGGGAGTACAACTGGGAGTAGGACTGGATATCTTCAGTTCTGGTGACATCCTGCTGGTGCTCCAAGCGTTCCTGGTGCTCTCGCTGCCGAGCTGCATCCAAAACTGCCCTCAAGTTGGTGAGCCACTGTGGGTCTGGCATCTCGGACACCTCTCCCTGGTACATCTGGTAGTGCAGATCGTGGTACTTGAGGCGGGAGGCCAAGTCGTACACCTGTGACAGGAACTCCACTTTGTATGCAGCAGGGTTCTTCTCCACTGACTGGCTGATGACCTCACAGTATCTGAAGGAAGAATAGAATTACATTTTAACACACATGTGAAACAATGAATGGGCAGGGAGGTTACAAAATAGTGTAGCTCTCATTCAAACCTGTCAACCCCAAAAAGTAGGTGTAAGAAATAAAAATGGAACTTTGATGAGAAACACAACAGTAGTATGCCAAGCCCTCAATAGGGAAGACATCAGTAAATAAAAACTAAACTTAGATAACAAATATAGAGTAAAGAAGAAGACAGCAGTACCTCAAGGCCTCAGCAGGGAAGCCACACTCGGTAAGCCTAAGTGCATAGACCAACTTGTAGGACTGGAAGGTGTCTAGTGCAGGGCTGTTGTTGCCGTCAAGGGAGCGGGCAAACTCATACACCTCAGTACACTGGATGGCCTCGATGGTGGCAAAGGCCTGTGGGAGAAGCAATGTTAAGGGTGCCCTTGTCCATCTTCAACTAAAAATGTCAGAAATAATAACTTAAGACTTAATTGACTGTGAATGCATTATTTCCTCATAACTTGTAATAGTAACACTGCCAAGCCATGATCCACTCCTCACTGCACATTGAACATGAGACTGCATAATTAATTCTCTTCATGCACCAAATAGTAAGCCAATGATCTGTATAATTTGCCAAAAGACAACACTATTTCCTAAGACCCATTTACTTACTTTCTCAGCTATCTGGCCTGAACATAGCATGAAGTACTCATGAAAGCTACTGAAACTTTTAATATGATGCTAGTCTGGAAAGTCCCAGACACACAGGACAAAGCCAGTCATTTGAGCACCTGGAAGGGCAGGTGGTGGGAGGCTCCAATCAACACCAGCTTGGAGTCCTTACAGGTGTAGGATCCCCACTGCACCTCTGCCACCAGGTAGCAGAAGTGTGCCGCGTGCAGCTGTCCCCGAGCAGCCAGGGTGTCTCCCAGTGCCACGATGGAGGCCTGGTCCTTGTGGCTGGCACCGGTGGGGTTGGAGATCATGACTGCCAGGTGCTGCCTCCAGTCACCCCAGTGCTGGGAACTGTAGCTCTGTGCAAGGAAAGGATGTGTTTGAACCAGTGTACCATGGAAACAGTGGCAGTCTCTCCAGAGGGAAGAGATTGATCTCTATCCTTCTACACATAAATGTGTAAATATTGTGGCTCTTGGAAAACCTTGCAAAACAGTACAAAAACAAATGTTGAGAAAATTGTCAATATACTAAAACCACTTGTAGTACACACTAAAACATCATACAATCAACACAAAATCATTAATCCATAATAAAAGAATTAAACTTTACTAAAGGACAGCCATCAATGGTACCTCATAGAGTAGTATTCACTGGTGTTTAATATCAACTACTCACCTTGGTGATCTCTGGCTTCTTGCCCGAGAGTTGCTGGAAGAGTGTGAGGAGTACATCAGTGCGGGGAATGTGACTCATGAAGGCAGCCAGCACCCGGGTGTGGGTGGTGCTGTCCATCTTGTAGGCCAGGGCCAGTGCGTGGCCCCACAGACCCTCTCGGATGGCATAATCCACCGCCTCTTTTTTACGACCCAGACAGAGGTACTCTGTGAATTTCTTCAGCAGTGTTGTCTCATCCCTTCCTGGGGGAAGTACAGAGGGCTGTGGAGGCAGGTCTATCCCCTCATCCTGGGGACTGGTATCAGGAGGTACATCCTCTGGGGGCTCCTCCATATGGGGGCTGGGGTGTGCAGGGGCAGGGCCCACCTCACGCCCCTTCAGCAGCAGCCCTGCGATGTCACTGCCAAAGAGCTTGCCATTCTGCTTCACCAGGAGGGCCAAGTACTCCCAGATCAGCATGACAGACTCCTTGTCTGGCAGGGTGAGGCTCTTACATGCCTCAGCCGTCTGGTGCTCGCAGTACTTCATCACCACATCCTTGTGAGTGTCAGACCTGTGTGGCAAGGAAGACCCATGCAGGTTATTGGATGACATGCCCCTCATCTCTTACTGTCACCCATCACAACACATCTCACCTTATTTGGATATGCATTAACAAATCTTCAAAGTTCTGCTCAGTTATCCAACAAATTAGATTGTACTAAGTATTCATCAGTCTCATACTATTCAGGACCCCAGTAATGAAAAGTGTCCCAAACAAAAATACATTCACTCAACAACTGCACACTACACACTGCACTGGTGAAGACCAAGCCAGCAGCAGTCACTCACAGGGTCAGAGGGCCAGAGTAGTTCTTCATCTGCTGGACGGCTCGACTCTCAGAAGGGTCCACACACAGCATCTTCTGCACATCCCTCAGCTGCACCACTGCCTTCTCTCCATCCCTGGGGTCCTTGGGCAGCACCATGACCAGCTGGCCCGACGGTGTAAACCTGGCGCTGATGTGTGGCCGGCCAAAGTGCACTGGGGTCATGCGCTGCACTGGCTCGCTCACTGTGTCGTCTCCCACAGACGGCGCCCCGCTCAGCTCCCCACTGCAATAACACCATGACTCTCTTACCCATCCTATGAATGAGTGAGTGGCTCATTTGCAGAAGGAAAATAAGGCACACTTGAATAGCAAATGGTGTCTACTGAAAACCAAACAGCATTTCTGCATAACTGTCATCCCTAAGGTGATCTATCTTTCCTGTATGCTCTAATTCATGGCTGCTGCAGAGGGGCAGATGGTTATTGTTTATCTTATAAGGAAGAATAAGGAATAATAATACAAATGACATGTTGAAAACCAAACCAGTCTTTCTACATAACCAATGACTCCAATGTAGTCCATCTCTCAAAGCTTAAAAAAATAAGGCCTAAACAGCAAGTCTCTCACACAGGTACTATTTCCAAAGTCTCTCACACAAGTACTATTTCCAAAGTGTAAACATAACATTTAGCACCTTTCCCTTCATACACTTCAGATTTGTCCTCTCATATAACTATCCCCTACATCATAAACATAAAACACCTCACAGGTCCTCCATTACCAGTACCACTATCTGCTTCCCAACACAACTACCTTTACTTTTACTTACTTCACACTTCTGATGGAAGCTCTCACTGCTCTGTCCTTCTCAAACCTCCATGTATTCAGCAGAACCTCACTTTTACTCAATTTTTAACAATTCTGGGAACCAACTTGGGAGTTTCAGCAAGTTTTCATTAGTGTGTGTGAGGTTTTACTGCACATCTCTACACATTCTATCAACACCCAGCCTATGGGAACATATAATCTACATTTTGGTTACTGCCACCCTACAAACATTACCCTCTATACCATATCAAAAAAGCTGCCATGTTAGATCTAAATTCTGCTTGTATCCAATTATAAAAAACAAACAAACAAACAAACAAACTATACATTCCTACAAAAGGCACAACAACAGCACTCTTCTACAAGTACCTCATAATGTAATACAGCACCAACATCACTGCAACACTGTGACACAAGCCAGACTGTAACAGCACACAGCAGCCGCAGAAAACAGCACAAGCCATACACACACAAATACACCCACACACACTCACACACACACAGCAGAAAATGACAACAGGATCTCCATACTCCAGTGAAGTACAGGAGGGAGTGACCTGAGCAAGAGAAGCAAGCAAGGCCACCTGGAGTCTGGGACAGCAGCCGAGTGAGAGAGATAAGGTAATGGCAATGAAAAAGAAAGGGGGTTTAGCAGCATACATGGGAAGCAGACACAGCTCCTTCCCAATGGTGATAGAACGCAGCATCAATGAACCACAGAGAAAGCAGACAAAGATGATGCAGAAAATAATACGCTGAATTACATACAATGAGAGTAAAAGACGACAGAAAATAGTGCTGCAATTAAACTTTCTTTCACCAAATAAGAAATAACATACCACAGCACTTTACACCTTCATGGAGTAATACTGATGGTTTATACAGAGAAACTTGCCGACAGTGAGAGAAAACCAAGGAGTGTGAGGATCTGAGGCCGAGGCAGGACCTACCTGGGATAGGACTTGAGGCGGGAAAGTGAACCTTCAGGGTATATTGGGGAGGGTTCAAAGTGTCCCAGGGCAGAGGTCCCATGGAAGTCCTGGAGGAACTGGCTGCACGACACACCACAACAGAAACATATCCATGAGTGCGGCACATGCAAAGCTCCACCGTGCATTAATGTTGGTGCATGAAACCAAACTAAGAACAGCAAAAAAAATTTTTAAACATTGCTAACAAAATATAATACCCTATGAACTAAAAATAAATTCCACACACATACACACACACAAACTGTAATAAACAAAACATAACTAAAAATTTCTTCATCTAAAAATATTCCATTAAAAACATCTGAACCATAACCTTACCAGTTCATTCCATTCAGCAAAATGCAGACCCAAACTACCTCATAAAAGACCCAAAGGGAACACACACACATCTATATATCAATCACTTACAAGACAACACATCTGTCATCTATGGATCAGAAAGACTCAACATTCATTCCAATATACACCAAAATAAAATGTAGCAACAGCAGCAGCAGCAGCAGCAAAACACTTTGCACTCCTGACTCCAACCATTTCACTGCTGACACATGACTGCAGGAATACACCAGGTGTGTGCCCATTTAGAAAAAAAACTAACATGCAGCCGTTCAGAGATGAGGTAGAAAGAAGCAAGAATAACCTCATCAAAAGTGAAAATGAGTGATAAAATACAGGAGGCACATGGATACAGTGCAAGTATTGGAGAAAAGAAGTGACAGTTGAGCTTATGACCGCAGAAATAGGAACATGAAAGGGAGACACACAGAGCAGATAAGTACTGGGAGAAAGAAGTGAAGCTATGGCCACACAATAAGGGATTACCAAAACAGAGAGAGAGAGAGAGAGACTTCTGGAAAGACAACCCCACTAAGGGAAGACTCAGAAAAGGCATTAAGGATTTAGATCAATACATTAACAGATTAAAGGAGGCATCACTGGTGTTTCGTTCCATCACAGTCAGCAATAAGACAGGGAGAGGACTAATGGCTGGCTGCTTGAGGAACATCAATGAGTGGGTAGCTTCAGGGGGTGAGTGATGGTAATAATGTGGTGGCAGGACACTCAAGACAGTCATGGCCAATAGTTGACTAAGCTGCCACACTCACTTCCACTGTTCAACATTTCACCTCTGAGTAACTCTATGAATCTATTATTGTAATGTTTTAGAGAGATTATAAATGGATAATATGGACTGAAGGAACTTACATAGTGGAAGTGAAGGCAGAGGATTAATCAACTTGTGACCAGCGTACAAGTCCTTACTAATCAGCACATACACAGTGCCATGACCCAGGTGGAGGTAAATCAGCCTTACTGTCCTGCCACTACAGCAAGGGTGAGGTAATATTTTCACAACCTTCCTGTCCCAGATATTATTATTTTATTTTATTTATTTTTTTAGTGGTTTGTAAACTGTTCTGAAGTGATTAGGTAATTATTATGTGATTATTAAAGTTAATTGGCTTCTGTTGAGGATGATTAAGTTGACCATAGTCTTGATAAGTAAAAATAGAAAATATCATGGTTGTAGTAATATGTACACTACTACATCTTGTCAAATAGTTAGAGGTCCTACCATAGATGAAGGTTTAAACAAAACACTAACATTATATACATTATTCTAAATACATCATAGAGTTCTGTACAAAGCTCTGAAGAGAATTAAAAACATTCTGACAGCAGAGAGTTGCTTAAATACTCTACACAAACTATCTATAAGTAGGACACTACACTATGATTCACACCCAAGCCACCTGCACACACACCTGCAAAAAGACGACCAGGTGTGCAAGGACTGGCATCAGATAATTACCTATATTATAAACCAATAAAAAAATCACCTGAATGACCATGAAGAAGAGCTAAGGCAATCACCCTGCTGCCAGTTCTCACCCACCTAGCAGCTACTTAGCGAGGAGTGACTGCAGAGGCATGGGCACTTAAAATTACGAGACTTTTAAAACTGAGGATTATGAGGAGGAACCAGAAAATAAAAAAACAAATGAGAAATAAGGAATGCAAGAGTGGAGGAGGAGCACGAGGAGGAATACAATGAGCAGGAGCAAGCTAAAGTAAACGAAGCAACTCCTAAAAGATGAAAATACTGAAATCAAAACAGCAACAGCGAGGGATAATAACTGGCTATATGAAATTGAGATGAGAGACTTAAAACAACGCGATAGGATGGCAACGCAGAACGAGACTAGAATGACTGAAACTACTGATAGATAGATAGATAGATAGATAGTAGTAGTAGTAGTAGTGGTAGGGGTAGTAGTAGTAGTAGTAGTAGTAGTAGTAGTAGTAGTAGTAGTAGTAGTAGTAGTAGTAGTAGTAGTAGTAGTAGTAGTAGTAGTAGTAGTAGTAGTAGTAGTAGTAGTAGTAGTAGTAGTAGTAGTAGTAGTAGTAGGGCGCATAGCTATAAATTACACCACTTGGGTATCATGCTGGAGGACGGAACTGTTACCTGGAGTGACATGGGGGCTGGCTTGGCGGGCCGTAAAAGTAGCCATAAGGATCATAGGCCACGCGGGGACTGTTTGTGGACAATGTAACGCGCAGTGAGACCACAAACCCCAGTGAGGTGCTCGTGCGTACATACATGTATGCACACACACACACACACATACCACACATATATGCATATTGATGAGGTGGTCGCATGTGTGTAAATATATATTCTATACACACCTGCTTACTACATCCCTAAACACACACACACACACACACACACACACACACACACATTCATCAATAACTAAGGGGAATTTATGGCACTTTTGGCATTAGTTTTTGGTGCTGTTAAAACACTGATTCAAACAGCAAACTAGTCTCCTCAGTTGTCACCATTAGCTGTCACATCCCACACAAACAGTTGACTGATGAACTGTCATTATTTACTACACTGAAGATGAACTAAAGACACCCTCATGAATTTTGAAATACATTTTATAACAGTGCTTATCTTCAACAGTACAGTTATTTAGCATTTTACTACACATGAATTAACTCTTTCACTGAAATTTAACACATCTTTCATTAATTACTAACCACTCTGAGATGTCTTCTTGTTCAGCAGCCACTTTGAAATGTTGTATTGGCTAAAAACTGCAAAATCTATTCTTTTTATCACCTTTTTTCTTGTTGATGCTCATTAAGACTCCACACATTGCTTTTTGTGCTGTGAATTCCTCCATACCACAGTGAAAGTGTTATTAGAATCACACTACAAGGGCAAAATTTAGTTCAAAAGCACAAAACCAAACTGATGACATTATGAAAAAAGAAATTCAGTGATAAAATGTTTGATAGTTTATAAAATTCTCTGAAGTGTATCTAACATACTGATGACATTATGTAAAAGGGGGAATACAATGATGTGTTTGATACAGTTTATACAACTTTGACTAGTGTATAAATGTGATGTCATCTAAGCCTGTGTTGCCATGCCTTCAATCAATTACTCACTCAAAAAACTAATGAATAAATAAGTTATGTATTAATGTATATATGTATAGTCCTTTGTATGGGTGATGAGAAACAATTCTATAGGATCTGACAAGAGCACCAAACTTTCCATCACACACACACACACACACACACACACACACACACACACTAAAAAGTAAAAAAAAATAAAATAAAATAACAAATAAAAACAGACATAACTAAAATATTAAAAAAGGGGGGACAATAGCAAAAGTAACAAAATATTACAAAAAATACACCCCATGCATTTGTAAGCAATGAAAATACAGCTTACTGGCTTTGTATGTGCATATGTTTGTGTATGTATGTATCTATGTCAGTTACTTATCATTATCTACAAAACTAGAAAATAAAAAATAAAACCTGGGCCTCTACAAACTTAACAAAACAATTATTTTGAAGAGAATAGACAAAGAAAAAGGAGGCATGAATAAATGATAACCATTGTAAACTATAAACATCATGAAAACTGTTAAAATATATCAAAGTAAATGACTGATGTTTGTAAATTGTAACTTAATATTTGTGTGTTTTTGTATTCATACTTCAAGACAGAATGAAGGTCATATATTGTCTTGTAATGCACGGCTGGGTGTATTTGACCTTATTTTGGTGCATCTACTGTTCTGCTTCTATATCTATCATCTTAATTTTCTTTACCTTATTTTTTTGTTTTCCATAATTTTTTTGTTGTTTACCAGTTATTTTGTTGTTTTGTTTACTATATTCTATTTACCATCTTTATTTCTTTAGTCCACCATCCCTATTTTTTTTGTTTACCATCCTTATTTTTACTTAAAGGGTTGGACATTTCACCATCTGGAGCAAAACCTTTCTTCCCCTGCATGACATTCTCTGACATGGTGCAGGTTTGTATCAGGATGACCTTCCCCTATGGAGGTCATGCCATCTTATGTATGTGTATGTGCAAATAACCACACCATCTTCTTTTAAACACCTTGAAGTCATCTCCTGTTTGTATTTAATTTTATTCTGTATGTCTTTGTACGAGTGTGCTTGTGTGTCCATGTGTGACTATAATATGTAACTAACATCAAAATGCACAAAACATCCTAAAATACAGATCATGTTATCAATTTCCATATCTACTTTTAAGGTACGTACATTTGTTTGTGCAGAAATGTGTGTGTGTGTGTGTGTGTGTGTGTGTGTGTGTGTGTGTGTGTGTGTGTGTGTGTGTGTGTGTGTGTGTGTGTGTGTGTACCAAGAACCCTACAAACCACATCACCCTATAAAAAAACACCCACCACCTATTGCCAACCACACACCCTAAGCACACACACTCACCACCACCACCACCACCACCACTACCAGTGACCTACCTGCTGACAGACTTCTCAGGCTCATTGTTGACTGACGACCTGCCAGAGTGGATGCTGGTGCGGTCGTCGTAGAAGGACTCGGACTGGTATGCCTGGCGGTACTGCTTCACCCACTGGTAGTAGTCCTTGTAGTACTGGCTGTAGGGGTAGTACTGGTGGTAGAGCTCGTACATGTCCTCGTAACCTGGAACAAGGGGGTGAGTGAGTGAGTGAAATTTATAAAGTCTGTTCAAGTGAGTAAGTAATCTAAAGCCTGGTATAAGAAAATGAGTAATCTAAAGTACATACAAGTAATTACGTACTCTAGAGCCTGGCATAACTGAATAAGGAAGCAATCTAAAGTATGTGCATGAAGTAACCTGGAGCCTGGTGTACGTAAATGAGTGACCTAAAGTACAAATAAACTGGAGGGACTACACATTGATAAGTAACATGGAGTACAAAACCAGAAGTAATAAGTAAATAACATAGCATAAGTACGTAACCTAAAGTAGTAAGTAAAACTGAGAGTAATATGGAGGCGTCAGTACGTAATTAAGTAACCTCAATAAGTAAGTTGCTGGAGTACAAAGTGATGTTGAAATAACTTTAATGGCTATAAAATTACAATTATCACATGAAGAAAAAGAAGAAAAGATGCAAGAAAAATAAAAGATAGAAAAAGAAAGAAATCGAAAACTAATAAAACAATGAAAAAGAAAACAGAAAAAAATAATGAATGGATAAATTAATAAAATAAATAAAAGTGTTAAGTTAGGAGTGAATAAGTAATGTCTAAAGTGCTTTTGTGTTTTCCTTTTAATACACTTCAACAGAATCCCTTTTTTTCTTATTTTCTCATCACTTTCTGATATTCCTACTTTCATTTCCCATTCCCTTCTCATCATCTTCACTTTTCCTCGCTTCTGTTACTAGCCACACGCCACCAAATGTTACGTGTCTATGCTCCTCATCTCCTGACACTGAGGTGGTCATACTTTTCACCCCTCAAACAATGTGGAGCTAAAATTTATTAACTCTTACAGTCAAGTAGGCGCTGCTTAAAATAGTACCCTTCTCTCTCTCTCTCTCTCTCTCTCTCTCTCTCTCTCTCTCTCTCTCTCTCTCTCTCTCTCTCTCTCTCTCTCTCTCTCGGCATAATGCGCTGGCTTAACAGGGCTAGCAGGGAGGGTGGAGTGGGGGAGTGAGAGAGGACAACACAGATAGGCTGATAAGACAGGCCTAGCCACTTCCTCGTGTCATTTGGAAGGCTCATCTTACCATTACTAAGTCACGCCGTATCTTTTATTAGAGTTGATTAAAAAACCTCGTACCTCACTGATTAAAGTATCGTACTTATAAGTGATGTGTATTAGTAACTTAATTAATACGTATTGATACATTCATAAACCGTGACGTAAATTTACAAAATGAAATGGAAAAAAATAAGTATACATACGTAGTTTACAATATACTTGTTATATGAAATCATCGTTCATTCTCTTGTTCAATGTACGTTCAGTTTTCTTTGATAGTATTATGCTGGTCAAAGGTTTTAAATAAGAGGAGAGAGAAAAAAGACCGCTGCTGTTATTTCTACTAATACTGTACTGTAACTACTATTACAACTACAGAAACGAAGAAAGAAACGATAACTATAAGAAAAATAAGTTGTGCCGGAGAGAGAGAGAGAGAGAGAGAGAGAGAGAGAGAGAGAGAGAGAGAGAGAGAGAGAGAGAGAGAGAGAGAGAGAGAGAGAGAGAGAGAGAGAAAATGTGGATAAGATATCCGAAAAAAAGATTATTTACCAGAACAAGTTATGCGGGTAAACAATGAGGAGAGAGAGAGAGAGAGAGAGAGAGAGAGAGAGAGAGAGAGAGAGAGAGAGAGAGAGAGAGAGAGAGAGAGTGCGCGTGTCCTGAGCTTCAAGGGCGTGGGTTGGAGAGGAAGAGAGAGGAAGAGGATACAAGGAAGAAGGGCAACCAGTAGGTCAGTGGCGTCCCTTGGCCCGCTGCCCCTCGTACTACTTGTGACAGGCTGCCCTTGATTCCTCTCTCTCTCTCTCTCTCTCTCTCTCTCTCTCTCTCTCTCTCTCTCTCTCTCTCTCTCTCTCTGAATCTTCCTAAGCGTGACATTTTTTTCATTTAACTTATTATTTTTTGTTTTGTTATTGTATCTTGTTAATTTTATCTTTTTATTATTCTTGTGGTTGTGGTATAGTAGTAGTAGTAGTAGTAGTAGTAGTAGTAGTAGTAGTAGTAGTAGTAGTAGTAGTAGTAGTAGTAGTAGTAATATAACCCTTTTATCAACTACATAGGATTCATTTTTTATCTCTCTCTCTCTCTCTCTCTCTCTCTCTCTCTCTCTCTCTCTCTCTCTCTCTCTCTCTCTCTCTCTCTCTCTAGTAAATATTATGCTAGGCGCCCCATTAACCTTGAAACTTTCATAACTATTAGTTATATGGAGAGAGAGAGAGAGAGAGAGAGAGAGAGAGAGAGAGAGAGAGAGAGAGAGAGAGAGAGAGAGAGAGAGAGAGAGAAACAAGAGATATTATTAAAGAGGAGCGCACGTAAACATATTGCGGGGCTTCCTGTCGCTAAACTGGAGGAGGAGGAGGAGGAGGAGGAGGAGGAGGAGGAGGAGGGGGGTGACGCAAGGTACTGTACAGACTCGCTTTAACCTCAAACCTCCACCACTAGCAAGTCCCCCCCCTCCTCCTCCTCATTTAAAAACCGGATAGTAAGAAAATAGTTATGGAGGTAGTAGTAGTAGTAGTAGTAGTAGTAGTAGTAGTAGTAGTAGTAGTAGTAGTAGTAGTAGTAGTAGTAGTAGTAGTAATAATAATAATAATAATAATAATAATAATAATAATAATAATAATAATAATAATAATAAGAATAAGAATAAGAAGAAGAAGAAGAAGAAGAACAACAACAACAACAACAACAACAACAACAACAACAACAACAACAACAACAACAAAAAGGTCAACAAGATGATTATGATAAAAAATAAAACAGAATAAGTAATATGAGGGAAAAGAAGAGAGGGGAGACGGAGACACAAAACCAATATCAAAATAATCTCCCACACACACACACACACACACATATGCACAGACACACACACATTTCAATGCCCCCAAGATCCCATTCCCATTACCTTCTTCGTGACCTCCTATCTCTCCCTTATCTCTCTCCCCGCCTCCCATTATCTCTTTAAAACTCACGGGCACCAGGTGGGGACAATGAGATACTAAAAATACTATACTGACACCTGGTTTTCCTTCAACAAGCTAACTCTGATTTGCTGACTGGCTGTAGTTAAAAGTCTGGCTCCATTTAATTTTGTTAGGTTAGGTTGTTAAGTCGTTAGGTTAGGTTAGGTTGGGTTGGGTTGAGTTGAGTTGAATTGGACTGACTTAGGTTATGTTAGGTAAGATAAGGTTACGTAGGTTAGGTTAGGTTGGGTTGAGTTGAATTGGACTGACTTAGGTTATGTTAGGTAAGATAAGGTTAGGTTAAGTTACTAAGGCAAGGCAAGGCAAGATACGGTAAAGTGTACAGTAAAGTAAGGTAAAAATCAATGCAAGGCAAGGAAAGGCAAGGGAAGACAATGTTGGGTTAGGTAAAGCAAGGTAAAACTGAGATAAATATATGCATTACATGACTAGGACTGGTGCATCGACCGTGGAGAGAGAGAGAGAGAGAGAGAGAGAGAGAGAGAGAGAGAGAGAGAGAGAGAGAGAGAGAGAGAGAGAGAGAGAGAGAGAGAGAGAGAGAGAATAGTCAGCTAATGCATTCATAATGGAGAGAGAAAGAGAGAAAAAAGGATATCTGATAAACTAATCCCACTGATGGCATGAGTGTCACCGCCGGCCTCTCTCTCTCTCTCTCTCTCTCTCTCTCTCTCTCTCTCTCTCTCTCTCTCTCTCTCTCTCTCTCTCTCTCTCTCTCTCTCAATAGTAGTTATCGATCACAAGTGCTGGCTGACTCAAGGCTTGGATAGTAATGGTCTTATTCCTTCTTCCTCCTCCTTGTCTTCCTATGTTCTTCCTAACCTCTATTTTCTTATTCTTCATTTTTATTCTTTATTCCCTATTTTCTTGTTTTTTTTGTTTTCTTATTCTTTATTAGTTTAATTTTCTTATTCCTTATTCACTCGTTTTCTTATTTTTTTATTTTATTTTTTTTTAATTCCTTATTCACTCTCTCACCTTTATTAACTTGTATTTTCTTATTCTCCTCATATTCTATTTCCCGCTTCCTCCAACTTCTGTATCATTCATTATCTTTCCTCCTCCTCCTTCTCCTCTTTCCTACTTCTCCATCATTCTCATATTTCCTCCTCCTCTAGTTTTTCTCTTCCATTCTCTATCTCCTTGTTCCTCCTCCTCCTCCTCCTCCTCCTCTATCCCTCTATTCTTTATTCTTTTCTTATTGATTTCCTCTTTTCCCTTCCTCCTCCTCCTCCTCCTCCTCCTCCCACGACTACTACTAAGCATCATCCTCCTCCTCCTCCTCCTCCTCCTCCTCTTCCTCCTCCTTCTTTCCTGGTACGTTTTCTTGTCTTTATTCATCTCTCTCTCTCTCTCTCTCTCTCTCTCTCTCTCTCTCTCTCTCTCTCTCTCTCTCTCTCTCTCTCTCTCTCTCCCCAAGGGCGTGACTGGAGTAAAGGTAGGCAGACCCCAAGGTTTCCTCTCTCTCTCTCTCTCTCTCTCTCTCTCTCTCTCTCTCTCTCTCTCTCTCTCTCTCTCTCTCTCTCTCTCTCTCCTTCCTTCCTTTTTTTGTTTCCTCCACAACATCCTTGCAAGCAGGAGGAGGAGGAGGAGGAGGAGGAGGAGGAGGAGGAGGAGGAGGAGGAGGAGGAGGAGGAGGAGGAGGAGGTAAAGAAGTGTAAAAGGTATCGAAATCATAAGATTGGAGGAAATGGACAAAGAAGAGGAGGAGGAGGAGGAGGAGGAGGAGGAGGAGGAGGAGGAGGAGGAGGAGGAGGAGGAGAGGGAAACAAAAGGGAAAAAAGAATGAATAGTAGACAAGAATAAGAATAAAAGAAAAATAAAAGAAAAACAAAGGAAAGTACAAAAAACAGGAAAAATTAGTAATATAGAATAAAAAAAGGAAGGAAAACGAGGAAGAAGAAAGGTGAAGACAGAAATGAAATGAAAATAAAAACAAGAAAGTGCAAAAAGAAGAAGAAGAAGAAGAAGAAGAAGAAGAAGAAGAAGAAGAAGAAGAAGAAGAAGAAGAAAGTAGGAAGAAGAGGAGGAGGAGGAGAAAGCCAGTAAATGAGGTATAAATTTGATACAGAAAAGGAAAAAAAGAGATGGAAGAAAACGATAAAGAAAGAAAGGAAATATGTAATAATAATAATAATAATAATAATAATAATAATAATAATAATAATAATAATAATAATAAAAAGAACGAGAAAAGAAAGCACAAGAAGAACAAAAAACAGAAGAAAGGAGGAGAAGGAGAAGGAGGAGGAGGAGGAGGAGGAGGAGGAGGAGGAGGAGGAGAAAGCCAGTGATGAGGTACAAAGTCAAGAAAACAAAAATATCACCACTAATTATTATCACCACCACCACCATCACGCTACGACCACCACCACAAAGGAACACACTGGAAGAACGAGTCGCAGCAGCAGCAGCAGCAGACCCTTTGTCCCTCCTAAGGTTACCCCCGATAAGCTAAACAATCTAATCTGAAGCAAGAAATTGTTTATTTTTGTTATAGTTTTATATTAGTGGTTATTTGTTTGTTTGTTTTTTTTTAAGATGTGACTGCGTAGTCTCTCTCTCTCTCTCTCTCTCTCTCTCTCTCTCTCTCTCTCTCTCTCTCTCTCTCTCTCTCTCTCTCTCTCTCACACACTTTTTTATTTTTTATTCCTTCTCTTTAGTCTTTTTGCGTAGCACCCACTACTGCCACTACTACTACTACTACTACTACTACTACTACTACTATAACTACTTCCTGGACAATAAAGGCGAAGGCTCCTCCCCACCCACTCCCCCACCCACCCCATCATCACCACTAAAACACAGACAAGAGACAAGGTTATGACAATCCGCCGCCACCGCCATCACCACCACCACCACCACCACAACAACAACAACATTAATCACTAAAGCTACTCCTAATCACGCCTTCCTGTCCTCCTCCTCCTCCTCCTCCTCCTCCTCTCTGTAAATCTCGAATACGACAAAGCTATGACAAATCTGACGTGTGTGTGTGTGTGTGTGTGTGTGTGTGTGTGTGTGTGTGTGTGTGTGTGTGTGTGTGTGTGTGTGTGTGTGTGTGTGACGGGGGCTCCAAGTAGCGTAACGTAACGTAACACTCAAGGCGTACGTTTTTGTTATGAGAACCTGTTACGAACGAAAAGGAGGAGGAGGAGGAGGAGGAGGAGGAGGAGGAGGAGGAGGAGTGGGTGGGGAACAAACGAAGGGGAAAAATGAGAACGAGGGGAGAGGGAAGGGTGAGGTGGTGGTAGTAGTAGTAGTAGTAGTAGTAGTAGTAGTAGTAGTAGTAGTAGTAGTAGTAGTAGTAGTAGTAGTAGTAGTAGTATACAAAAAAAGACGAGAGAGAGAGAGAGAGAGAGAGAGAGAGAGAGAGAGAGAGAGAGAGAGAGAGAGAGAGAGAGAGAGAGAGAGAGAGAGAGAGAGAGAGAGTCACATACATACACAAAACAGTTTATCATGTCATAACAAATGTTCTCTCTCTCTCTCTCTCTCTCTCTCTCTCTCTCTCTCTCTCTCTCTCTCTCTCTCTCTCTCTCTCTCTCAAAATATTATTGCACCCATAGTGTTACTTTAACCAGTCTGCATTCCTCTCTCTCTCTCTCTCTCTCTCTCTCTCTCTCTCTCTCTCTCTCTCTCTCTCTCTCTCTCTCTCTCTCTCTCTCTCTCTCTCTCTTATCCAAAATTATCTATGTTGTCTACTTTATCTCGTTCTCTTTTCCTATGTTCTCCTCTTTTCCCATATTTTCCATCTCTCTCTAAACCTTCTCATTTCTCTCTTTTCTCATATTGTCTCTCTCTCTCTTTTCCCAAATCTTTTCCAGTGTTCTCTATCTCTTTTCTTCCAAAGCTTCCTTATATTCTCTCTCTTCTCCCAAACTTCCATTTCCTCTTTCATTCTCTTCTAAACCTTCCCTTATGTTCTCTATCTGTCTCTTCTAAATATTTCTTCATGTTCTCTTCTCGTTCTCTAAACCTTCTCTATCTGTCTCTTCTAAATCTTTCTTCATGTTCTCTTCTCGTTCTCTAAACCTTCTCTATCTTCTCCATCTGTTTCTTATAAATCTTTCCTCATGTTCTCTTCTCGTTCTCTTTCCCCCCAAACCTAACTCCACATTCTCTGTTTTCCCACACCTTTTCTTATTTTCTTTGTCTCTATCACGTTCTCTCTTCCCCAATGCTGTTTCTCATTCACCTCTCGCAGACCTTCACATTGTCTCATCCTTCCGTTCTTTGTGTCAGTCGAATTGCCCAGCCTTCCCCTACGGAGCATAAGGGTGGCAGATAAGGGTAACAGCTGCTCCTCCCTTGCTCCTTACCCTCCCTGGCGCCCGTGCATGACAGGGCATTATTGTATTTACCCGAGGAGGAGGAGGAGGAAGAGGAGGAGGAGGAGGGTTAGCTGATCTGGCAACATTGAGTGGGTCGCCTCATACTTTCTTGGAATTATAAGGAGGAGGAGGAGGAGGAGGAGGAGGAGGAGGAGGAGGAGGAGGAGGAGGAGGAGGAAGGGGCGGTAAGAAAGACACATATTCTTAGGAAATGGGATAAGGGAGAGGAAGGGGAAGACGAAGGAGAGAAAGGGGAAGGAAGGTTGGAAGACAGAGTATAAGAGGACGAGGAATAAAAGAGAAATAAGAAGAAAAGGAGGAGAAAATAACAATACCAGGAATAAGGAGGAGGAGGAAGAGAAGATGAGAATATGGATAACAAGAAAATAAGAGGAGGAAGCAGAAGAGTAGAAAGAAGAATTTAGAAAGTATACGAAGGAAGATAAGATGAGGAGGAGGAAGAGAAGGATGAAAGAATTGAGAAAGTGGATAAGGGAAAAAAATAAGGATGAGGAGGAATAGAAGGAAGAAAGAATCGAGAAAACGGATAAAGAGAAAAGTAAGGAGGAGGAGGAAGAGGGAAAAGAAGAATAGGGAAAGTAATTCAGAAGAGACGGAAAAGGAGAAAGAAAAGAATTAAGAAGAAATTAAGAAAAAAAATAAAAGAAAGAAGAAAAAGGAGAGAGAGAGAGAGAGAGAGTGAATAAGAAGATACAAGAACCCATAGAAAACCCACAGAGAGAGAGAGAGAGAGAGAGAGAGAGAGAGAGAGAGAGAGAGAGAGAGAGAGAGAGAGAGAGAGAGAGAGAGAGAGAGAGAGAGAGAGAGAGAGCAAGGAAACAGTGTGAATGGGGACGCACAGAGGGAGTGGTCACCTGTCTGGGTCCAAATCATTATCCTGTCATATTGTGTGTGTGTGTGTGTGTGTGTGTGTGTGTGTGTGTGTGTGTGTGTGTGTGTGTGTGTGTGTGTGTGTGTGTGTGTGTGTGTGTGTGTGTGTGTGTGGTAATACAAAAGCGCATTCAGGGAGTTTAATTTCTTCTGACGCAACATCGCGGTAATGACACACGATACCAAACTGTGTATAAAAGACAGTCTGCCACTCTCACGCCTCAGAGGTCCGTCCATCACATCACAGCTTGTTTTGGGGAGGGAAGGTTACATTAGGTTAAGTTAGATCGTGTAACCTAATCTAACCTAACTTGACATTACCTACCCCAACCTGACCAAACCTTACCTTACCTAACATCACCTACAATATTACGTAACTCTACCTAACCCAACCTGAACTAACCTAACCTAACCTAATCTAACCTAACCTACCCCAACCTGACCAAACCTTACCTTACCTGACCTAACATCACCTACACTATTACGTAACTCTACCTAACCCAACCTGAACTAACCTAACCTAACCTAACTTAACCTAACCTTACTTAACTTAACCTTACATTACCTAACCTAACCCAACCCAATATTATCTACCCTCAACCTAACCTGACGGTACTGACCTGACCTAACTTAAACTGATCTAACATTACCTAACCCAACTCGACCTGACCTTACCTTACTTAACCGAACCTAACCTAACGAAACATTCTAACCTAACCTTCATGTAATCCAAAATAATAAATGACCTCTGCTTGTAATTACCGGATTGCAATTAATTAATCCTTGTCATCATCTATCGATCTGCACATACACTTTATTTAGAGACGATCAATTCAGTCACAATTAATCTATATTATCTTTCAGTCTGCGTGCGCACACACACACACACACACACACACACACACAAAGGTCGACACATCACTTAAAGCATGTATGTATTTCGGAACGTGTCTGGGTCTCAAAAAAGGACTGCAGTATTTTCAAAGGTCACAATGATGACTCGCGGGGTTCTCAAGGGTGGTTTTTCCCACTCACGATACGGAATACTAAATGGCCAGTGTTCAGAAATCCTTTGCTCTCTCACCACGACTATTTTCAAAGGGCAAAGATGATTAGCCGTGTTCTCAAGAGTGTTTCTCCTGTTAACAATGTAGAAATCTTGTTGATCTGTCACTAAACCATAAAAAACGCCATTAGAAGCCCGTATAACTTCAATTACAGTCTTTTGAAAGTATTGGAGGTGCGGCGCATGAGCGTGTCAGGTTATGGTCCAATAAATCACAACTGTAATCATAAAAATACTCTTGAAACACCCTAATAACTTTAACTAGAGCCTGTTATGCGTTGAGATACGACACAAACATACACTGAAGGAGCACAATACTCATTAAACTATCACTGGAATCATAAAAAAACACCCCTGAAACACCCTTAACAACGTCCCTGCGTCCCAGGAGGCTGTTCAGTAATTAAGATCAATGATACAAATACAAGATGCAATTACCAATAAATGACACTATATAAACACCCTTGGAAACACCCTTAACAACCTTCTGTGTGTCTCTGCAGCCAATTAAGTAGTTGAGATAAGATATCGGTGCATTTCCTTACCCCTCGGTCTCCCCGGGTTCCTGGTGGAGGCGCGGGAGGCGTGGGAGGTGATGGAGTCAGCGCGGGGTCGCCGAGGGAGTGACCTGGAGGAGTAGCTGACGGCGGTGGAGCGAGACATGCGGGAGTGGTCAGAGTCATAACCGGTTTCCTCGCCTACAGGTTCCCGACGGCGGGGTTCCCCATGCTCCCTGTTCCTCTCCCTGTCTCTGTTATCACGCTCCCTCTCCCTGTCGCGCTCCCTGTCACGTTCTCTGTCCCTCTCGTGGTTTCGATCTCGTTCTCTATCGTGGTTTCTATCTCGCTCTCGTTCCCTCTCGTGGTTTCTGTCCCTCTCTCTCTCTCTGACATCACGTTCTCTGTCCCTGTCGTGGTCTCTCTCTCTGTTGCGGTCTCTATCTCGTTCCCTGTCCCTCTCGCCGCCTCCATCCTGTGTCCGGTCTCTGTCCTGGTCCCTCGCCCGGTCTCTGTAGTACCTCGGCAGGGTGCGAGGGGCGTGAGGGGGGTGGGAGCCGCGAGAGGTGTCCTGGTAGTGGTGGGGAGGATGAGATGGGTGTTGGGGGCGACGCCTTGTTTCCCCCCCACGTTCATCCCCGCCAGCAACTGCACCATTCTCCCCATCCTCTGTTTTCACCCCGTCCCTCACCGCCTCCGTCGCCCCTCTCTCAGACACCTCACTCCTGCTGTCCCCCGGGTGTCTCCTATCACTCAGGGGCCAGCTGCTGCCGTCCCCGTCCCGAGACCACCTCTTGTGCCTATCCTCCCGCAGGAACGTCTGGTCCATCCTCACCCTGGGGTCCCCATAGTAACTCCACCGGTCCTGCAGGTACAAGGAATCCGGGACATCCTTCCTGAGCCGCACGTGTCCTTGAGCCGCGTCCTTCCGGCTCATCTGGTCCCTCCTGGTGGCGGCGCCCCGTGGTGCATGATGGGAGGGGTCTGGGTAGCCGTTGCGTGCCTGTGGGATGCCTGAAGGCGGCCTGGAGTGCGTCTTGTGGCTGCCATTGGGTGCCAGCTGTGGCGAGACGGCGGCCGGGGAAGGGGGGGGGCCGACCCAGCTGAGCGGCGGGGTCTCCAGTCAGCTGTTGGGGTTGCGTCATCGCGTCCTGGGGGTGTGGAGGGGGAAGTGGGCCAGGCAATGGACCTAATGCACCAGGGGCCATGGCGGGCATAGGGGCCATGGGAGGCAGTGGCGGCATGGGTGTGTTCTCGGCCAGCTGCACCATGGTGTTGCTCAGCAGCGGGCCACCTTGGCTTCGATATCACCGGACTGACGGGAAATTATTGGGGGCAGGTACGGATCCATGTTTTTCTCACCTCATCGCTAATCGACACTCGGAACAGGTGACTTGAGGTGCTGTGCAGACGCGTCACACTCGTTATCGGGCACACTTAACTTAAAACACCTTAATTTAGGACGTAACAGCGTGGATGAGTAAAACATATGCACGGGGAAGACACGTCTACACCCACCCGCGGCAGCCTGAACACTGACAGGACACGTGGCAAGTGACGTCACGGCGGAGCACCAGCAACAAACACGGCGCATGCGTTCCAGCCTGCGCTTGAATCATTACATGGAAAAACAATACGGTGCACACACAAAACCACCATTTTCATCCTGACCCAGAACACTAATACTTAAACACGCTACACCCATGCCATAAAAAATAAAATGAATAACGTGAAGTATGGAAAATTACTCGAAATCTTAGGAGCAGGCTGAGATACACTGGCTTAAGACCCGCAAGAACGCATATCTCCTCTCTTCCTCCCTCTTCACACGCTCTTGGCTTCAATAAAATCATTCCCGCACGTATATCCTTAGACCCCGCTATGCTCAGAGCTCTCTGTAATTGAGGGAACGAGGAAGTTGTGGGAACTTTCCGTGTGTGTGTGTGTGTGTGTGTGTGTGTGTGTGTGTGGCGGTACGTGGCATCGCAGCCTCAGGAAAGGTGAACTGCCTGACTACCGCTGCTGCTGCTGCTGCTGCTGTCACCCGCATCTGACCTTGCGGTGCAGTGGACACGGCTGGCTCTCTCTCTCTCTCTCTCTCTCTCTCTCTCTCTCTCTCTCTCTCTCTCTCTCTGCGCCACACGATACCGTTGTTGCGGTGCCTTCAGACAATTCTCTCTCTCTCTCTCTCTCTCTCTCTCCATTCACAAGACACACAATTTAGTTTTGACAAGAGGAGAGAGAGAGAAAGTGGTTGGCACAATGAGAGCAAGAAATCCACACAAAAACGTTGAGAGAGAGAGAGAGAGAGAGAGAGAGAGAGAGAGAGAGAGAGAGAGAGAGAGAGAGAGAGAGAGCACAGACAACAAAAAACAAGTCAAAACTGAATAAACAACAACAACAACAATAACAAATGTAACGAGGGAAACAGGAATGACCATTAGTGTAATTACGACTAACCAATCTAAAACTATTACCAACGCACCATCTATTACCGAACGCAGCCTCGGTAGGGCCAACAGGTCTGATGCTGCTCGCTATCCCTGAATGTGGCATCACCTCTAGACTGCTTTTTAATAGTTTGTAGTGGAAGTTATCGGGTTTTTTTTTGCGGATGTTTTTATGATTTTTTTTTTAGTTTAATGGGGGTTCTACTGGAAGTTACTGGGGTATTCACAGGTGCTCTCATAACTGTAGCGTTTAACAAGCTTCAATGTAAGTTACTAATGTTTTCACAGGTGTTTCCATGGCTGTGCTGCATTCACCAAGCCCTAATGGACGTTACTGAGGTTTCCAAGGGTGTTTTTATGATTTTAAGAACACATTAACATGCTTTAATAAAAGTTAATGAGTTTTCTAGTGCTTTCAAGATCCTAGAGATAATTCAAGAAGCTATAATGGAAATTAGTGGGATTTTCAATAATGTTTCCATGAATTCTAGACAGCATCACCCTTTCACTGTAATATGCGACAAGTGACAGCAATACAAGCAATGGTGTCTTTAAAAGTATCTACAAGAAAGGAAACAATGAACGGACTTTGTTGTTTCCAGGAAGTAAAAAGTTTGGAGGTGGCTGAAGGACAAGAAAAGGAGGCTCAAAGTAGCAATTAAGAAAAGACAAGCCAAATAAAGGTGAAAATATTAACAAGAATCCTCCATAACAAGAAAAATAAATAAAATAAGAACTCAACTAACCATCCCTGCACCCAATTAATCACCCATTAAAACAAACAAACCTTTCAACAAACAGCCCAACCATTCCCCATTCCCTCATTACAGCAAAGGACAGCAACACTCACCCCTGCCACTGTAATACCGCTGGTCTCTCCTGCCGTCACGCCCCTCCCACCCCCTGTAGTAGTCCCTGTGGTCCCTGGAGGAGTAAGAGGCATCCCTGTCCCTAGGATCCGAGTCCCTGGAGCGGGAGTCCCTGGGGTCGTAGTAATCCCTGGGGTGGTGGTGGTGGTGGAGGGAGCGGTGGTGGTGGTGGTGAGAGGAACGGTCCATCTCGTCCAGGTTGTTGATGCTGCTGGAGCGGGACAGGGGCTGGGATCTGTGGGGGAGTGGGGAGAGGGGTGAGAGGTGGGGGAGATGGGGTGTTGGCTGTGAGGGGATGGAGGGACTGAGGGAAAGAGGAGGGTTTGTTGAAGGTACAGATGAGGAGAGAGAGAGAGAGAGAGAGAGAGAGAGAGAGAGAGAGAGAGAGAGAGAGAGAGAGAGAGAGAGAGAGAGAGAGAGAGAGAGAGAGAGAGAGAGAGAGAGAGAGAGAGAGAGAGAGAGAGAGAGAGAGAGAGAGAGAGATACAAGTACACAGCAACTCAAGAAATCATAGAAATAAAGCAAAAATTGTGAAAAAAAGGGTAAGACAGTACATAGTAAATCAAAAAGTGATCTCAGCTAACACACACACACAAACACACACACACACACCTGTCTCCCCTGCCGCTGCCTCCATAGTAAGGGTCATCATCATATCCTCCTCGGTAAGAATCCTTGGGGCGATCCTTATAGTCCCTCCTCTTGCTCCCATCCCTGCGCTCCTTCCCGTCCTCCCTCAGTGGGCGGTCGCTATACCGGTCCATCTCATCCCGGTACGCCCTCTCCCTCCTGTCCCGGGAGTCGTAGTATCGCCGGTCGCTGTCCTCATCATCATCCGAGTCACGCCCCCGCCATCGTCGCCGGTCGTCGTAGTCACGGTCGTAGGAGCGGCGGCTGTGTGGGGAGTCATCTCTGTAGTAGTCCCGGGTGCTGCCTCTCTCCCGGCTGCGGTCGCGGTACCGGTCTGAGGCGCCCCGGTGACTGCTGCTGTCTCCTGTGCGGTCTCTCGAGTGGTCACGTTCCCATCGGCCACTCCCTCGCTCGTTCCTCTCACCCCGCTCACCCCTGTCGCCACCTGCCAAGTCAGAGCGGCTGCCGGAGTTGCCTGACGTGAAGTTCCTCTGCTTGGGTTCCTCAGAGCCAATGGTCTCGCTGCGCACAGGAGGCACCACCACAGGGGCCGCCTGGTTGGAGTGGTGGCTGGTGTCAGGGCCATCAGGCGGTGACCTCACCTCAGATGGCTCCTGCTTTACGCCAACTGCCACCACAGGCTGTGGGTTGTCGTTGCCAGTGACCACGCGCTCTGAGGGCATGGAAGGCACCACCGCAGGGGTCTGGTAAGGTGTTGCAGCTGCTGCAGACTCACCTTTCCTCGACTCTCCTGGGACCATTCGACTAAAGCTTGGTGTCTCCCTGTCTCCCTGTGGCCTGTCCTCCGCAGTGGTCTCCATGGGAACTCTGGAGGGCTTGGAGAGGTCTAGCACAGCAGGGGAGGAAGGGGTGCCCGTGTTGCCCAGGGCAGAGAAGGACTGTATCTTGGGTTTGGCAACAGCAGCTTGCAAGTTGGCACTGTGGGCTGCTGGAGGGTCAGAGTGCATACCCCGGGAAGGCTGCTGGAGTGCCATGGGTGCCTCCTTGGGCCTGTCCTCCTTGACAAGCCCAGGCACCACTAGAGGGATGGCATTGGTGGGGGGAGGGGCCTGTGCCAAGGGAGCTGCTGGGGCTGGGGTGGCATCAAGGGGTGGAGCAGCAACAGTCAGCTTCACACCTGTCATGCTGTCTGCCGTGGACCACAGGGACGGGCTGGGCTGCTCTGTGGCACTGCTGAGGAGCTCATTATTATCTGGTAGTGTCTCCAAGTTGGCACCTACATCTGGATAAGGAGCAGGAGGCTTGGCAGGCACAGATTCACCTGCAGAAGGCTGTGAAGGAGTGAAGTACTGATAACCCTGAGGCACAGAGGAGGGAGGGAGCAAGTCCTTGCCTGCTGGGGGCTGGAAGGGACTACCTTTCCGTGGCTTGAGGCTCGGCACTGCACCGTGAGGCCCGGGGAACTGAGGCACAGTGGGTGGGAGAGAGGATGGCACAGTGGCACCCTCCCATGAAGATCTGGGGGCACTAGCACCACCTGCACCTGACACTACTGCTTGCTCTCCCTGCTGACTGCTGGATGACGCAGATGACTGTGTTTCTGCCACCTCATCCAGCGGCACCTCTTGGTTCAGCATCATGGAGTGGCTGGAGTGGCCGGAGTGGGCTGAGTGGATTGAGTGGACCGAGTGAACAGAGTGGACCGAGTGGACCGAATGTGCTGACTGGTTGGAGGCAGGGCGCTCCAGTGCTGGGTGAGGGGGGTGTGGAGTGGCCTGGTGCTCCACTGACCCCTCTGGCACGCCACCACTGCCGCCCACTGGCCCGGCCTGCCTAGGAGCCTCTGCTGTCTGACTCTGACCTTCACCTTGCCTCTCACTCACCATTCCTGCATAACAACAAGGAAATAATTACTAACTCAATAAACAAGAGGTAAATATCTTTATAAACCTGGTAAATATTCCATAAAGCTTTATCTCATCTTTTACCAGCTGTAGTAAAAATTACTGGAGTTTTGAAACGCATAATTTAGCTAGGATTCTATACCAATAGAAAAAAAATATAAAAAAATAACATATTAGAACCTCACAAATCATGTGACCTTTGAAAAATAAGCCTTAAGAGCCAAAAATCAATCCAGATCCCCATTTCTAATAAAACCAAATTTCAGAACCAACAAGAAACCACATGAAAAAAAAACACACACACACACACACACACACACACACACACACACACACACACACACACACACACACAAAACACACCCAGGACAAACAGACCCTACCTGTGGAGGCTGACGGTTCCTCGGGTATAGAAGAAGCCCCATCAGGTATCCTTGAGTAGATGGGGTCTGATGCTGGATGGGTCTGATGGGTCTGGGATGGTGGTGGTGGTGGTGGTGGTGCAACTTCCATATTCATGTCGTGAACTGGTGCCTCGTGATGGGGCTGAGATTGTGAGAGGCTGAGAGATGGGGAGTGATGGGGCTGAGCAGGGACATGGGGGCTTGGGGATGGTGAGGGGTGATGGGCATGACCTGATGAGGTAATAGGGCTGAGGGATGGGGATGGGATATAGGTGTGTGCTGGGATGTTAGGGCTTGGGGAAGGGGAGGGGTGATGGGTGTGAGATGGGAAATGAGGGCTGGGGGAGGGAGAGGGGTGATGGGTGTGGGGTGGAGCATGAGGGCTGGGGGAGGGAGAGGGGTGATGGGTGTGGGGTGGAGCATGAGGGCTGGGGGAGGGAGAGGGGTGATGGGTGTGGGGTGGAGCATGAGGGCTGGGGGAGGGAGAGGGGTGATGGGTGTGAGGTGGAACGTAAGGGCTTGGAGTTGGGGATGGGTGATGGGTGTGCGGTGGAGCATGAGGGCTTGTGTGTGGTGATTCCTTCAGCCTGTGTGGGTCATGGATGTGCTGTGGATGTGGTGTGGGTTCCTGAGGCTCCTGTGGGAGGTAGTGGGTGGAAGGCTGTGGAGGAGCGGATGGCAGTGGTTGAGGTGCTGGCTGGCTGTGTGGCTCTGCAGGTCTCTCGGCTAATTCCGCCTCCTGTTCTAAGTAGATGGATGATGGGTGAGTGGTGGGTGGTGCTGGCGTGCTATCTGGCGGCTGAGTTTCAATGCCCTCGCTGGCTGCTGGATGGTGGTAGCCCTCTGAAGCTGGCGGATGATGATACCCTTGTGAAGCTGATGGATGCTGGTGTTCTTCTGACACTGACGGATGGTGATATCCTTCCAAGGTTGGTGCATGGTGATGTCCTGAAGTTCGAGAATCATGGTATCCTTCTGAAGTTGGTGGGTGATGAGATCCTTCCAAAGTTGCAGGATGATACTCTCCTGAAGCTGGTGGATGGTGGTATCCTTCAGAGGCTGGTGGATGGTGGTATTCTTCAGAGGGTGGTGGCTGGTGGTATCCTTCAGAGGGTGGTGGGTGGTGGTATCCTTCAGAAGCTGGTGGATGGTGGTATCCTTCAGAGGGTGGTGGGTGGTGGTATCCTTCAGAGGGTGGTGGATGGTGGTATCCTTCAGAGGCTGGTGGATGGTGGTATCCTTCAGAGGGTGGTGGATGGTGGTATCCTTCAGAGGGTGATGGGTGGTGGTACCCTTCAGAAGCTGGTGGATGGTGGTATCCTTCAGAGGGTGGTGGGTGGTGGTATCCTTCAGAGGCTGGTGGGTGGTGAGGCTGAGAGGCAGGTTCTTCACTAGTAATATGAGGAGATTCATCACTTGTAGGATGTGAATAGGACTCCTCAGCCACTGGTGGATGTGAGAAAGACTCCTGAGGGATCACAGACTGCGTGTCAGAGTCTTCAGCAGGCATGTGATGGGGGGTGGGTCCTCCATCACTGGCAGGAGTGTGTGAGAAGGACTCTTCGGTGACTGCAGGCTGAGAGAAGGACCCATCACTCACAGAAGGATGTGCTGAAGGATGAGCAAAGGATGCCTCAACAGTCGGCTGGTGAGTAAGACTCATTTCTGTCATTCCCTCAGCAATGGCCTGAACACTGTAGCCACTCGCGGAGGATGTCACCGGCTCGCTTATCTTTTCGCTCTCCTCATCCCATGCATTATCCCAAGCCTCTGTTCCTTCAGTAGTGTAAGTAGGTAAGCCAGGCTCCTTGTGTGGGATGTTATCCTCAGGTAAGTGTGTGGCACCCTCCTTCAAGTCACTGGGGTGGGTGTGAGGGGCACTCTCAGCAATGCTTGTAGGCTGCTGCACTGCATGGCCATGGTGGGAGCAGTCAGGAGCATCAGGGGGCTGGCAATCTGACTCTGTGGTGGTGTGTGGTGCTGGTGCGGCTGGTGTAGCTTGTGGGGCTTCCACCTCCCCCCACCCATCCCCCCAGTTGTCATCATCAAAACTGTTCATGGTAATGGTAGACGGCTGCACAGTAGTGGCCATTGTGGTGATGGTGCCAGTGCCACCATGCTCTATGTGACTGTCAGAGGCTGTGGACATGGTGCTGTGGTGCTGCTCCTGTGGTGCTGGAGTCTGTTCTGGGGCTTCATACCCTGCAGCATCCTGTTTTTGCTGATATGGGTCATACTTGGGGTAGCTCTGAGGCTCGGCAGCAGTGGTGGTGGTGGCAGCAGCACTGGTCATGTGGGCAGAGTGGTGGTCAGCACCTCCCTCCAGAGTGTCGTGTCCCCAGGAGGTCTCCCACTGCTGCTGAGTCCACTGTGATGCATCCTGGTGACTCAAAACAGCTTCCCCACCACTGTGGTAAGACCCAGACTCTGCTGTGTGGCTCTGTTGGTCCTGCTGCTGCTGCTGAGATTGCTGTGACACCTGTCTTGCTGTTACCGGAGTCTGTTCCTCCCAGTCTGGCCAGCCGTCCCCTGCAGCACCAGCAGTGTTCACAGCAGGGGAAGCTCTCATCTCGATGTGACCTGCTGACTCCCTGCTGAGCTTCCGTGCTTCCTGCTTGTGGGGGAGTTGTGGGGCAGCAGTTTCCTGTGGCTGTTCAGTAGCCTGTCCATTCACCTGCCAGTCATCATTGTCCCAGCCCCAGTTGTCATCTGTCTGCTGCTGCGTTGCCTCCTGCTGTGGTTGCTGCTGCTGTTGCTGCTGCTGGTAGTGAGGCTGGCTGTTCTCTGCAGGCTGGGCTGGGTGAAGACTCTGCTGTGGTAGCTGTGGTGTGTACTGTGTCTGCTGTGGTGTGTACTGGTTATGGTGCTGCTGCTGCTGTTGTTGGTGATAATGTTGCTGATGCTGTTGTTGTTGCTGTTGTTGCTGCTGCTGCTGCTGCTGCTGCTGTTGTTGTTGTTGTTGTTGTTGTTGTTGTTGTTGTTGTTGCTGCTGCTGCTGCTGCTGGTACACCTGCTGCTGGTACCGGTAATTCTCCTGAGACTCAGTGGTGTTCTCCTGTTTTGTGTAAGTGGTCGTTTTGTTGTTGTTATTATTTACATTGTTATTATTGGCGTTATCAAAGGAGCCCCAGTCGTCACCCCAATTACCCCATTCATCCGTGCTGTTCCCATTCTGGCTGCTGCCGTTCATGTACTGTGGTGTCTGCGGTGGCTGTGGCGGCTGTGGTGGTGGCTGGGGCTGCACATTTGCTGTGGGCGGGGGCTGCATGTGGTGGTAAGTAGTGTTCTCTGCAGGCTTGCCAAACTGCTGGGGGCTGGACTGTGGGGGCTGTTGGTGCTGTGGGAAGCCATGGGGTTGGGTATACTGCTGTGGTTGCTGCTGTTGGTGCTGTGGGGCTTTATCACCCTCATCCCAGTTCCAAGCACCAGAGTTGTCCCACCCCCAATTATTGTCAGGCTGCTGCTGTGGCTGCTGCAGGGGCTGGGGCTGCCACTGCTGCTGTGGCACCATGAGCTGAGGGTTGTGTGGCAGGGGAGGGTGACTGGCCTGTGATGACGTGACATATTGTGTGGCATGACCCTGAAACAAGTCAACATTTAAGGTGTCTCGTGTTATTGCATTTGTAAACATCTAACACATATTTTAAAGTTGGGGAAAAGTTTTGTTTTTTACCTCAATTAAAAATCCTTAAGAAAGTATCAAATAATGAACTAAATAAAAAAATCAAAGCCTATCATTAATTCTGATTCATGAACTTTTTAAGGAGACTACACTACCTCATTCATTATCACAATTCACCTATGTTCAAAATTGATCTCAAAAAGTCAAGATGGGAGGGACAGAATTACCTGGTTGAGTCTGCTGCTCATCTGACCATAGTTACGCTGTGAGAGGGGCAAGGGGCCACCTCCAACCTTGTGGCCAACCGGCAAATGACCTCGTCTCCGCTGCATCTGGGCGACCTGGGATAGGTACAGCACAGGTCAGTATGATAACAGTAACCCCAAAATCTTAGTGTGCAGTAATAAGGTCAGGTCACAACAGGTCACAGCAGGTTTCATAATCTTACTGTCTGTGCAGCACATAACAGTTAAGAGGGACCAAAATTCACTTCACTACTGGGGACCATCTTGGCATGCTGCTGTTAGTGGCTTGCAAGGAGATCAGTCAGTCATAACAGCCTCACACAGCTCACTCAGCCCACTTTCAGATAATTTTCTCAGGTGTTTTTGTGATGCTCCAATTAGAGGCAAGATGACAATTGCTATGATTGTTGTTTGAATTATTTGTATTTTTTTAGGACAGTTTTAAAGCATCAATAGAAGAATAACAAAATGTTACAGTACGCTAACATCACACATGACAGCAAGATTGAGACCACATTAAACTCAGCTACCCAAGCTATCTTTGTAGTAGAGGTTGTAATAGATTAGATTACTGCAGTTTTAAAACCTGTTAGGTTATTTATTTTAATTTATTTATTTTTTTTATGTACGAGGGGTGCCGGCCAAGGGAAACAAAAATTAGAAGAATAAAAAGTCCCGCTGAGATACCGGTCCCCTAAAAAAATCGGAAGTGATTGTCAAAAATTGAAAGATAAGTGTCTTGGAACCTTCCTCTTGAAAGAGTTCAAGTCATACAAACAAGGGAATACAGAACCAGGCAAGGAGTCCCAGAGTTTACCAGAAAAGGGAATGAATGACTGAGAATACTGGTGAACTCTTACAGTAGAGAGGTAGACAGAACAGGGGTGAGACAGAGTGCTGTGCAGCAAGGCCACGGGAAGATGGGAGGCATGCAGTTAACAAGATCAGAAGAGCAGTTAGTATGAAAATAGTTCAAGAAGACAGCAAAATGAGGTAACCTAACCTAAACCTAAACTATCTTTACTGATCCCCAAAGAAGCTGGGATGGCTAATCTTCATATGGTCCACAAATACATTCTATGCCCTCACACTGGTCCTGCACACTCAGCAAAAAAATTGAGACAAGTTATGAATATCACACACACTTTGAAAACTGCCTACACGAGCACTCTACCAGTACACCACATAAACACCAATACTGATTAAGGCCCTGAAAGTATCCTGATATGAGATAAGGAGTAACAACACTTGAGGCTAAGATGCACAAGGCTCAGATTTGGGGATATCACTTGCTTCCCCACTATCACCATTAAGGCCAGTATGACATGAGGTTTTGATGACAGCAAGAGTGAAAGTGCCCCCAGCATACAGTTTACTAAAGTGTTCTGTGACTTCCTATAAATCAAAGCCAGTGTTCGTCTGTTGCAAGCCCACAGTGACATGCTATACTGAGAGAGTCATACCTGAATTTCTGTAACTGATTAATACAGCTTCAATTAAAATCAAACAAAGAGAATGAGAAATAGACATCTTTTAGTTTAGGTAGAGTGAAAATAATAGCAGAATCACTGCTTTAAATATAAAAACCTACCTTAAACACAGAATAAAATCATAATTTAAGTTAAAATAAAAAAAAAACGAATCATAACCTCAAATAAAAATGGCCATGCAAGACCTGGGCAAACATAAACGTATAAACGCCCTTCAGCTTTCGGTAAAAATGGCCAAACACAACAACTGCCAAAAAATAAAGGAAGGGAAACTGAAAACTACAACATAATGACCTGAAGTAAAAATGACAAAAATAACGATGATCTAGAGTAAACAAGAACACAGCCATTGCATCCCCACAACTTAAGAACGCTGAACAAGATGACGACCCTACTAAAAAGTGTCACAGCCTAAACTGAAAAAAGTCAAACAGGACTCAGAGTGACAGAGGCCAAACAAAAACACAACCTTTCCATCACAAAACTTAAGAACAATGAACAAGATGACAACCTTGACAAAACACCGCCAAAAACTGTCACAGCCTTATTTGAAAACAGGCAAACATGAGCACAGGTGAAAATAATAAAAATAACAGTCTAAACATCATACAACAAACAGTTAAAACATAACCACATGCTATTTGAGGAATCATCAACTTTTTTGACATTTGACCCCATATGACCTAAACTAGAGGCCAACTTACCTAACACTATTGACCTAACCTAACTTGCATCACCACAGACAAGCACAGAAAGCAACACGTAACTTAAAACACACAAAAAAAAACGAAAAATAAAGACGAGATGGGAAGAAAACAGAAAGATAAACACGTAACTTATTTCAAATAACCAATATATCTTATACCACTAACCAAACCTAACCCAACGTGCATTACCAGACTAACTAATTAAACACAAAAAGGAAAAACGAAATGACAAGACGGAAAAATACACCACACACTTCCTTCTTACCACAACACAGGGCTTTCTTCACACGGATGTTACCACTCACAGACACCTTCCTGGACCCCTACCCGCGCTCCTTGACCGGTAATTCGTGAAGAGAAAGCCATGTCCCTAAAACAGCTGACATCTCTACAACTTCGTCTGCTACTAACAACACAAAACCTTCTGGAATCCCGCAATTTCCTCGTCTATTACCTCCATTTCCAGGCTATTAGCTATATCCAGGGAGGCAGGGATCAATGGGGGTGCTGGTGTGATGGAGGGAGCGTTAAGGGGTGGCGTGGAACAGGTGTAAACTCACTTAATATAGAGGCAGGTAGCGGCCCGCCATCACCAAGACCCAGCTGGACGTGGACTTCCCGCGTTTCAATCCCTGCAAATGCTTTCCCTTCCTCTTAATTCTTATTTATTTATATTCAACTTATTCTACATTAATTTCATGTGTTTATTTTTCATTATTATTATTTACAGTTTTCGTCTTATTTCTCCTAATTCAATGCTCGTTTGTTGATTTTTCTCTCCAAGTCCCTTTCCTTTCCATTATTCTACATGTGATTTTGTTTTTTATTCTTATTTCCAGGGTCTTTTAATGTTTGTTCATAATTACTGTTTTATTTTCCTCAGTTTATATTTATTCATAGTTGCTTTTGCTCATCATTTCTAGGTTTCTATCAAGTCACTTCAGGTTGAGGTTTCGGACACGTTGGTCAAAGTTGGGAGAAACAACTTTCATCTTGGTTCTTTTCTATTTTTATCTTGCAACGTGAACAAAAATGTAAATTGCAGCAATAATAAAGAAAGTAATATTTCAAAAACTTAAAAGTATGCTCGCACATAAGTGTAGCGCAGTCTTATATGATAGGATTAACGGGACTTAGAAGCCGATAAGAGTGATAAATATTTTGATGAAGGTATTTGGAATCATAATGAATGAGAAAATACAGAGGTGGACAGAAGGAATACTCGGAGAAGAACAAAATTTATCCAGAAAAGGAAGAAGTGGAATGGAAAATATATCTCATCAAGGAATTGATTGACAGTTATAAGAGGAACAAAAGACGCTCTCGGCTTTCTGGACATAGAAAAGCTTACGACTCAGTTAATCGAGATAAATTGATAAAATTCCTAGAACATACAGGTGCAAGCAATAAAATAATAAATATAATTAAATCAATGTATTCAGACAATATGAAATTCATACTGGGGAATGTGGAGACAGTGAATGGAAAACGACACAGGACACAAGGCTGCATGATGTCACCAGCAATTTCTAACATATACATAAAGGAACTGCTTACAAGAATCAGAAAGGCAAATGTAGGAGTTGCAGTAGGGAGCGAAAAATTGGGTTGTCTCGCATATATGTTGATGTGGTGCTCATGGCAGAAAAAAAAATGACAGACTTAAAATGGTATAAAAACAGAGATAATGAGAAAAAAAGGTATCAAGGTGACTGGGCAGGTAAATTACTGTTTAAGGCAAAAAATTGAAAGTTAGAATGAAATAATAAGATCAAAGGACATTAAGTTAATCAGGGAGGAAAAAGAAACACTGGGACATTTCATTATATAGTGTGACACATACAGGGCACAAAAAAATAAAGTTAGTCAAGTGGCAGGAATTATAGGCTGAGGGGAATGGAAAAAGAGGAAAGGAGAAGACATAAATTAGAACAGTGCCAACAGAGACCAATAGAGAAATAGTGAGTCGCATGAAAACATTTCTAACCAGCTGTTGGACAATAAGAGATAATTCTCCAGGAGGATAGAGAAAGACGAAGAAGAGAGACCTAAGAAGAGATTCAGAGCTTAATAAGTTCAAAGAAGAGGAAGAAAAAAGAAAAAAAAACAAGAAGAAGAAGAAGAAGAAGAAGGAATGTGAACAACAGACTCAGCAAGGACTGAAGAGACTCAGAGGTGTAATGTCTCGAAGTGCTTAAGTGCTGAGTTGATGCCCGAGCCAGTGTTCCTTTGGATATATTAATATGAGTCTACCTAATTTTGTCCAAAAGAGGTAAAGATTTGATAATCATGTATACTGAAGGAAACATCGAGATGCTTCAAGTCAAACAGGCATTTTAATTACTTCACATTAGGTTACACAACAGATGAGGCATTGTACAGTGAAAACACCGCCAGGACAAGATCAGATTTGCCGCTTCAATTATTGGTATGTGAATACTTAGACAGTTATAATTATAATGGTTTATGATTTAGTCTTACATGTTCAAACTTTATTACATTTTACTCATTTTACTTTCTATTAGTATATCATAATATGAGAGAAGTTGGAGCATGTTATTGGAAGCAGAAAGACAACTTTGTGGATTGGTGGGTGGGTGTGTTGTAGGCGGCTGCGCGCAGGCAGAGGGTGTCACAGGGTGAGCACCGAGCGGACCTCAACAGGGATAGTATGAGAAGCTCGCTTGTGGGCTACTGCCGTATCTAACATAGATTTTTCGCTGAACAAGACGGTGACACGGACCATGGCTGCCTGTGTGTGCTGGTGCAGGCTCTATGGTTCCCGAGAGGTGCCTGGGAGCGCCGGGAGTTGCTCATGAGAGCCAGCAAGGCTCATAATATATTGGTAAGTGACCTACCCACTACTTGTCCAGTTTACACAATTTTTCCCTAGATACCATCCTGTAGTAGGTGATAACTTTGATAATGATGTGTTTTTATAATAGCTGTATCACGCGCAACAACGAAACAGAAGGGTTAGGTTACGTTACTGTACGTGTTTTAGGTCGTTTTTCCTAGTTTTGTATTATTTAAGACTCATTTTCCATATTTTTCTTGTTAGGAATACATTTATGATTCAATATTCCTCGGTCTTACAAACATTCCTAACTTCCAGGACAAAATACCCATCAATTAACCACAAATGGAAATTAAAAACCACCAAAATTCAGCTTAACAAAATTTTCAGCAGAGGTAGATGCTGGCTTTCCCTATATATCCGCCATTATTTGCTACATCTCTTACTTATTATAAGCCAATCCTGTTACCAAATGGAGATCCCTAACTGTGCTTTCATGTCCGCTGGCCAGATATAACGGCTATTGCCTAGTTTCGGTGTAATGAAGGCTTATGTGAGGCAGAATGGCTGGCTGCCTTCTCTACCAGGACCGCCGCCATCATGAATATTCGTGTTGGAACTTGCCGATATTCGAATTTATTTATTATTTTCCTAACTGTTTTATTTTGGCTTTAAAGTAAGTTTTTATGGTTTCAAAAAATATTTCGTTGTTTTTTAAGTGTGTTTCGTATCTCTTTTCAGTTAAAGATATTGATTTTGCTGGTGTTTTGCACGTAAATTAAGCTCGTTTTCCTGGTGCATTTTTCATACCCTGTCAAGTTATTTTTTTTATTTCAGCTTCTAATCTAAATTTTATTGGTTCTAAAATTTGTTCATGATTTTTAAAGTCTTTTTTTATTATATTAAGATAAATATGTGGCCTTTGAAATTATTTATAGGGCTTTTAAAAGTATGTTTTTTTAACGTTTTATTAATATCGAATTCTTTTCTTTCAGCTTATAACTAGCTTTTAATTATTTGAAATAATAATTCAGATTTTTTAATGTGTTTTGCATTCCTGCTTAGTCAGATTTGTGGGCTTGATAGTTGTTTTTAACCTTTTCAAAGTTCCAACATTTTTTCATACCTTTCTTTTGAAATTTCTTTATTATTAATGTGGCTTCGTATGTTCTGATATTTTATATATTAGTTAAAGTATATGCCAAGTCGGAAAATGTAAAGCAATCAAGTGTAGGTGTAGTATTTCAAAATGCGATTTTCAAAATGAAATATTATCGTACGTAACGGACCGTGTGACGTCATCAAGCCGACACCGTACACCCTCCCAGTCCCTCTTCGTCAATATTTAGCGTAATTTGCAGTGTTTTCCATTTGTAAGGAACACACCACTGGGCTGATTTGTGCATAGATAAGTGGCAGTTGGTGGATAAGTGTGTGTATTGAGTGTATTCATGTGGAGGAGAGGAAGTGGGGGAGCTGGGGCATGTGGGGTGAGGAGCCAGCCTACTGCATCTGACCCCCCCTGGCCTGTCACTGCTCCTGCCTGACTGTTTGTTGTTGTTGTTGCTGTGTGTGTGTGTGTGTGTGTGTGTGTGTGTGTGTGTGTGTGTGTGTGGGAAATAGGCACGTATGATTCACACAGGGACTGTCATGTGTAGGCCTGATGTCTACCTGCACCAACCCTTGTGTTTTGATGTTCTTTAACACTTCACTACAAGACTTGCCACCTTCTACAGCAGCACAACTTTTTCCTACCACACCAACAAATCATTTACTGACCAAATATTCACTGACTGCCTCTCCCATACCAAAAAAACGAAAAACACCCAAAAAAACGCGCCTACTATTGCTTCCACCACCTCTAACATACTTGCATTGTACCACAGCACCCCTGCATCACACACTGGTGATGGTGTGTGCTGCCCGGCTCGTCAGACTGTGCAATGCAAGGGATACTGGTGTGTGCCCCTTGTTGTTTTGTTTGCATTTATTGTCTTTTCTCTTCATATAGTAGTATTGGGATGTTTTTTTGTGTGTTCTGAATGTCTATTTCAGTTATCAATGTGTGTGTGTGTGTGTGTGTGTGTGTTTCACCTACAGTCATCTGCTGGTCACTCAGCCAGTCGTTCCCCCACAGAAAGAGCTCAGAGCTGATAGTGATTGATCTTCAGGTAGAACTGAGACCACTGACACTCCACACACCGGGACAGCGAGGTTACAACACCTCGGGTTACATCCCGTACCTACTTGCTGCAAGGTGAACAGGGGCTACACATCAGAGGCTCGCCCATTTGCCTCACTGTGCCAGGGATTTGAACCCAGGCCTTCTTTGTTGTGAGCTGAGCGTGCTAACCACTACACTACGTGGTGTGTGTGTGTGTGTGTGTTTATGTCTGTGTGTGTGTGTGTGTGTATTTTTGTATATTATCTGTATGTGTGTGTGCATGTACCTGTGTCTTTGTGTGTGTGTGTGTGTGTGCATACTAATCTACATGCATCTGTGTGTGTGTGTGTTTTTTTTTTCTAACCTAACCTAAGCTAACTTTTCCCACCCACACACGCAGAGGAAGTTTTAATTGTTGTGTTTCAGGGCACCAGGTGTTATTGAAGGATGTCCTTGCTAGCATAGGATTTCAATAATAAAATATTTTGTTGACACATCATCTGTCTTATTGAATACCCAAAGCCCAACACACACACATACTCTCTCTCTCTACTCTCTACTCTCTCTCCCCCCTGTCTCTCTGATGTTCTTACTGACTCCCAGTGTTTCTCAGTTTTGCTCTACCCAAATTAATGTTCTTTCTGTCCCACACCCATACTCTTCACCTGGTATAGAGTGTAGCTACTGGCTTGGTGTCTCTGTATTCTAAATATGTAGTGCCTTGTGGCTTCTAGCTTGGCACAGGCCTCTTTTGGAATGTAGAGATGAACCCTAAGATCTTTATTAGCATGGCATTGGTTTAGTTTCGCATGAGTCCAAATTCTTACCATCCTGACTTAATTTTGAGTATTATCTCCAAGTTTCACACACTGATTATGAGAACGGGTAGGGGCTGAGCAGGTGGGGCAGGTTGTGGGTTCAGTCCTCGGGGATTTAACCAGTTACAGGAACACAACAGCCCTCATCAGCCAGGAGGCGACACACTCGTGAACACACGGAGCAGGGATGGTAGAGGCTTTACCATAGAGAACATACCTGCAGTTTTCTTCTCTTATCACTTGTTCTCTTAGTGTCAAAGGAACTCAGATAACAGAGTATTAGTTGTCAATATATTTTCTGTCCAAGGATACCAATATATTACCTAGGTACAGATTCTATAAATCTTCACATAAAAATTTGACAAAAGTTTCTTCTCTCATTACATACATAACCTGGAGGCAGAGGTCAGCATGGTTCCAATGCACTGAGATCATGTATGTAAGTCAAACTCTTCTTAACTTTGCTAATTATATAATTCTCTGTTCTAGATGACTCAATATACAAAAATAATTATTACAGCCTTACGACAGAGTGTACAGTACAGTCTGTATAACAAATCATTACACTTTCAAAATCTTACTTTAATACACTTTTAAACTTAAATTACTAACAGAAGCACACATACCTTATTTTCAACCTCATGTCTTATGAAATATGATCATACACATAACAAAAAGAGGCATTTTACACAAAGAAACACATACTGTGCAGGGCTGACTCCTTAACTCAATGTCATGAGATGCTGGAAGATGGGAGAAGGAGCAGGAGAGGGAAGTGTGTTCAAGCAGGTAAATGACATGACTGCTGTGTTAAGGAGAATGAAGGGGAAGAGCTGTGTTTAGGAGGGAAGGTAAACACAGAAACATGCAGTGTATTCAGTCACATTGATGAGATGAGCCTAAAGGAATGGAAAAAGCTTACTTAAGAGAGATCAGTGGAGGGCATACAAAGGCTGTTGTTAATTACAAAATAAATAGATGGACATCGTTATGGTAGGAGGCTGTAGAGGATGGTTACAAAATGGTGAAATAACAACAAAACATCTAGTACTAAGTGGACAGGTGAGTCAAGGTATTGCATGGTGGTAAGGCTACATGTGAGAGGTAGTGCGGTGTTGGGATGACACAGGGAGAGGTTACTTCAGCTTGGAACAATTAAAACATACAATAAATGCTGAGAAATACAAGTGACACATGGAACAGCAACTGTGTTATTACATGATTATAAGGAAGAACTGATGTTATAAATAATAGTTATTGAGATTAGATTATAGACATTATAGATGCTTCAATAACCTATTATATCATCACATCACTTCTACAGCTGGACAGTTCCATAATATGAGAAGCAGGCGATGCTAAAGGCCTTGATTCTCTTCAAAGTGACAGGCACAGGAATAGCCCCAGGTAAATACAGGTTGACTCGACTCCTAAGCCTCACCTCCTTCCTTGCACTGACTCAAGGTAAGCAGTGTAATGGCCCTCATGGGAGCATCATACAAACAGAAACTGATCTAAAGGGTTGTTATGAGAGGGAATCACCAGGAAACAAGCCCCAGATAGACCAGTTCTGACAGCAGAACTCCGGGACATTATCATCCTGACCAAGATTATCAACGCTTTTCCTTGTATGTTTTGAGGTGTATGGTCTATGTTAGGGGATGAAAGCACTGCATCATTGTGTGCTTGAGGAGATGGAGGTGGTGGTGTTTACCAAGCGAACATTTTCTCCCTAGACAGCATTTAATTGATGTGTAACTCAAACATTTCAACATCTTCTGTAGACTTCTTTCAAGAAATGTTGCAAAAGTTAATGGGGTGTTTCAAGGGTGTTTCCATGGTTCTATTTATAGGTTAATAAAAATTCTGCATCATGAATGGGAAAAACACTTATGAAAACCCAAGTTAAAATCTCCGTGGCCTTTAAAAGTCTAAATGAAAGAAAAAACATTTAAAATATAGATGTAAGAATTGTATGAGAAAGTAGCTTATTCTATGGAGTTATGGTACTGAGTGAATGTGGGCCAATCTCACCAGCTAGGTTAGTCTAATCTGGCACCCATTCCTTGGAACTCCCTCAAGTAATCACAAAAGAAATTCCATTTGTTTCTCTTCTCACACTCCACACTTACGTACTCCATTCTCCTCATCCTCTCACTCCACACATCCACAGCAACCATTCCTCCTTTGTACATGTCCTCCTTTTCATCTCACTGCCTCCTGTCCTCTCCACACAACCAAACTATATGAAGGTGTTGTGTTTGATCAGTTCAACCATTAAACTATTCATTTCTTCACCTTTAGTTGCAGCAGTGCTTCCATGCACACTTTCACTGCCTTCACGTTCCATCCTAGGTGACAACATTGTATTCAAAGTCACTCCAGTACACTGTCTCCCTAACACTGGAAACATTAAACAGTACAAACTTGTGTAGGAAGAATTAAATTGTCAAGTTGTTAATTTTCACAATAACTAATGTGACTACATACAAAACAAGCACACAAGAATATATACATATGTAACATTTGTATGTATGTGTATCATATGATCTGTATGATCTTATTTCATGAATTTCTGAGTGGATGACTAAAATCACAATTGGCGACAAGACTGTACGTCTCCCCAGTATATCTTAAATAAAGCACTTTCACAATGTCAATGTAACTCTAAGCAACAGTATGTGGATCCTTCCATGGTGAGATAGAAAGCATACTGTTTAGGAGATGTGTTTGAGACACAACCTCAAAAACAGAACTAGCACCAGCAAGTCTCATCCCCCTCTCACACTTAAGATTATGCAAAAATATTGAACAGTGACAAAGAGACAAGGCAAATGCCGTCCCTTCCCCTGTCTGTCTGACAGACACCTCTTCGTGTGTGTAAATCTATCTTACCAAAGTTTGTTATTAGAAAAATATAAGTTAACTTTCTCTCACTGACACACACACACACACACACACACCTGCAAACACTACCATGAAGCAAATGCCAGCTGCCTATTATAGCATTTACCATACACTACATGATGCTGATGGAGAATGAACAGGTATATTTGTTCAGGCAATAAATAAGAGAGCAATCGCAGGCCCTCGACATAACTTCTAATCTCATTAGTCTTAGTGGGGTGTGACTAACCCTCTACTTAACATTATCTTGGAACATGATGGGAGCTATTGCAATTACTGACAGGTGTTCCTGCAACATTCTGCAAAATTCCTGACCTGGCAGAGAAATCCACATTGACATAGTGTGGAGAAGGCTTGGGTGAGTGGCCTTCTCTGGGAATGTGCGGCTCCTTCCCAACCATCCATGTCTGGGGCTTGACGGCAGACTCCCTGGGGACTCCCCTGCTCCACCCACCAGAGATTCTGTGCATGTGAGACTCTGAAGGTTCCTGAGGTGCAACATTCTCATTCACTTGACTGTAGCCACTGTGACTGCAGCTAGATCTGTCTTCCATGAAGGCTCTGTTGACATCAGTGAAGGGTGTCCTTGAGGAGCCTTCCACCTGGGGCGAGGGGGTGTGGTAGGGCTGTGGTCGTGGGGGCAGGAATGGGGAGGGTGTTAGGGGCAAGTTGACAGCAGTGGGCTTGAGAGGACTGTACACTTGGGGATAGGTGACATTGACATAGTGAGGGGAGTGTGAGGGCGAGGTGGCAAGGGCACGGGCTGAGTCGTTCAGGAGCTGCAGAGTGGTGGCGCTGCGTGTCCAGTCATCCTTGAAGACCTGAGGGGATGAAAAGTTTGAAACTGTGTCATGGTGCTGCAGTGAGGTCATGAGGGGGGTCAGTTAGAGTTGAGAGAATGCTAAATCTCCCATCAAGAAATCACCAGGATCACTGAGCCATGCAACCCTAAGAAAGCCTATAAGAAACTCAGACTTATGTCTATACACAAGGATTAGGAATTTGGGCTAAGGCAAGTTTAAAAGTGATGATGTTAACATTATTACCTATAATTTGTAACACTGCTTCAGATACTTTATACAGCACTCAAATTATCTCGTTGTAACATCAGCAAATAAATTATGTTGAAAAATGGTACAAAACTCCCTCATGAAGAGAATAAGAGGTGGAGGAAAGAAAAGTTTTGGAACCATCACTGTGGGTTTTCACAACTCAGATCCTTTACACAGTGCCTCATCAACTCAAAACAGGACATCAGCATAACACAGCTTGACCAATCCAAACACAACACAGGACAGCAGCAGACAACACACCTGCACTGTCAGGAGTGGCACCAGAGGGGACAAGCGCTCCCTCACGTGCGCCAACACCTTCTGCTCATTGGCGTCGCGGCGAATCCTGACATGGAGGCTGCCAGTGAGCATGAACCCACTGGGGTGCCTGTTGGCGGTGGTCCTGTGTGACGGATCCTCCACTCCCAGCGCCCAGAACTTCTCGTGGCGGAACTCAAGGACGCCATCCAGGGTGAGAGCCTCCCGCAAGCACTTGTCCAGCTGGGTGAAGGTGCTTGGTGGTGTGGTCTGGGGAGGGAAATGAGATATGAGACAAGTGAAGATTGTACACTGCTTCACTATGGAACAACAACAGTTATATTGGTCCAGTTAAGATTAAGGTTAAGCTGCTATGGCTCTAGAGCAAACAGACTATGCTCCCTTTCAGCAGAAGAAGAGATTTTTTATTTATTTATTTTTTAAGTTAGAGGAGCACTGGACTAAGGAAAAAATAAAATAGAAAACAAATAAATAAATAAAAATAAAGCCCATTCAGGTGCCAATCCCTAAAGAAAGGTCAAAAAGGATCATCCAAAATTTGAGGATAAGTGTCTTGAAACCCTGTGGATGCCTCGGTACTCACCTGGAGGAGTATGGTGGCTGAGCACAAGCACAGAGGAAACATGGTGGCGATGGTGAGCAGTGCAATGACAAGCGCTGCCACATTGTCAGCCTGCTGGTAGTTGCTGCGGGAACAACACACATTAAACAACATTAACCCTTTGACTGCTATTTGGTACACCTTTCCTTAATTACTAATCACTCTGAGACATCTTTACTTGTTCTACAGCCACCTTCAGTCTTTAAACTAGGTAGAAGTTGCAAAATCTAGTCTCTTTAATCCCTTTCTTGTAGGTGCATATAAAGATATCATGCATTACTTCTGGTGCTGTTAATTATTTTGTATCAGAGTGAAAGGGTTAACTAAGCAGCTGGAGAACCTCACGTCATCTCAACAATTTAGCTTATTCAGCAGTACGTACAGATATTTACATTGTCATTCTCATCATTAACTAAGTACTCCACTCACTATATCTGGAGGATGAGATGGTCTGCCAGAATTGCAAGAAATCCTGTGATTGATATGAGGACCAAGGGATCAACTCTGGGCAGCAGGATCCTTGTCAGAGATGGAATGTAGTTGCAGAGGCTGCGAAGCAAAGCACTGATGTAATGGGTCTGAACTATTCATGAGGTGTCAGGTTAATACAGACAGGAATGTACTCAGAATAATACAGAAAAGACACTTTCTGGTTCCTCTTACAAATATTATAATAGTTATGATAATATGAAGGAAACAGTGATTAAAACAAAAACAGGTTGATTTTAAACAATATGCCAGAATACATTACAAAGTGTTACAAAGAGAGATTTTACTAAGAGCTTCATGTACAAAATAAGAAAATCCCGAAAATCTAGACCGAGCACATACTTATTTACATAATCAAAGACCTGTATCTTAACATCAGGTAATCATGGTTCTTAAGACCTTGTTCCCAAACATTTCTGTGCTTTATCTCAACCACTTTCAACAGGCTCAGTGGAAGTTATGAAGGGTCTTCCTGATTCAAGCAACTTTAACAAGGATTCTGCATCATGAAGAGGAAAATTCACCCATAAGAACCTAATTAACCACTTCTGTAGTCTGAGAAAATTATCGTAATGAGAAGCCACAGCACTTAAGAATAGGAGTCTTAGTTTCAGTATTATAATGTTTTAAAGTATTCCAAACCTGTGGCACATGTCAGCTACATGTTCCTGCAGGAGGGAGGACTGGGAGGCACGCAGGACCTGTGCTAGTGGGGGGTTGCGTGAGAGTGAGGTCATCCCAAGGTGCAGGAAGAGGCCCAATACACCTCCAATACTCAGCATGCCTCTGATGGGACAAGGGAGAGCAATGTCAGAAGTGGATGTCATTCTTCCCCATCTGTCACTCATCCTTCATTCCATACTCAATGTTATGCTCCTTTTCAATTCTTTATGATCATTACTTACAGAATTTTCCTTTTTTCTATAAGAGACCTACCAAATGGACTTAATATCTGTATGGTTAATGCTTCTGTGTCTTAAAATTGATACTGATATTAATGTAACTTCTTGATTATTTATGTGAAGCACATTAAGATCTGCCAACCTGTACAACATCATTATTCTTTAATCATTTAATGTTTACAGCTCAGAAATCTTACAACTGGCACTGATATTGGTGTAACTTTCAAGCAATCTGCTTGAGCTGTATCAGGAAATCGTTTTAATTACTAATTCTTTAGTCTTTGCATCTCAGAACTGGTATTAGAAATTGATTCAAGCTCTTCAATTTCAAGTCCTTGTCTCACTTCCCACAGAGTAACGGTGCAAGCAAACACTCACGTCTGCACCGCCTCGGGCTGGATGAAGCGCTCAATACATTCCTTCACAATGATGACGGCGCCGAGCAACGACAGCATCACCGAGGCAAACACTGCCAACACCTCACAGCGCTGGTACCCAAAGGTGAAGGAGCTTGTCGCCTGCTGTCCCTCCGCCCATACATACACCAGACACGTAATCAAGCTGCAGACAGACAACTGATGGTCACACCCTGGAGCCTTTCATTAAGGCAGGAAGTATCTTCTTGTGTCATTCTGTTACATGAGATTCTGATTCTATTGTATGTTGCCATGCATTAATTCTCAATGAAGAAATCTGGAAACTGTCAACAGGATTGTATGAACAGACAGAGTATGCAATTATGTCAAGGGTCATAGACAGAGATGATGGTACTGATTATGATGATGCTGATAATGAACACTGATGAATTAATTTGCTGGCATACTCACCTTAGAAGGCTGAACCATGACAGGTATGTGTAGGCCATCAGAGCTGTGGAGAGAATTACTGTTACAACTTCTGCAAGAACAGATGAATCTTGATTTATATATTACTTATATTCCTTAAATACTATATGTAAATCAGAAACAACTATACATTTTAAAATTTGTTAGTAATTTTTCAACATCTTTTGTACGTAAGTGAGAATTCTGCATGAGGCCACAAGATAAAATGATCTTATTAGTAATTTTAAAAATTCATAAAACTGATCTAGTGGGTAGATGAAGCTGGTCAGGGTTCATGGGGCTGTGAGTCATGTCATGCAGCACACTGACCCATGCTGCGGGTGGCGTGGCACCAGGACACCAGTAGGAGTGTGGCTGCCAGGTTCACCACCACCAGCACCAGGGTCTGCTGGGCCTCCCGCTGCTGGCACAGCCACCGCACTTCTCGGACAAAGCTCTCAAGCCATGACAGAGTGCCTCCCTTGTCCTTGAATGGCCGAATGAAATACTGGAACAAAAAATGGTGCATCATGACTTGGGAATTACAATATACATCTTATGAGCACATCCAATAATTTATTCCAGCACTGGATTCACAACTTACGTGAGGAATTTCTTCTTGGTCTGGAAAGCTCCCCCGCTGACGCACTCCATTTCCTGGTGAACACAAGAGAATACCAGTCAGTGTGATGGCTGCAGTGGTGGCCAGTGGATTAAAGCGTGTGGTACTTGTAAATCTTAGACCCAGTTATAAACACAAGACAAGAAAAAAGAACAATATGATTTTCATAAAACCAAGACCCATACAGTATGAAGTCAACAGGTCTAAAACCTGCAGCAGAAACTGCATTGGCAGGGAATGTAGTGTATCCGCCAAACTGTGCAGAGAACATCAGATATCTGCAATATGAAACAGACTCCAAACCTGGCGTGTGAACCACCCAGAGGAGACTGTCTGCGTAGCCTCTGGAACTGTGTAGACGCAAAAATGGGCACAAAACTAAAGATTCCACTCCAAATTCTTACTTCAGCCTGCGCCTCACCCAAACTGTGCCACCCATCATGGAGTCAGGCTCACTTACGCTTAAGTTCAGAAATAATTATAATATTCTGGATTTGACCGCAGGAATTAAATACACGATAGTCTGCTTGATAGGAAAGCCTGGGCCACCCCAATAGTCCCCTCCCTCCTCCGTGTACGTGGCAGCGTCCGGGATGGCCCCGCGCACCTGCCCCAGCACGGCACTAACCACCCAATTATGCCCTCACCAATTAAGTAGTCTGACTCCGGGGTGTGCAGGCATGTCTTGTGGTCGTGCAGGGCGCCGGGGGTGGTCATCTCGCGGCCCTGGAAGGATGCTAAGGTGCCATCACACTTTCAGTTTAGCTGGTGGACTGTCTGGAGATGTGACTTCCCAACGGGGCCTCGATTTTTATTTTTTATTCCTCTCTTGGTTGCCTTATGCTCATCATCTTATTCTTTCTTATGTTACTCATTTATGTGCTTGCCTTTATCGTTGCTTTATTGTCAGGATTCGGTGGTTTTATGCCTAGAATTCATATAAAACTGTTCTATTTCTCCCATGTTTACACGGCGCCATCAAGACAGTATTGTGCAGCAGTGTTATTTTCACAGTAAATGAAAAAAAATACTTTCTCTTCAAACTGGATAATGTATAAATGACTCAGTTTTCTTATGGAATTTCAATTATTGTGTTTTCAGTAGATTATCTGTATTTATGAAAGATACTTGGTTACTGCGATGTGTCAATGACCAGGAGACAAAAAATAATGTTATTATCATTTTTCTCCATACAAGCACTTAATTATGACGTATCTCTCTCTCTCTCTCTCTCTCTCTCTCTCTCTCTCTCTCTCTCTCTCTCTCTCTCTCTCTGCATAATTGCATTTTGGTATACACTTTTTTTTTTCTTAGCTGTTTAACTTGTATACTTCAGTAATTAATTTATGATGTGCTAGTGCTTACTGTATACCGGTATTTATTTTTGTTCTTTTGTTCTTCATTCTACTTGTGTTGAAGAGTAATCTTCGTTAGGTTTAGACATGTTCCGTCTATGGTCAAAAGAGGGAGTTACACCTATTAACATATACCTTCATTATTTAGTCATCGCAATAATTCACTAATATGCATGAAATCTCGTCTTAATATTTCTACTTTCTCCCTGTTGTTTTTAGTTAGCTGCCTACTTCTTGGATGTTATTATTAGTGTAAATGATTTGTTGTTATTATGTTTAGTTTCCATACTGTCCCTCAGCCATACTCGCCTTGTTTCCTGTTTCAGTGGATACAAGCGACGGTGGTGGTGGTGGTGGTAGAGGTATGTGTACGTACATTATCTCCCATATTCCATACAAAACTTCGTAATAAGTCTGATAGACTTTCTCCTTCTTCTGGAGTGAAATAATAATCTTGTACGAGGCTAGGAGGTCACAGGTGATGGTGGAAGAAATGTAGATTATCAATTAAAATAAAAGTCATCCCTTACTATTTCTTACTCCACTTAATAACTAGTTTCGCTCTCTTTTATTGCGTAGAATTGCACGATTGGGCGCGGCTGGGAAAGGTAAAAAGAGGTGATGGTGGTGATGGCATTTACTGAAAGTGCCACACATTAACACCATTTTTCATCTCTTTAATATTCCACTTGCAGAATAGTCTCTCTCTCTTTTATAGCGTGGAATATCAATGCTGGGCGAGGCTGGAGAAGGCACTGAAGGAGGTGGTGGTGGTGGTGGTGGTAGTAATGGTGTCAAGAGCGTATGCATTCAATATTTTCACCTCCCTTGCTCCTCCGCGCTGTACTTCTTGACTATTTTCCTCTCTCTTTTTTCTAGAGGGGTATAACAGTACTGGCGAGGTTGAGGAAGGCACTGAAGATGGTGGTAGTGATATTGATGGTGTCGAGTATATATTCAGTAATTCCATCTATAGTTCTATTCCTTACTGTACTTTTTTTATTATTTTTCTCCCTTTTTTTTCTAGAGTGGGATAGCAATGATAGGCTAGGCTGGGGAAGGTAATGCAAGAAAAAATGGTTATAGGTAATGATACTGTCATTACTACTATATTCGTTTTACCATTTCGTACCGTACTTACTATTTTCTCTCCCTTTTTTTTTTTTTTTTTTTTTTTTTTTTTCCCTACCAGATAGCAATGCTGGGCGAGGCTGGGGAAGGCACTGAAGGAGATGGTGGTGGTGGTGGTGGTGGTGGTGCCGAGAGTCGCTAGCAGAAGAGCAGCGCGGAAGACTCGGCGAGGGCCAGTGTCGCTCGTGGCTCAGTGGGGTACGGTCGACGCTCTCTACCATGCGGAGGAATTGCAAACTGTTCATATTCATTTCCTGTGTGTGGACGCTTGGTGTAGTCGTGTACCTTAACACCAGTAAGGATGTCAAGGTCAGTACTCAGGATGTCTCCCTTAGAAACCCCAATTTTTAGGATGCTAAGCCAAGAAAAAGCATTATTTCTAAGACGGCTCTATCTCAGCGGTGCCAGAGATGAGATGTGATGCCAGGAATGGTGCCTCCTACCTTGATGGCACTGCACGGCTTTAGGATAAGGAACTGGTGGGTGTGGGTGCCAGGGATGAGTCCGGCGTGGCACTGTGCAGGGTGGGTTGAGAGTGTCAGTATAAATCAACGTTTTCAATAGACAGGGGGCACTTTTAAAGGCGTGGTGTATTGATTTTGTCCACGCTAGAACGGCGGGCGGCCCTGTGTGTGTGTGTGTGTGTGCGTACGGCGGTGTCATCGGCACACACACACACACATAGTAATTTTTCTTCTATTCTTGATCATCGATTACATAAGACATCTCGCTTACTGACATTTTTCTTTATTATTTTTCCTTTTTTTCAGATTATTGTTTTTTTTTTCTTTCTTTTACAGACACAATGCATATAAATCTATGAAAGAAATACGACTGTTTTTATTTATTTATTTTTTTTTTTTTTTATCATTACGAGCTCGAGGCACTCCTGTAAAGATACAAATTGGTAAACACACACACACACACACACACACACACACACACACACACACACACACGGTAATGACGTAAGATTAACGTAAATGCAAACAGTCATGCATTTTAGACATAATCGAATACACAGATTCTCTCTCTCTCTCTCTCTCTCTCTCTCTCTCTCTCTCTCTCTCTCTCTCTCTCTCTCTCTCTCTCTCTCACGATGCTTGCAAGAAGTGGAGCCTTTCTTCCCGCGATAGGATCTTCACGCTGCGCATCTCTTGAGACTAACTTAGAGAATATTAATAAAAAAAAAAAAAAAAAAAAATTAGTGAAGATTTATATGAAGATACAAGTTAAGCTTTTGCATTTTGTTATTAATGGACTTGTGCTGGTGATTATTGGCTAGGTTTGTGATTTTGTTATTTATTTGTTTATTTGAGTTGTTCCTGTTGTCTTTGTTGTTGTTGTTGTTGTTGTTGTTGCTGCTGCTGCTGCTGTTATTGTTATTGTTGTTGTTGTTGTTGTTGTTGTTGTTGTTGTCATTTCCTTGACTTACTTTCTCTTTTCTTTCTAGCTTATTGCAGTTTATTCTTGTCACCATTTTTATTTTTATTTTTATTTTTATTTTTTCTATTTCACTTTTACTTTTACTATTTATCGTAATTTTCTCTTGTTTAAATGTTCTTTTACTGTATTTATCTATTTATTTCATTTACTTATTAAATATATACCAATTTTTTTTCTTACTTATTTCTTATTATGGGTATTTATTGGGATTCATTTTAGTTATTTTATTTACTTATTTATTTATTCTTTTTTTTCTAAGGTTTAATTTTCTCTTCACTGTAATATCCTTCAGCTGCCGTCCTTCGTGTGTCGAGATTAATACTTTTTGTCTCCGTTCACTTTCCGGTGCTGAGATAAGGCACTGAGGTCGGGCTGCAGTGTTATCAGTGTTATCGGCAAATTGTATTCATTCCAGCTTCTTTCATGATTTTCTTTCTTTTTTCTTTTTTCTTTTTTTTTTTTTAATTAGTTTCGCTGTTATTTCTACCACACTGGGGTTCGTTCAGCCTTTTCAACGGAGGTCGATTGTGTGTGTGTTTACTTTTAGTGTGTCAGTGATGGTTGGTGCATTTCAAAGGTGCTTTCTCATGTCGACGTAACTAAAAATAAGACTTTTTGTTTATTTTTTATTCGTGTGGCTAATGACTCAAATTCTTTTTTTTTATTTTTATTTATTTATTTATTTTTTCTTTCATGGTCGTGTAGTTTAAATTTCTTTGATGTGGATAATTACGACTGCATTTGATTTCATTAACTCCTTTCAGCGTAGCCTGTAAATTTGTACTATGCTTTTAAAACTCGAGTCACTAATTCATCATTATCTCATTTAAAAGAGTTTCAGTAATTTCGGTGTACAAGTTCATTCAGATTCTTTTTAGTTTTTACAAGTGTTTGAATACCTGGAATTGGTTTTATTAAGGTCACTGCAACGTATAAATTATTCCCTTTTCCTTTCATTCGTGAAGTTATTATGATCGTTCTGTTGAAGTGCGAGCGGCCATTTCATTGTATTTTTTTCTTTATTTCCTTTTCAATTCGTATAACTATGATCGCATTTTTTGTATCCTTGAATAATATTTCCTTTTTTTATTTGCTTTTAATCGTGGTAATTTTTTTTTTCTTTTAAGTTAGTCAGCCATTTCAACTTGCAAATTATTTTAGGTTCCTTTTAATTTTTATAACCATGATCACTGCAATGGAGTTTTCTTTTTTTTATTTTCTTTTTTCTTTTTTTCTTTTTTTACTTTTATTGTCTGTAGCCATTACGACCAAGTAAGTTAGTTGAAGCATCTGAGCATACGATCACTTTTTAGCTTCCTTTTAATTTTTATAAGTATGGTCACTACATTGGAGTTCTTAATTTTATCTTTTCTTTATTTTCCTTTTCTGCAATCATTATGAGCAATTTAGTTCTTTTAAGCATCTCTACATACAAACACCTTTTATCCTCCTTTTCATTTTCATAACCACGATCACTGGGAAGATAATGAACCTCACCCAAGATACCACAATTAGTAACTCAGCAGGCAGCACATCAGCTCAGCCATTTCAGCAATTACAGTGATTAACTCCAGCACAGCACAGCACCTCTCAATCCACCACCACCACCACCACCACCACCACCAGCAGGGCGTCACGTAGTTAGCTGATGATACAGTACGTTGGGTATCACTCCTCCTCACCTGCTGACTGTTGTATTTCACTATGTATCGTGCTGCACTAATGAGTCTCTGTTTGGATTAGATGCAGGATTTATGTTAATTATCGATAGTTTATTATTTTGTTTTATTTTACTTTTTTTTATTCATTTATTTATCTATTTATTTTATTTTATTTATTTATTTGTTTTAGTTATGTTCGTTATTGACTCGTTTTGTTATTCTTTTCATTGCAAGATACAAGTGTAGTTTTATTTTATGTTTTTGATATTTATTTTATTTTATTTATTTGTTTATTTAGTTTAGTTTAGTTTTGTGATTTAACTGGTTTTGTTTTATGATAGAAGGGTTAGTAGGTAATCATGTTAGGACGAGAAGTAGCTACATGCCAGTCTTCTTTTACTGTAATTTACTTATTTATTTATTTATTTATTTATTTATTTATTTATTTATTTTATTCATTTACTTAATTCTTCGTTCTTGCAGTTTGACAGGATATATATGTAATGGCGGCAGAATTAGTAATCAAGATATCACAATAAGTTACAAGATCCAAGCTTTTTTTTTTTTTATTTTTTATTAATTATTATCCAGCGTTTTATCAGATTTTTTTTCCTCAGCGTTACTGTTCAATACAATATACGTGTAATGATAGCACTGTTAGCAATCAAGATCAAGACAAGAAGTACGTAACAAGATCTTTAAATTTTTATTCTATTATTACCGACTTTATTTATCTTGCAATTTGATATATAATGATGATAGATTTAATAAGCGGGTCAGGCCAATAAGAAACCAGATCTGTGTTTTATTTAATTCACTATCAACTCAGGATGGGACAAGGAGTAATGAGTTCAAGGTCAAGGGCGACTTAATGAGGAGATAAGACGAAATCGGTTTTCATATGCGACTTAAGATGCCTGGAATGGACGCATCAGTCAGACTATTAGTGCAGCGTCAACAGGAGAGCTTTATAGAGATTAAATGAATGTGTGGATAGGGATTTATGGATGTATATATAAAAGTATGCGTGTTTTTTTTATATTATCATTGTTTTTTTTATTTATTTGCTTATTTTTTGTTTATATACTTGTTTATTTCGTTTTGTTTACCTATTTTTACGTTATTTATTTATTTTTTGTTTGTTTATGACTTTATTTATTTATTTTATTGTAACTTATTTATTTACTTATCTATTTATTTGTTTATTACGTGTTGGTACTTCATTTTACTTATCCAGTTATTTATTTGTTCAGTACGTTATATATTTACCTATTTCTATTCTATTTATTTATTTATTTATCTATCTACATATTCACCTCTAACGGGACTGCCACGTGTAGGCTTAGTGGGTCAGTGTAGCGTCCCTTGTGCCATTACGTGTCCCAAATCGAATAATCCATAATTCAAAAGGTAATGTCGATGCACCTGGCCAGTGTCACAGTGTCTCCGGGAACACGGTGAAAATAACCGGAAGCTTCTTATTGATTACTGATTTATCTTCATGTCTTGTCTTCCTCGTATTTGTATTTCTTGTGATTGTTGTTGTTGTTGTTGTTGTTGTTATTGTTGTTGTTGTTGTTTTAGGTTCGTGTCTTTTTTTTTTTTTTGTATAGGAAGATGAGGCTTGTGTGTGTGTGTGTGTGTGTGTGTGTGTGTGTGTGTGTGTGTGTGTTTCTATGTATTTCTTCCTTCTTTTCGTATTTTTTCTTATATCTAACTTTGTCTTTTCCATTCCTCTTTCCACGTATTCGATTTCACTCAATCTTCTTGCTTTTCTTCTTCTTCTTCTTCCTCGTCTTCTTTTACTAATGCATCTTTTTTTTTTCTCTCTCTCTTTCCTCTGTTCTTCATTCCTTTATTTGTATTTATCTTATTTATTTACTCCCCTTTTTTTCAATATATTTTTTTTTTCGTTTTTTGTTCACCTATTGATTTCTCTTCGTTTATCCTTCCATCTACATTTTTTCTATTTATTATGTATTTTTTTTATCTATTTTCATTTGTGTTTTCCTTTTCTCTTGTTCTCTTTCTTTTTTTTATGCTATTATCTTGTTTCCTCTGTTTTATATTTACATGTTTTATCACGTATTGCAAGTATGTCTGGATATTATGTTTCTCTTCCTCTTCCATCCTCCTCCTCCTCCTCCTCCTCCTCCTCCTCCTCCTCCTCCTCCTCCTCCTCCTCCTCCTCCTCCTCCTCCTCCTATCACGTGCCCCAGACTTTTTTATTTATTTTTCTTATTTATTTTTAGTTACCCAATTGTATGTTTACGTTTTCTTTGGTACCTGTTTTCAAAATCTTACTGGGTTGAAATTTTAATCCGGAG